>NW_023601322.1:39346562-39577056 GCF_014898055.3 Talpa occidentalis | reverse complement strand
AGCTCAAAGATCTAGAAAAAAGAACAACAAGAAAAACCCAAACAGTAGAAGAAAAGAAAATAATAAAAACCAAAGCAGAAATAAATGAAATTGAAACTAAAAAAACAATCCAAAAGATCAATGAAACCAAGAGCTGGTTCTTTGAAAAATCTAAAAATAGACAAACCCCTAGCCAGGCTCACAAAGGAAAAAAAGGAGAAAGCACAAATAAACAGGATCATCAATGAAAGAGGAGAAATCACACGGACACAGCAGAAATCAAAAAATAATCAGTAACTACTATGAACAGTTATATGGAAACAAGTTTAACCAATCTAGAGGAGATGGACAAATTCCTACAACTCTCAATCACCCAAAGCTAGATAAAGAGAAATGAACACCTAAACAGACCAATTACAATTAGCGAAATTGAATTGGTAATCAAAACCTCCCCAAAAACAAAGCCCAGGACCTGATGGATTTACAAAAATTCTACCAAACATTCAGAGACGAATTAGTGCCTATCCTCACAAACTCTTCCAAAAATTGAGAAGGAAGGGACAATACCAAACACGTTCTATGAAGCCACATTACACTAATACAAAACCGAACAAGGACAACACAAAAAGGAAAACTACAGGCCAATCTCCCTAATGAACACTGATGCAAAAATCCTCAATAAAATTTTAGCTATCAGAATCCAACAATGTACCATAAAGATAATTCACCACGACCAAGTTGGATTCATTCCAGGGCACAAGGATGTTGTTTAACATCGAAAATCAATCAACGTTATCCAACACATCAACAAAAAATATTAAAAACCATATGATAATATCAATAGATGCTGAGAAAGCTTTCGACAAAGTGCAACACCATTCATGATAAAAGCCCTTGAAGTTCTTGGGATACAAGGAACATACCTCAACATCATAAAGGCCATCTATGACAAGCCAACAGCCAGTATCATTCTCAATGGTGGAAAAGCTGAAAGCAATTCCATTAAGATCTGGAACAAGACAAGGATGTCCACTCTCACCATTGCTTTTCAATATAATACTGGAAGTCCTAGCCAGGGCATAAGACAAGAGAAAGACATCCAAGGAATCCAAATAGGAAAAGAAGAAGTCAAACTATCACTATTTGCAGACGATATGATATTATACATAGAGAACCCCACTCCACAGAAAAGCTAATTCAACTCATCAATCAGTTCAGTAAAGTGGCAGGATACAAAATCAACACGCAAAAGTCAGTAGCCTTCCTATACACAAACAATAAATCTGAAGAAGAAGAAATCGAAAAAGCCATCCCTTTTGTTATTAAACAAAAAAAATCAAATATTTGGGATAAATCTAACAAAAGAGGTAAAGGACCTATACAAAGAAAACTATAAAACACTGTTAAAAGAAATAGAAGAAGACACAAAGAAATGGAGAGACATCCCCTGCTCATGGATTGGAAGAATAAACATTATTAAAATGGCCATCCTTCCAAAAGCAATATACAGATTCAATGCTATTCCAATCAAAATTTCAATGGCATTCTTCAAAGAAATAGAAAAATTATTGATGAAATTCATATGGAATCACAAAAAACCCCGAATAGCCAAAGCTCTTCCTGAAAAAAAAGAAGGGAATGGAGCATCAGACTCCAGACTTCAAACTATACTACAAAGCCATAATCATCAAAACTGCATGGTATTGGAACAAGAACAGACATACAGACCAATGGAATCGAATAGAAATCCAGAAATAAACCCACAGATTTATGGTCAACTAATCTTTTGACAAAGGAGCAAAGACTATGCATTGAGCAAAGAAGTTTGTTCAATAAATGGTGCTGGGAAAACTGGGTCGCTACATGCAAAAGAATGAAGCTTGACCACCACCTCACACCATACACAAAAATCAACTCAAAATGGATTAAAGAACTAGACATAAGACCTGAAACCATAAAATATAATAGAAGGAAATATAGGCGAAACACTACGTGATTTGCACATCAAAGACATCTTTACAGACACATCACCCAAAGCAGTGATAGTGAAGGCAAAGATAAACAGCTGGGACTATATCAAATTAAAGAGCTTTTGCACAGCAAAAGAGACAATAACAAAAAACAAAGAGAAACCCCACCAACTGGGAGAACATTTTTGCACCCAACACTAATGATAAAGGACTGATCACAAAAATCTGCAAAGAGCTGATGAGACTCAACAACAACAAAGAAAATAATCCAGTCAAACAATGGGCAGAAGAGCTTAAAAGAAACTTCTCTGAAGAGGAAATGCAAATGGCCAACAGGCATATGAAAAAATGTTCAACATCACTTGTCATCAGGGAAATGCAAATCAAAACTACCATGAGATTACCATCTTACACCAGTGAGAATGGCACATATTAAAAAAACTAGCAACAACAAATGTTGGCGAGGGTGTGGAGAAAAAGGAACTCTTGTGCACTGTTGGTGGGAGTGCAAACTGGTCCAACCACTGTGGAAAGCTGTGTGGAGATTTCTGGACCTACTAAACATAGAGCTTCCATATGAACCAGCAATTCCACTCCTAGGTATTTACCCAAAGGACACAGAAACATCAATTCAAAAGAACACCTGCACCCTATGTTATAGCAGCACTGTTTACAATAGCTAAGCTTTGGAAACAACCCAAATGCCCAAAAATAGATGACTGGATCAAGAAGATGTGGTACATATATACCATGGAATATTACTCAGCATTCAAAAAGATAAACACATGCAATTTGCTGCAACATGGATGGCGCTGGAAGGGATCATGCTCAGCGAAATAAGCCAAAAAGAAAAAGAAAAATACCGGATGGTCTCACTCATAGCAGGAATCTAGAAAACTTAAATAATGGACCAGGAAAATGAAAAACTATAAGAAAGTGAAAATCAAAATCAACAAAAAACTATGAACCAGAGACACTTTTAGGGGGGCGGGGGCGGGAGGGGGGGATTGGGGTCAGAATGGGGGGCTGCAATTGTATGGGAATATAACAATAAATTTATAAAAAAAAAAAAAAAAAAAAATATTCAAGTCCCTTCTCCAAAAAAAAAAAAAAAAAAAAAAGAATATAAGAATAGGGGCCTCCCTGGTGGCGCAAGGGGTTAAGCATCAGCACTGTGAAGCAATGCTCACCTACTGCAGCACAAGTTTGATCCCCTGCTGGGGAGGTGACCCACATGGTGCAGCAGGCCTCTCCTCTACTGCCCGCAACTCCCCTCAGCAGTGAATTTGAGTAGATCCGCCCGTTCTGCTCCTGACTCTGTCTCTGGCGAATCCTCACACCCCCCACACCTCTGGCCTCCATCCCAGCTCTTGTATGAATAAATAAATCTTTAAAAAAAGAGAAAAAAAAAAAAAATAAAATAAATGTTAAATAATTAAAGAAATTGAGCACCTACTGACTATTCCCTAATACTAAGGAATTTTTATTAACTTTCAAGCATAAGATAAGCATATTCTCGAAACACATGCTATATTATTTGTAAATGAAATTATGGGATGCCTATGATTGACTTCAACATGATGTAAGGTGAGAAGTTGACAAGGGTATAGATAAAATAAATGTTTCAAAAACATCCATGTTTTGAAAATAACTGAAGCTCAATGATGGATAAACTTGGGTTCATTATAGTATTTCCTTGTATGTTTGAAATTTTCCATAACACAACTTTTCAAAGAAAATTAATGACTATTTACCATAGGTTTTAACATAGGTGGAATGAGTCATGACTTACATGCAATCTTTTGTAACAACTTTCTCTCTTTTCAAAAAACAAATATACGAATGCAAATAAATGATATGGGCATTCCATAACCATCTTGAACCTTTTCTAATTTGTAAATTAAGTACATTTTCTAAAACTTAAAACATAAACTCTTACACTGCTGTTTTACTTTGTATGTGTTGACCTTTTTCCAATAAAACATTTTTAAAAAATGAATTCTAAATCAAGCAAATCACATTATTTTCCTAAGCTACAGCTGAGTCAAACACAGTTCATTTGATAATGTTTCATCAACCAACAGATGAAGTCTAAGCACTTTTGGTGGATTTCCTTTTAGCATTTTTTGTTTTTAAAAGTGCCATAAAGGGCCTCCCTGGTGGCCCAGGCAGTTGAGCACCATGCTGTGAAGCTGTCTGCAGCCTCTGC
The DNA here is from genome assembly GCF_014898055.3 of Talpa occidentalis. NCBI lineage: Eukaryota > Metazoa > Chordata > Mammalia > Eulipotyphla > Talpidae > Talpa > Talpa occidentalis. The sequence continues at coordinate 39,572,898 of NW_023601322.1, read as the reverse complement.
AGTGCCGGTTTGATCCCCGCAGCCCTCAGAGCAACCCACATGGCAAGCAGACCTCTCCTGTCTCGCCCGCTGCTCCCCTCAGCAGTGTATTTCGTCAGCCTGCCTGTTCTGTTCCCCGCTCTGTCTCTGGTGAATCCTCTCACCCTCCCGTGTATCTGGCCTGTACCTGGTTCTTGTATAAATAAATAAATCTTAAAAAAATAAAATAAAAGTGCCATAAAAATGACTCATTGTGTGTTTGCAAACATTCAAATATAATTCACAGAATTCTTACATGCTCTCATTTACATGTTAAAATATATTGCAAATACCAAAATGTACAAAATGGTGTCTTGTCTTGAGAAATTGCAACCAAATTTGAAAAATGAGATTTCCATAGGAAATAATTAGAGCATAATCAAAATCTAAATACTCAATAAATTAATATACACTGCTAATCAAGACTACTGATTATCTAATAAGTTATCTCTTAAACCCAACAAATTTATTATTCATTAAAGACCTACATCTCTCTATATAGATGATTATAATTCTATTTTTATTAAAGATTTATTTATTTTTATACAAGAACTGGGGTACAGGCCAGATGCACGGGAGGGTGAGAGGATTCACCAGAGACAGAGTGGGGAACAGAACAGGCAGACTGAGGAAATACACTGCTGAGGGGAGCAGCAGGCGAGACAAGAGAGGTCTGCTTCACCATGTGGGATTCTTGGCAGCTGGCCGGGATCAAACCCGCGCTACAGAAGCTGTGGACAGCTTCACAGTGCAGTGCTCAACAGCCTGCGCCACCAGCGAGGCCCGATGATTATAATTCTTGTGAGTGTCTTACCACTGCAATTTTGTTTTAATGAGTTGCTGCTGCCTATACTTCTTTAAGCACGTTTGCATTCAGATTATGAACTGAGCCAAAGTGACTTCCTCTCCTCCTGCTCACATTTTGTCTAATCCCTCTCCCCACCTTGAGTGTGGGCTTCCAACTAGTAGCATATGACAAAGATAGTGGGATTTCTTGTCACTCCTATAATTACATTACACTATGTTTTATTCTGTTTTGTTTGCCAACTCTCTTTAAAGACTATTCTTACTGCGTTTATGAATTAAACAACTATGCTGTGAAAGGCCACATGGCAAATAACTATAGGCAGCCAAGAGGACATGCAGGCAGCCACTAAGAACTGAGGGTAGCCTCCAACCTACAAGAAACTCAGCTCCATGTCACAAATAAAATTAATCCAGCCACCACTTGAGTGAGCTTGGGCACAGATTTCTTCCCCAGGCAAGCCTCCAGACAAGCCCAGGGCCTCCCTGGTGGCCTAGAAGTTAAGTCTCAGCGCTATCACCACCAAAGCTTGAGTTTGATCCCCAACCAGGGAGCTAACCTCACATGGCACATCAGACCGCTCCTGTCTCTTCCACTGCTCCCCTCAGCAGAGTATTTCAGTAGATCAGCCTCTTCTGCTCCCCACTCTTTCTCTGGTAAATCCTTTCACACACCCCACCTCTGACCTCTTACACCCCAATTCTTCTTTGCAAAAATGAATTTTATAAATAAATAAATAGAGGAGCAGAGCCCAAGCCAATACCAATTTCAGCTTGGTGAGGCCCTAAACAGTGGATCCAACAAGCCATATCCAAACTCCTGATCATAGAAATTGAGATAGTATATGCTATTAAGTTGTTGGATTTTTTTTTTTACAAAGCAATAGAAGACTATTACAGCAGAGATTTTAAAACAGTAAATGTAAGAGTTCAATTTAATCTTGCCATGCTGTATTTCATTTTCTCAAGTTTTACTAATTTGTCAGTCATTTAAATAACTGTGATGTTCAGAGTAGAACGTCACACCTTATTCCTTGTTTAAAAAAAAATACAGTCAGATTTGCCTGACTGAAGTTAAAATGTCTTTTAAAAAGGATTTCCAAGGCCTCCCCATGGCGCAGCAGTTGAGCACTGGGTTGCGAAGCTGCCCGCAGCCTCTGCAGTGCCGGTTTGATCCCCGGCGGCTCCCAGTCCACCAGAGGAGGGTCCCACATGGCGCGCTAGACCTCTCCTGCCGCCCGCTGCTCCCCTCAGCAGTGTACTTCGGTCCTTCTGCCTGTTCTGCATCCTGCTCTGACTCTGGTGAATTCTCTCACCCTCCCGCGCTTCTGACTGTACCCAGTGCTTGTATGAATAAATAAATAAATAAATCTTAAAAAAAAAAAAATGATTTCCAGTCCACTGGGAGAAGAACAATTTTTTCAGATTTAGTCAGATTTTTAAGAACACACAGTAATTAAATAACTAAGGAAAATTGATGTGTGCTATATCTGAGCTACACAGAAAAATGGAGAGTATATCCACCAATCTTTAAATTTTAAACAATTCTGAACTCATGGGATACGTGGTCACTATCTATTATTAATCTTTGCATGTATTATAAGATTCAAATTGCAAAACTTTTAAGAATTTTTCACTCCATGTCCATGAGAAAAACTGGTCTGGTTTTTCAATGTCTTTATGTGCTTTTTGGCACTGGAGAAATGAAGTCTTCATAGAATAAACTGGAAAATAGTCCATCTGTATCTACTTTCATTTCAAGACTTCCATATCCTTACAGATTTTTTTCTACTTTTTTCTATCAGTATGGAGGAGTATTAAAATCTCTGTCCAAAGTATGGATTTACCTATTTTTCCTTTCAGTTCTATCAGGTTTTTCTTCATATGTTTTGAAGTCTGTTATTAGGCATAAAAATATGGAGAATAGGTTCCCTTGATAATTACCCCCTCCTTTGTCATTATGAAATTACCACTTTATCCCTGGTAATATTCTTTCCTCTGAGATCTATTTTGTTAGATACCAGTATAGATGCTAAATCCTATATTTGATCACTGTTGGTATGGGATATCTTTTCCATGCTTTCAATTTTCACCTTGTGTGTGTGTGTTTCTATTCCAAAGTAGATTTCCTATAAATCATTAACATTTAATGGGACTATTAAAATGGTTGGGTTTAACTTTACCATCTTGTTTTATTTCTATTTGCCCTATTTGCTCTTTGCACCCTTTTTCTTCTATTTCAATTTCTTCTGATTTTTAAAATAAATTTTTAGATTCTGTTTTATCTCCTTGATGTCATATTTATTATAATTCTTTGTTCCAGTTTGTGTGTGCCTGTAGATATGTGTATAGGGTATATTAGGATTTATTAATCACAGCCTATCATCAAGTGCATCACTTCATGTATAGCACATGATTGTCACAATAACACACTTCCATTTTTCCCCTCTTGTTCGTTACGCAATTGCTTTTATACATTTTATTTCTGCCTATGTTATAAATCCCAAATATGTTGTTATTATGTTTGATTTAAACACTTATTTTTTAACAAGATTTGGACTTCATTATGGAAAAATATTATCACTTGGTACAGAATCATAAGCACTGAAAATACTACTCCATTCTACTTTGCATTGATTTCAACAAGAAATCTGCCATTACTCCAATAAGAAGTCTTGCATCATTGACACAAGGAAATTAAATGTCAATTACATTCTTTATGTCAATAAAGAATATGGTTATTCTTCTGGATATAATGTATTTTTTAACTGGATGCTTTTAATATTTATTCTTTATTACTGCTTTTTAATATTTTCATTTTATCATTTTTATTATGATGTACATTCTTCCATAATTCTTGTGCTGAGAGTTTGCTGAGTTTCTTGTATCTCTAAGTTTATTGTTTTTAGTTATTACCACTTTGAACAATTTTTTTCATTCCTCCCTTTCATACCTCCTCTAAGTACATATATATTGGGTAGCTTGAAGCTTCTCACAGTCCCCTGAGGCACTGTTGATTGTTGTTGTTGTCTTTTTTCTGTCTGTATGTATTCATCTCATATGACTGTAATAACAAATTACTACAAACAATGATTCAAAACAACAAAAATGTATTCTCTTGAAGCTCAGGAAGGCAGAAGTTCAAAATCAACTTTGTTGATATGGTTGGTTCCTCAAGGACACTATGAGGGAGAAACGGCCCTATGCTTTTCTTTTAGTTTCCAGAAGTTGCCAACAATGTTTGTCTTTTTTGGGTTTGTAGATTCTTTAATCAGCTTCCATGTTCACATGGCCTTCTTCCCCATGTAGTGCTTTCCTCACTTGCTTCTTTTCTCTCAGGGATTATTGTGTTTTACTACTAGTGAACTTTCTCTGAAAACTATCTTTTCATATATGTTGTTGTTGAAAAGGAAATGTAATCTCTTTGCTCCATCTTGTCCAGAGGCAGAAGATTCTGGTTAATCTTAAATAATATACAAATGGTACAAATAATCTCTCGTGACATTTTGTATTTTTCATTCTAAAAAGTATGCTTATGTTTCACATAGTGTAATATTGTTCATAGTATTAAATAACTAAAGAAAAAAACAGAGTTCCTTATTATGATGAATCATTTTTAACAATTATAAACTTACCCTTCTTTAAAGAATTGAATATTCAGATCATTGAGTTACATATATCAGAGTTGTTGGAATGCACACCACCAACTTTGTTCTCAGGATAGATATTTATCCTGTAGACGCCAATATATATAACATTTTAGGCCTTTTAAAAGAGGAGAAAGGGGCCTCCCTGGTGGCTCAAGGGATTAAGCACAACACTGTGAAGCTATTCCCAGCCTCTGCAGCACTAGTTCGATCCCCATCAGCCAAGGAGCTAACCCATCAGGCACAGCAGACCTCTCCTGTCTCACCCACTGCTCCCCTTAGCAGTGTATTTCAGTCAGTCTGCCTGTTCTGTTCCCCACTCTGTCTCTGATGAATCCTCTCACCCTCCACACCTCTGGCCTAGACCCCAGTTCCTGTATGCATAAATAAATAAATCTTTAAAAAAAAAAAAAGAGGGGAGAAGCTGAGTACAAATTGTTGCATATGTTTTATTTTAAACACTTGCATTTTGGAAAATTTTAATTTGTGGTTTGTTTAGCTTCTCAAAGTTCCTTGAGCTAGAACAGCACAGGATTTAGATACTATAAATTCTAATAAAGTAGATAGGAGTTTCTGCTAACATATTGGTAGCTGCTTCCAGCAAGATGTTCAAAATCTATTATATGACAGGAGATCTATTTAGGGGCCCTGAGCCCATTTCATGACACTTTATGTGCTTTCCAAGTATCCACTATTTGTGATTTGAGAAAGGAATCATTCATACACTGACTTTTTTTTTTTCCTTCAAAACACTTGCTGGTAGGCCTCCCTGGTGCACAAGGGGTTAAGTCTCAGTATGAAGCTAATCACAGCCACTGCAGCATGAGTTCAATCCCCAGCCCAAGAGCTAACCCACATGGCGCAGCAGAGCTCTCCTGTCTCACGTGCTGCTCCCCTCAGCAGTGTCTTTCAGTAGATCCACCCGTTCTGCTCCTCTCTCTGTCTCTGGTGAATCCTCTTTTCCCCCCACACCTCTGGCCTATACTGCAGCTCTTATATGCATAAATAAAATAAATCTTTTAAAAAAAAAAACACTCTTGGGTAATATACCCATTGAGAAAATAAATACAAATTTGGATGTTATAAATTTCCTGTAGTGAACAGTGAAGGAATACAAGGAGAAAATTTCTAGCACTGAAAGGAAAATCCTTCAGCATTTAATGCTAGATGATGTAACCAAGCACCAGCATGATAGACCTCACATCTCTACCCACATGTTATAAGCCTCCAACATATCTGTCCCTACAAGCCTGGACATTCCTTTAGCCTACAGCTGCTTTGGGTAGTGAGAATGCTTGACTTGCCATGACAAGTTTCTGTTGTTATGAAGATATGGTGGGGGGAAATTATTTGAATAGACCCAATTGTATACTGTGCTATGTCCCACTAGGACCGGTCAGAGTGAAGATAGTGGCAGAGACTACAGAGCAAATCATAATTGAATGAACTGTTTCTTCACCATGTTGGGGTGTTAATTGGCCTTTCCTAAGATTTGTGTGTTGGATTCCAAAAATGGAAACAGTGACATTCTGAGTCACCCTTATGTCAGGTGTTAGATATTTATTCCTTCAGGAAATAAATTTTTAACCAGAAATTATTTCTATGTTCATAACCAAAGCTAAAACCTGTAGAAAAAGTTTCTCCTCAAACGCAAGATATTGCTATTTCCAGCAACAATTTTAAGTTATTTAGGAAAGACATTGTCTGATATTTTCTATTATTGTTTAAATGATCTACAAAGGAAATCTGTTTCTTCATGGTTTAGTTGCCTGATGAAATAGAAATAGCAATTCCTGTTAGAACCTGAAGCTAGTTAGCCTCTCAGTTGTTTTCAACATAATCTTGAAGGCTTTGCTTACTGGATCTCATTTGTTTCTTATCTGTTCCTTTTGATTAGAAAAGTGACACAAGTGATATTATTTTTCAGTCTTTAAGGGATATTTTGTTTAACATTATTAGAATTGAGGTTTAACACAACGATGAATTAAACAATTATTAATAGGTATAATAATACTAATAATGAGACTTTATTTTTTACAATGCTTTTATCTTATTTGTTCATCTTGAATCAATGAGAATATAGCAGAGCAAGAACCAATTTTGTAATTCATAGTACCCTATACTAAAGGAAAATGTGAGACTTGTTCAGGAATTCTTTAAAATTTCACAAGCATATTAATCAAAGTAAGAAACTTTTTAACTACAGGATCCTCTGTGGCTGCATGGGTCACAAACACATGGAGGCAAACATCAATATTAAGACTCATTCATGCTCTTTTCCTAAATTTTTTACCTATTCAAAGGGTCAAACACTTCATCTTCTAATGTCTTAATACCAATGTGAAGTTCACAGTAATGCTAGTAAGGAAGAGGAAAAATAGGTGTTTGTGAAAAGGAAAATAAAACATTCCAACATATTTTATAAATTAGATAATAATCATTAATTATTCCAGTAGCTACTGGAGTTTAATGGTACTTAGGGTTAGACTATTTTAAATGAATTTTAATGTTTAACTAGTCAGTGAATCCTGAACTATTAAACTTTTATAATTCTGATAAATCCTCCACGTGAAATCAGTTAATAAAATTGAATTCAACTTTAATATGGGAAAGAACAGAGGTGGAACAGGTAAGGGAAAGCAATATAACTAAAGATATGAACATTTTGATATGCAATGACTGCATACAGCAAAGACACAGTGAAATCTCTTGTCTTAATCCAGTTCATGGTGGTCATAACAAAATACCATGGAGTGGGTGGCTTATAAACAACAGATATTTCTTTTTTTTTTTAAGATTTATTTATTTATGCCTACAAGAGCTGGGGAACATGCCAGAGGTTCAGGGGGTGAGAGGATTCACCAGAGACAGAGTGGGGAACAGAACAGGCAGATTTACCAAAGTACACTGCTGAGAGGAGCAGTGGGCGAGACAGGAGAGGACTGCCTCGCCATGTGGGTTGCTCCTTGGCCGGCTGGGGATCAAATTCATGCTGCAAAGGTTGTGGATAGCTTCATAGGTTGCATCTTAACCCCTTGTGCCAACAGGGAAGCCCACCCAGAAATTTATTTCTTGATGTCAAAAGGAGAAATACAAATACTGGATGATTTCATGTGGAATATGACTTAACAATGGAAAACACAAAACAATGGGAAAGACAAATTAAACCAAAACAAACCCTAAAAATATGACTTTAGAATTGAGGCAACTAGAGAGTGGATCATGTGGGTGGGAAGAAAAGGTGGAAGGGAGAGGGCCCAATGACTATGGTAGAAGAGTATTAGGGCTTTGGTGGCAGCTATGGTTGGTAACATACATTTGGAGAGTTATGCACCTATTGCCCTAAATCATATACAACCTTGCCAGTATTATCTCAAAAAAAAAAAAAATTACAGGGAAAAAAATTAATTTCTTCCAGTTCTAGAAGGTGGGAAATCCAAGATCAAAAGACCAACAGATTTGTTGTCTGGTGAGGAAGGACTGCTTCCTGGTTCATAGATGCCATCTGTAGGGTAAGGAAAAATGTCAGGCTTTTCTGCCCTCCCGCCATCAGGAGAGATGATGGATCCTTGAGGTTCTGAATGCATGCCTGATGGCGGACACCTGGAGTAGGGTGTGGGCCTAGGTAGATGAGATACACCTGGGCTGAGACTGGGCTTTTAAGGGCAGCGTCACAGGGACGCCAGCAGAAGCCGAGGAAGAAGCAGAAGCCAAGAGAGAAGCAGAGAATGCCGGAGAGCCCAGATAGAGTGAAGACTTGCTGGGGGCTGGGTGGCCTGCCAGTCTCCTGGCCCCCCAGCACCCCTGCCTGCTGTGTACCTGCTAAATCCAAATAAAAGACCTGCAAAAAACCACTGAGGGCTCCAGGACTCCTCCTTTACCCGTCTGCATGGGATCCTAGAAAACCTGCTAGAGCCTGTCCTGGCCTCTTACAATTGGCGTAAGTGAGCAAGATGATCCATGCAGACGGGTATTTGAGCCCTCCGAAGACCTGGAGGGACTAAGGAGTAACAGACTGTGTTTGACTGTGACGACGCTGGAGATGCAATGGCGGCACAGAAGGTGGACACCATCCGGGAGCTGCGGGACAAGACCTCAGCTGGAGGAGGAGATGCCCGAGAGGACCAGCCAACGACCCCTGAGGCAGCAAGAATCATCGGGAAGACAGGGCCATGATTTGGAGCTCGCCAGTGCTGATGGCAGGGAGAGGCCTAATGGATTTGGACTGATGGACTTGGACTGACAATCCTGCCAGAAGGCGGAGGACCTTGGCAGGTTATGTCTTTTGGGAATCTGGGGGTGGCCAGTGGGATGGCCAAAAGCAGCCTGTGTATGCCCAGCAGCCAGGCAGAGGAGAAAAGCCAACTGAGAAGGCAAAAGCTGGTGCTGATGCTAAGTTGAGAAGCCCTGAGTGGCTGTTAAGCAGCCTGAGTATGCTGAAGACCAGTGAGTCTCGTAAAATCACCTGTGGGTGATGCCCTGCTCATTGTCTAGTGAGGGTGAGGAGCTGAGGAACCCATCCTTGGGGGATGGGTGGGGAACATGGCTTGGGGTGGAGCCCAAGCCGAATGTAGAGTTGGATCCCCGACCCATGTGCTTGTGCAGTGGGTTGGCCTGAGCGCAGGGGTTTGCGTGTCGCATTGGTGGCTACGAAAGCCGAGTGTTGGAGCAACAGCAGACAGAAACCCTGAGGGTTGGGCGATTACCCCCAAAGAGTAGAGAATCCCCAATCCAGGAGTGAGTGCATCCTGGGGGTGGATGCGGTGTGTGGCTTGTAGCTGAGACTACAGCCAGAGAAGGCCAGGAAGCCTAACGGCTCCTGGTGTGTTACAGTAGATGCTGTGAGTGGTTCCCCTCCCTCATATGAGCAGTGCCTTCGGCAGCAGATTTGGTGGCTCATCTGCTGGTACCAATAATTGTCTTTTGCCACTAGGTTGGGACCCTGCTTGGACTTATTTGTGTTCTGTTGTATTTTGTTGTTATATTGTGATGTATTTGCTTTTGTGGGCCATGGCTGCATTGTTTATGTTTGCTAAGAAAATTGTATATATGTAGATTGTATGGCAGAAAACCCTGAGTGGGTAGACTGTAGGGTAAGGAAAAATGTCAGGCTTTTCTGCCCTCCCGCCATCAGGAAAGATGATGGATCCTTGTGGTCCTGAATGCATGCCTGATGGCGGGCACCTGGAGTAGGGTGTGGGCATAAGTAGATGAGATACACCTGGGCTGAGACTGGGCTTTTAAGGGCGGCGTCACAGGGACGCCAGCAGAAGCCGAGGAAGAAGCAGAAGCAGAAGCCAAGAGAGAAGCAGAGAATGCCGGAGAGCCCAGATAGAGTGAAGACTTGCTGGGGGCTGGGTGGCCTGCCAGTCTCCTGGCCCCCCAGCACCCCTGCCTGTGGTGTACCTGCTAAATCCCAATAAAAGACCTGCAAAAAACCACTGAGGGCTCCAGGACTCCTCCTTTACCGGTCTGCATGGGATCCTAGAAAACCTGCTAGGACCTGTCCTGACCCTACACCATCCTTTCACTGTGTCTTTGTATGCTGAAAGAGCAAGAGAGCTCTCTGTGGGTCATTTTTACAAGGGCACTAATTCCCTACTGAGGATTCCATCATCATGACCTAATCACCTGCCAGACCCCTGTGAGGTAAATAAAGGTTGCTCAGGCTTTTGCATGTTGGCCTCTGTGGCTATCACCTGTGGCCTTGAATGCAGGAGGCGCTTGGGAAAGTGGTCTCGGAGTACACATGCATGATGGTGGACATCTGGAGTTGGTGTGGGCTTGCGTAAGTGGGCACACCTGAGCCTGGAGGGTGAGCATATAAGGGGCAGGGGAGGCGGCAGAGAACAGTGGCAAAGAGTGGTAGAGAGCGGTAGAATAGCTAGTGGAGGAAGAGTTCACAAGAAGATGCCAGAGAGCCCAATGAGTAAAGATCAACAGGGGCTAGGAAGCCTCCAGCTTTCTGGCCCCCCGCCTGCCCTGCACCTGATTGCCTCATTACAAATGTGTAGAAAGATCATTAAAAGCTTGAAAAAGCCACCGAGTGCTCCAGGACTCTCCTTTACCCGGTCTGCTTGGATCATAGGAAATCCTGCTTTGTGCCCTTCCTGTCACTACAGCCTGGATCCATAGAAAACCTGCCCTGTGGTTTCCTGCCACTACAACCACCCATACCCAAGTACCCTCACATTGGGGAATAGGTTTCAAAAGTTAATTTTACAGGGACATAAACATTCAGTTGATAGCACCTGAATAAATAACAACTACCATACATTGAATGTCTCTGAGTCAGACATTATGATAAGCACATTAATTGTTTAGTCATCCTAAACAGCCTCACGAAATAAGTAGGGGAAGAGAGTACTTTACTAAAATAAAATAAGTCACTTAAATGGACATCAAAAAATAGCATTGAGAAGCATATCAGCCATGGTTCAGCACACTCAAATATTAAACAGGGTAATTGAGAAAAGTTTATTAAAGGAGCTATTTTCAAAACCATGGGCAGATTTTAGAAAAGTTAATAAGAGATAATGTTGTACCCTGTGAGGCCAGCAACAGTAGAAGCCCCAAGGAGAGGAGAGGTCACGATCACCTGCAAAGGGTAATTGTATAGAAGGCCTTCTGGCAGGGGCTGTGGCTTTCATTAGGGGAACACAATCATATGGTGGTGACCTCAGATAAAGGAACTAGAAAAATAAATGCCAAGACTCATTTTACTCCTTTCATCAGATTTTCTCCTGGTGCTCCCCCTGACCGATCTTAACCAGATGCTATAAAATAAGGAAGTTTAACATGCAGTTTAATGGTGATCTCAAATCATAGCATGCATTATAATCACCTGGAGGACTGGCTTGTTAAGACAGATGGCTGGGTCCACACCCTGTGTTACTAATTAAGTAGATCTGGGCAAGTTCTGAAAATTTGCATTCCTAATAAGTCCCCACGTGATCCTGGTGCTGCTTGTCTTGCAGGGCACATTTGGAAAACCACTGATTTCATCTAAATATCTCAACTTCTCCAGGGAGAAAGCAGCGTAGAGAAAAGTGGAGTGTGCAGGTGGAAGACAACCAGACAAGAAAAGAGGAATTCTGGTTCAAGACTATAGACTTGATCATTTTAAGAAAACAACTGCTTCTGATGGTAGTTCTTTTGCCTTGTTTTTCCCTCAGTGAATGCTAAAAGAATTGGTGCCTGCAAGAAGGGTGTTGACAGGCATAACAATAGTCCTGATTTTTCCTTACACTGTGCAAGAGCCCGGGGTGCTCTTGAAGGAGAATTTTCTGGAAGGAAAATCTAGAAACTTCCTATGTTCAATGCTAAATCTATAACAAGTGCTTATGAAATGCCTGATTATAAGAAAACATTGAATTTTAGAGGGGTGGAATAATCAGGAAGATTTGCAGGCACTGAAGTGGATAGAAAGTGAATGATCTATGAATTATAATGGAACTCCATTATAATTGGCTATTACTGGTCATTATTGTGGTTTAATTGAAGACCAACAATGAGATTATACTAAGGACAATGGAATTCATCCTTGCAAAACAGAAATAGAATGTAAAAGTAAAAGCTAAAGTTTTACCCTTTGCTATGTATCCATTGTCTAAGAGATCTCAGGACACCTAATTTATATGAGGAATGAAAAGCACTGGAGAAATGGGCCAAGTCATATTTATCTTATTTATCCACTCAGATGCTTAACATTACTTTTTTTTTTAAGATTTATTTATTTATTTATACAAGCACTGGGTACAGTCAGAAGCGCGGGAGGGTGAGAGAATTCACCAGAGCCAGAGCAGGGAGCAGAGCAGGCAGAAGGACCAAGGTACACTGCTGAGGGGAGCAGCGGGCGGCAGGAGAGGTCTGTGCGCCATGTGGGACCCTCCTCTGGTGGCCGGGGAGCAGCCGGGAATCGAACTGGCGCTGCAGAGGCTGCGGGCAGCTTCACAACCCAGCGCTCAACCGCTGCACCACTGGGGAGGCCCTTAACATTACATTTTAGTTGTTGTAGGGTAAGGTAAAAAGTATCAGGCTTTTCTGCCCTCCCGCCATTAGGATAGATGACTGAACCCTGTGGTCCCGAATGCATGCCTGATGGCAGGCACCTGGGATAGGGTGTGGGCCTCTGTAGATGAGATTCATCTGGGCTAAGACTGGGTTTTTAAGGGCGGCATCACGGGGACGCCAGGAGAAGCCAAGAGAGCAGAAGGAGAAGCAGGAGAAGCAGAGTGAACCACGAGAAAAACAGAAAAGACGAGAAAAGCAGAACCACGAGAGCAGCAGAGACCACCAGAGAGCCCAGAAAGAGTGAAGACTTGCTGCGGGGCTGGGAGCCTGGTAGGCCCCCCAGCACCCCTACCTGCTGTGTACCTGGTAAATCCAAATAAAAGCCTGCAAAAGCCACTGAGGGCTCCAGGACTCTCTCCTCCTTTACCCCATCTGCATAGAATCATAGAAAACCTGCTCAGTGCCCTTTCCTGCCCCTACAGTTGTCTACTCAACATACACAGTATTTTTGTTACTCTTTTGTGAGATTTTTGTTAATTTAAAATTTGGAAGATGTCCACATTCTTTTCTGCTTTATCTCAAGAAAAGTTGATGAGATGTCAGAAGTGGATTAAGTTTAGATGAATTATTTAAATCAGAATCATAGGGCCTCCCTGGTGGCAAAGGGGTTAAAGTCTCAGCACTATCAAGCTATCGCCAGCCACTGCAGCAGGAGTTTGACCCCCAGCTCTGGAGCTAACACCACATGGCGCAGAAGACCTCTCCTGTCTTACTTACTGCTCCCCTCAGCAGTGTATTTCAGAAGATCTGCCTGTTCTGCTCCCCACTCTGTCTCTGGTGAATCCTCTCACACCCCCACCCCCGCTCCCCGCACCCCATACCTCTGGCCTAGACCCCAGTTCTTAAACGCATAAATAAATAAAAATGAATCTTTTTAAAAAATTGGATTATGAGTGAAATAATGCTGTATAAAATTTAAAAAGAAGGGATAAACCAATGTGTTGTAACCAAATAACAGAAATTAGTCCAAAGGTGCATGATTATGTCATTCTGCCCAGTTTTTTTTTTTTTTTTTCCTATTCCACCAAAAGCAAGTGATTTGTCCTAATTGGGAAGAAAGAGCACAACTATAGCAACCGTCAATAGTAGATATTTTGAGGCCTGCACAATGAAATAAAAGCCCAACTGAGGTCAAATGGCTGCTGTAGATCCTGATCTAAATCACACTGCCTGGATCAAGGGGATCACTGGGCTCTTCCCTTTTTTTAAGAGGGTTGAATAAGGAGATGGGGCAGGAAATGAAAGCAAAACAAATAGAAATGATCATTGGTTGGTTGGATAGCAGTATTATTTGAAAAATATAATTAAATGTTTACTCCTTGATATAAAATTTCAAACACTAGTGAATGGCAAAAAGTGAAAAGGAAAAGAACCTTCATCCCTAATACTAGTTAATTACATATATATATTAGTTTTTTAAAAGATTTATTTATTTATGCATATAAGAGCTGGGGTGTAGGCCAGGGTGCAGGGTGGTGAGAGGATTTACCAGAGACAGAGTAGGGAGCAGAACAGGCAGATCTATTGAAATACCTGTTGAGGGGAGCTGCGGGCAAGACAGGAGAAGAGGTCTGCTTTGCCATGTGGGTAGCTCCCTGGCCAGGGCTCCAACATGTGCTGCAGTGGCTGCCCATAGCTTCCTAGTGCTGAGACTTAACCCCTTGTGCCACCACGGAGGCCCTGTATATATCAGTTTGACTAACTCACAGGGCACCCACATGTTTTGGTTGAATATTACTTGTGGGTATGTATGTGAGGATGGTTCCAGATGAGATTAAAATTTAAATCAGAAGACTGAGTAAAGAATATCCTCCTCTGTGTGTGTGTGTGTGTGTGTGTGTGCACGCGCATTATTCAAGCCACAGAGGGTCTAAACAGAATAGAAAGGCAGAGGAAGGGAAGACCCCTCCTCCCTTCTGCTTAAGAAATTAAGTTATGAATCAGTCTTCTCCCCTCAGAATGGGATCCGAACCATTTACTCCCTGGTTCTCAGGTCCTCAAATGCAAATTTCCTAGATCTCCAGCTTGCAGACCACAAATCATGGGACTTCTCAGCTTCATAATCACATGGGCAAATTCATTTCTTATATGTACTTATTTATGTGAATATATATTAACTTGTATGTATGTATGTATGTACATGCACACACATGCCTGTGTGTTTGTGTATGCATTCTCTGATAGATTATGTTTCTCTGGATAATCTTGACTTCTCATTCCTCTTCACCTTCAGCACATCCACCAGAATAGTTTTTCTTTTCTATACTTTCATGCATTTTCTTTGCAAGTTCAAAAATGACAATATAAATAGCCTTTGTTTATACATAAATGAAATCATACTCCATATATTGATCTGCATTTTTTAAATTTAATATATACCTTACAGATCTTGCTATAGTTGTACATACAGACCTAAACCATAAAATATAACTACTATCATTTAACCAATTCTCTGTTGCTGGACATTCCATTGTTTCTAGATTTTGATACTAAAATCAATTTGTAATTAAAACTACACTGAAAATACTATTTCACCTATCATACTGACAACCCCAAAATCTGAAAGCATTCTCCATCAGCAAAGCAGTGGGGAGACAGGCATTCTGATAAATTGCTGGTAGAAATGCAAAATAATACAAACTCTGTGGAGAAGGATCTGGAAATATCTAGCAAAATTACATATACATTTTCCCAATTATCCAGAATTCCATTTTTAGGATTTTACTTTTTAAATAGACCAGCAAAAATCTTATAATGGATGGTGTGGTGGATTACCCCAATTCCCTATTTATGACCAAGGCTAAGAGTGACACCACTCTTATAAGTGTGGAAACAGCGTAAGTACCCCAAAACAGGTGAGTGGTATGTATATACAATGGAATACTGTGCAGTGATCAGGAAAAAAACAACTTATGCCATTTGCAGCTACATGGATGGAGCTGGAAGGGACTATGTTAAGTGAAATGAATCAGAAAGGGAAAAACAAATACCAGAGGGTCTCCTTTTTATGTAGAACATAGAGAAACCAATCAAAGGGGTAGATAAAGACAAACTTAAAAACTAACCCTTAAAAGCTGACTATAGACCATAGGCTTCCAGAGGGGGAGAAAAGGGAGAGCACACAATGGACTATGGGTGAACTATGGATGCGTAGTTAGCTTTTTTTTTTAAAGATTGATTTATTTATGCATACAAGAACTGGGGTACAGGCCAGAGGTGCGGGGGGTGAGAGGATTCACCAGAAACAGAGTGGGGAGCAGAACAGGCAGACTGACTGAAATACACTGCTGAGGGGAGCAGCGGGCGAGACAGGAGAGGTCGGCTGTGCCATGTGGGTCAGCTCCCTGGACAGCCAGGGATGGAACTGCAGAGGCTGCAGACAGCTTCATAATGCTGAAACTTAACCCCTTGCGCCACCAGGGAGGCCCAGAGAGTGAGCTTTGGTGGTGGGTGCACTATGGTAACTACAGCTGAAGAGGGGGAGCCCATACTTCCAAAATACCAATAACAATGTAAACCAACATTGCCTCAATAAAAAATTCTTTTTAAGTAAATAAAACAAAACCTTTCGTATTACAAAGAAAGAGAAAAATAAGGTGGATTCTTTACTCTTTATTTCCTATTTTCATATCTATTTTCTAACATTGACAATGTAAGATGAAATTTTAAAAATTCTTTGCTATAAAAACAAAAGGAACAATGAAAACCTCAAATAAGCATTATATTTTACCGAAGTATACTTCAGTAACAGTAAATAAGGACAAATAGGGATTACGGGGGAAAAAAACCTAGAGACATGAATGACAACGGGTTGCTTAAAACTTTAAATTACATGGCTAAAAATTGGAAACTTTGATAAGTATTATCAATTACTATTTTTTGCATTGAAGAGATGAATTCTTTAGTAATTCTGCCCCTTTTTCCCTTCTCTGCTATAGATTGCTCAGTGATCTAAGAGTTTTGCTGTCCTCATTCTCTAGGGAATAACATGAAAGTGGTGGTTTGAAAATGAAATGTGGGATTGAAACCCTATATTTCTGAAGACAGAATCAGTTACCTGACATTCAATCCTCATGTTAAAATGTCAGTGTTTCACATGCTCCACTCAGGAAAAAGAGTCGTTTGAATACATGCTTCTGTGGTTTTATTCAATTTGGTTACACCTCAGGGAGTTTAATTTCATGCAAAGCTTTCACAAAGAGCTTTCCAGTGACAAAAGTAAGTCGAGGTACCACAAGGCAGAAGTTAGAAGTTCAGTGGAAAAGAAAGTAACCTGGGCTGTAATGCTTGATCAGATCTTTGAACTTGCCCTGGAGTTAGCCTTCAAGAACTGTGAAAGAAGCAGTGTCAGCAACTCCTGAGATAATAAAAAATGTAAACAGAATGGAATGAAAGATGATCTGATTGTATTAGGGGCTTTTATTATGGTCATAAAGGAAAACGGCAATGAGAAGTGGATGTCAGAGATTTAATTAAACTGAACAGATTTCATGAAAGGCTTAAGCATCAGCCTGACTGGGAAAAGAGAAGTAAAACACCTGCACTACTAGTCTACACATGAACAATGCATTTATTTTCAAACAAAGAGCAGATAATACTCAAGCTTTGGAAGGGGAGATCTGTTTTTCAGAGAAAGTATGGACACCTGAAAGAAACACAAGGGGCATTGTGTTTAGGAATGACACATGTGATCTAGGGAAATGCCAGTTTATCCAAGCTTTGGCTGGGTTATTGCTTTGTTAGAGAAGGGACATATTTTTGAAACAACTGTGATTAACTGAGGTTTCATGTACCTTCTTATAATTACCTATAATTTTAAAAGATTACATTGTAGCTTGTAAGCCTGGTTAAAGAACAAATCAAGTGATATTTTTTAAAAATACAACATGAATGTATTTTATTGTTTAGAATATATCCTCAAATACAAGAGAACTCCATGTTTTTCTAATTTAATTTTACAGATTAAATTACTAGGAGAATTTTGTTGATTCAGTTTGGTTTCTCTCTGCCTTTGGTT
The DNA here is from genome assembly GCF_014898055.3 of Talpa occidentalis. Lineage (NCBI taxonomy): Eukaryota > Metazoa > Chordata > Mammalia > Eulipotyphla > Talpidae > Talpa > Talpa occidentalis. The sequence continues at coordinate 39,555,339 of NW_023601322.1, read as the reverse complement.
TCTTAACATAGTCATATCACCATCAGTTATTTAATATTTCTCAAAGTTTATGTAATCATGCTAAGTGACTGAAAAATTGTTCTACATAGATGGGATTTCAAATAAGATAAACTTTCACAGCTTATGTTTAGTAGGTCTTTTTGCTCCATGTTCTCTTTAATACACAGGATAATATACCTGAGCGATTTTTTTTCTTATACAATCTAGAATTCATACACACAAGAATTTTCTGAGTCACAAGTTAATTCAAAGAATGAACACAGATTTGAGTATTGCTTTTTTGTGTCTCATAGTACTTCTGAATAAGAGGACATCCTCCTTCTCATCTTTAGCAGTGTAACTTCACATAAGTTTGATATTTGACTTTTCCACTCTCCTTTTTTTATCTGTAAAAATGAGGCACCAACTATCTCACAGAATTATTCTCCATATTACACTTTTTGTTAGTGCTTATAAAGATATACCAATATACTTAACAATGTATTTGATGATTTGTTTATTAATTTATTTTATTTATTTATGCATACAAGAACTGGGGTGTAGGCCAAAGGTGCAGGGGGTGAGAGGATTAACCAGAGAAAGAGTGGGGAGCAGAACTGGCAGATCTACTGAAATACACTACTGAGGGGAGCAGCGGGCAAGACAGGAGAGGTCTGCTGTGTCATACGGGGGTTAGCTCCCTGGCCGGGGATCGAACTCAGGTCATGGTGGTGATAGTGCTGAGGCTTAACCCCTAGTTCACCAGGGAGGTCCCCTTACTACGATTTCATATCCATATTATAAAAGCTTGTTTGAACTTATTTTGAATAACTTGTTTTTATGAAATTGTTTTAAAGTTGTAATTAGGACTTTCTTATTGATATGACTATGTATGGAATGATGTTAGCAAAAGTGTTATGCTACTAAGTGACTATCACTATATATATTCAGAACACCCTTATATCCTTGACACCCTAGTATTATTATCAGGATGTCCATCATGTAATGGACATCTAAACTTTAAATACCAAAAGTTTGAGAGGAGTTATTAAAGGTGTCCAGTCTGGGCAAGACAACTCTTTGCTGAGACAAAGATTAATTTTTGCTCACAGTGGTGAGAATCATGCAGTGGCCCACTGAAGGAGCTCATCTTACCTAATCATACCTGCATCTTCATTCTCCTAGCATTGATCTCTAGCCACAAGGAACTTTCCCTTTGCATTGATATCTGGACACTCTAATTGGCTAGTCTGATTCTCCAGAGTAATAACTCATATAGGTACACCTCAACTAAATTTGTACTTTATTTCTTTTATCTCCCCTTTGCCTTGAATATAACGAAGCTATCATTGGTTTGAAATCTGTTATTTTTTATTGCCTTGTTAAGAGACATTATCCTATACGGTATTGGTTTGTGTAATTATTATGTTATATATCCTGCAATGTACCTGTGCTAAATAAGTTATTGGTACAGGTAATCTCAGTATCTGAGCAAAGTTTTGCTTCCCTGAAAACAAAACAGTGCAGTAACACACAAGATACAAAATAGACTCCAAAACTGTCACTATCTGAAATAGAGCTATATGCTGTTAACAAAAAATATTATAAAACCTGTGAGCACAGAAATATTAGAAGTAATATTACAGAAAAAGATATACCAGAGGATTATGAGAAGATGGCAGAGTGGAAAGTACCAGGAATCTGTCTCTTGACCTAGACAACAATCACACTTGTAGAATCTGTCTGGTATAACTATTTTGGAATCCTGAAGTCTATGGAAGTCTTACAACTTCAAAGGAAAGATTTGGACACTAAATTGCAGTTAATTTTGATCAATCTCAATACCTAACACAGTATTTGTCACTTATCCCCAACTCCTAGCCATGTTGCAGACAACTGTGCACATTTTTTTGGGATAATTTGCACACAGCTTGTGGAAGTCACGGTAAACAAAAAAGACCCTGTCCTCCATGTTCAGATCATTGCCACTTTTGAGCAGAGAGGTATAGACAAAGAAATGGGCAATAATAACCATTGTTATTGTACCTCTCTCCCGCTCTGGCTAACATGACTTCCATGTGACTTTAAAGTCTGGTGTCCTTCCTCCTCCCTTTGATTTTCTTTTCTTTCCTTTTTTTTTTTTTTTTTTTTTGAAAGTCATTCTTTGGAGATTAGGATAATTTCATGTATAGAAAACACTGGAAAATCACCACATGTGCTCAGGGAACCATTCAGATTAGATCTGATAAAGACGTAAGTTTATACCACAGGCTAATCTTCAGCACAAAAACAGCCCACAACAATCAGAAAACAGTAACAATAACAAAAATACCCAACAAGCACTGAGGAAGAATCTGATTTCCAGAATTACCACATTAATAGATTTAAATGTTCAACTTTAAACAAAATAATTATAAGGTATGCAAAAATACAGTAAAGCATGGCCCATTCAAGGAAAAAGAAAGTAAACAGAATGTCCCTGAAAAGGCATTATGGCAAATATACTAGACATAGACTTTGAAAAATTGTCTTAAAGACACTCAAAAAAACTAAATGAAGATGTGTGGGAAGTCAAGAAAAAGATTTATGAAAAGTGGGACTATCAATAGATTAAAAAGAAAACCTAGAAAGAACCAGAAACTATGGAACTGAAGAATACAATAGCTGAAATGAAAATTTTACTAGGGGGAATGAAAGGTAGATTTGAGTAGCAGAAGAATCAGTGAACTTGAAGATAAAACAATGAAAAATATAGTTTGAGGAGCAAAACAAAAAAATATTGAAGACAAGTAAGCAGAGTCCGCAGGACCAATAGTATACTATTAAATGGACAAATATATGCACTTCAGGAGAAAAATCAATAAACAGTACTGGACATTTTAATAAGCATATCTCAGTAACAGGTAAAATACATAGACAAAATAATCATCAAGTAAACAGATGACAAACCAAACCATCTTAACTTAATTAACATTTATAAAACATGCTAGCCAATAAGTTCAGAAGTAAATCACCAGTAAACAACTAGTGATGTTGAGCATCATTTCATGCACCTATACAACCTCTTAACTAAAGGGTAGAGTGTTAAGCTTATCTTGGAAAACTATCACATTCTACTTAAGTGTTTATAGAGAATTACTAATGTAAAATATATGCAAGAATATAAATTTTCAATTTTTTTCAAAAGTTTAAAATTTTACACAATGGAACTAAATTAGAAAGTAATGACAATAAGATAATTAGAAAATCCACAATATTTGGAAATTAAAAAAAATACAATTTTATTTACCACTGCGGGTCAAAGAAAAAAATTCACAAGAGGAACTATTAGCTGTTTCTAACATGCCACATAATGTCCCTCTGCCGCCATTTTCCAGAGATGAGAATGAGACAAAAAATGATGCAGGCCTAATGTAAATTTAGTCTCTTGTATTCTTTTAACCTTTTATTTATATATATATTTTATATATAAATTATATATAAATTATATATTTATATATATTTATATAATTAATATTATATAAAATATATATAAATTCACACAGAGTTGCAAAGGTAATACAGAGGGGTTTCATATACCCATCACTCAGAGTCCCTTAACAGTTACACTTTAGTTATTATGGTTACTCAAAGTCAGAAAAATCTGAAAAGCAGGACATTGTCACTTTCTATGACATTTGAACACGTGTACATCCATGAAACTCTCTACAATTGAGATATAGAACTATCACCAGAATAATATTTCTTGTTCTAATTGATAGTCACACTGCTCCCCATCAGCCCTAAACCATGACAACCACTATTTTGTTCTTCACCTCAGTAATTTTGTCATTTGAAGAATGTTATATAAATAAAATTATACAATATGTGATCTTTTCAGATTGATGTTTTTCACTCAACATAATGACCTTGAACTCCACTCAAGTCACTGGATGCAGGGCCTCCCCTGGTGGCACAGTAGTTGAGCGCTGGGCTGCGAAACTGCCCGCAGCCTCTGCAGTACTGGTTCGGTCCCCAGCCCCTAGCGAGTGTCCCACATGGCGCGCAGACCTCCCCTGCCGCCCGCTGCTCCCCTCAGCAGTGTATTTCATCAGTCTGCCTGTTCTGTTCCCTGCTCTGGCTCTGGTGAATCCTCTCACCCTCCCATGCTTCTGACTGTACCCAGTGCTTGTATAAATAAATAAATAAATAAATAAATAAATAAATAAATAAATAAATGAATGAATGAATGAATCTAAAAAAAAAAAAGTCACTGGATGCATCAATAGTTCATTGCTTTTTATGTATCAATAGTTCATTCCTTTTTATTGCTAAGTAGTATTACTGGTATTCCCTAGTATCATTATACCACTGTTTCCTTAAGTAGTAACCTAATGTCACTATTTTGGCTATTTATATTTTTTAAAAGATTTATTTATTTATGCATACAAGAACTGGGGTACAGGCCAGAGGTGTGGGGGTGGTGAGTGGGTTCACCAAAGACAGAGTGGGGAACAGAACAGGTGGATTGACTGAAGTACACTGCTGAGGGGAGCAGTGGGTAAGTCAGGAGAGGTCTGCTGAGCCATGTGGGTAGCTCCCTGGCCAGTTGGGGATTGAACTCCTGCTGTAGCAACTGTGGACCCTTCATAGGTTGCATCTTAACCCCTTGCGCCACCAGGGAGGCCCTGTTTATATTTTGAAGCTATTATAACTAAAGCTGCAATGAAAATTTATGTAAGGATTTTTTGTGGGAATGTTTCATTTCTGTGGGAAAATGCTAGGGGTGTAACTGCTGGACTATAAGTTAAGTTACCTGTTAGCCTTTTAAAAAAACTGACACACTATTTTCCAGAGTGGCTATACTATGCTACATTCTCATAAGCAAGGTATGAGAGACCCAGTATGTTTGCATCCTTACCAGCATTACCATTATTTTTAGAAATCTTGCAGTTATTATAGGTGTGCTAGGAATATCACATTATATTTCTATTTCCTTAACAACTAGTGATGTTGAGCATCATTTCATGCACTTATTTACCCTATCCAACCTCTTCAGTAAAGGGTAGAGTGTTAATCTCATCTTGGAAAACTATCACATGAGAATGGAAGGGAGAGACTGATGCTGTCATTTTTAGAAAATACAGTCTGGTGCAGATTGCTTGAAAAGATGGATGTTGCACTGGGCAGGATGTGAATAAGTAAGCAATGAAAGGCACATTGAATGCAAATTGTTCTCTAGAGAAAATTTTAAAGACAGCATCATTTTTATTTAGTCAAAAGTGTAGAGAAATTTTAAAGAAAGCATCATTTTTATTTAGTCAAAAGTACACAGCCAGAATAAAAGATATGGTGATATGTAGGACAGGTCACATCAATTTCATATTGTGAAATCTCAAAAGATCCTTTTCTCTTTCTCCCAAAACTCATTACCTCTGGTTATATTCCACATATTTTTTTTTGCAGTTTAGAATTGTTTATTGACCTCTTTTACAAAAAATGGTCTAAATGTTTAGTTTACCAAAGCAAGTTTTGTAGTTATTTCCTTGCTATTTCTTTTTTTTTTCCCCACTGATAATTTTATTTTATTTTTTTTATAAATTTTATTTTTATATTCCCCATACAATTGCAACCCCCCCATTCTGACCCAATCCCTCCCCTCCCGCCCCCCACCCCCCAAAAAGTGTCTCTGGTTCATAGTTTTTTGTTGATTTTGATTTTCACTTTCTTATAGTTATTCATTTTCCTGGTCCCTTATTTAAGTTTTCTAGATTCCTGCTATGAGTGAGACCATCCGGTATTTTTCTTTTTCTTTTTGGCTTATTTCACTGAGCATGATCCCTTCCAGCGCCATCCATGTTGCTGCAAATATTCCACATATTTTTAACCTCCACCCGTATTCCTCCTTTGATTCTCTGGAATCTAACATATCACTCTGTCTCTATTCTTTATTATAAGAGCAAAGTGTTACTTTCTTAACTCAGCTAACCTCTTTTACCAGTTCAGAAAAAAAGAAAGAGTGCCATACTGCAAATGTTCATCCTTTCAATGTTAGGAAGGATATAAGTTACATGTGATATGGAAGGTAAATAAGGGAGAAATGGGTTTCATAAGCAGAAAGAGTTAGAGTACAATAATTTTTCATTTTTTAATTTCAATGTTCCCACCTTTATTTATTGTTATTATTGGTTTACAATATTGTTTTATACTACTATATATAATTTAGGGGAATGGGTTCACACCTCCCCAAACATATATCACTTCACCACCCACACCACCAAAGCACGGTATCCCTTTACCATATACCTCTGGTTCCACTCCATCCTTGTTCCCACACCCACTCTGTCCCTCTAAGTGCATCAATTCTGCAGTCATACTTGTAGGATTTGTTTTGCTTTGTTTTGTCAGTTCCTTTGTTTAGTTTCTCTAATATTTATCTTTTTATCTTTCCTTTATCTTTATCTTTATCTTTTCCTATCTTTCTTTTATCTTTATCTTTCCCCCTCTGACTTATTTCACTTAGCATAATACCCTTTAATTCCATCACATTGTTGAAAACAGCAGCAGTTCATTCTCTTTTTATTATATATAGCTTAATAGTATTCCATAGTGTATATGTACCATACCTTAACCCACTCATCTGTTGCTGGATACAGGTTGTTTTAAAATCTTGGTTAATGTAAAGTGCTACAGTCCACCTGCTGCTCCCCTCAGCAGTATTTTTCAGTGGATCCACCTATTCTGTTCCTCACTCTGTCTCTGGTGAGTCCTCTCACCCCCCTCACCTCTGACCTAGACCCCAGTTCTTATATGCATAATTAATAAATCTTTTTCAAAAATAATGTACAGTGCTGCAATGAACAGAGGAGTGCATGTATCCCTTTATATTAATGGTTTTGCATTTTTTTGATAAACACCCACTGTGCCACTGGGGAGGCCCAAATTATATGAATTCTTTGTAGATCTTGTCAGATGTTTTTCTTCCATTTAGTCTCCATTTTGATGATCATTTCTTTTTCTGTACAGAAACATTTTAGTTTGAATCAGTTGCATTTGTTTATTTTTGCTTTTTTCCCTGGCTTTTGGAGTAGAGTCCCCAAAGACATTACTGAAGCCAATGTCATAATGTTTTTGCTTATGTTTTTTCTATGTGCTTTACGGTTTCCAGTCATAGAACCAAATTTTTAATATATTTTGAATTAATTTTTGTGCATTGTGCGGAAAAGTGGCCTAGTTTCATTTTTCAGCATGTGCCTGAGCAGTTTTCCCAGCATCATTTGTTGAAGAGACTTTTCTTTCTCCATTGTATACTCTTGGCTTCTTTGTTGTAAATTAAGTGTACATGTAAATCTGGACTCTCAATTCTGTTCCATTGATGTGTGTATCTATTTTTATACCCATATCATACTGTTTTGACTACTATAGTTTTGTAGCAGAGTTTGAAGTCTGGGAGCATGATACCTCCTTCTCTCTTCTTTTTTTGTCAGGATTGCTTAGTCTTTGGGGGTATTTTGGTTTTTATATAAATTTCAGTAATGTTTGAAGAATTCCACTGAAATTTTAATAAGGATTTTTTTTTCTTTAATAAGAATTGAATCTATATATTGCTTTGGGTAAGACAGACATTTTAACTATTCCAATCCATGAGCATGGAATATCTTTCCATTTCCTTGTCTCTTCTATGTCTATTGGCAATGTCTTTCAGTTTTCACTGAAACAGTTTGTCATCTCATTTGTTAGGATTATTTCTATGTATTTAATTCTTTTTGATGTGATAAATGTGATTATTTTCTTCATTTCTTTGTCTTCTAATTCATCGTCTATAAGGAATACAGGAATACTGTATAGGAATAAAAGTGATTTTTGTAAGTTGATTTTGGAGCCTACCACCTTACTGTACTAATCTATTGTTTCTAATATTTTTTAATGGTCTAGGGTTTTCTATATATATTGCCATGTACTCTACAAGTAATGATGCTTTTGCTTCTTTTTTTTAATTTGAATTATTTTTATATTTTTCTCTTGCCTGATTGTTCTAGCTAGAACTTCTAATATTCTAATATTATGTTGAAGAGTAGTGTTGAGAGTGGACATTCTTATTGTGTACCTGATCTTGAGGGAAAGCTTCAGTTTCTCACAATTCAGTCTATTGCTAGCTGCAGATTTATCACATATAGTCTTTATTCAGTTGAGGTATGTTCTTACTACCCCATTTTACAAAGAATTTTTTTATTATTATAAATGGATGCTAAATGTTGTCAAATACCTTCTTTGCATCTACTGATATGCTTATATGATTTTTAACTTTCCTATTACCATTTGTTAATCTGATGAGTTATATCAATTGATTATGTCCTTTTTGTATATATCCAAAAGGGCAGGTTTATTATTAAAAGGGAAGAGAAATACAGGATGCTTTCACAGACACAAGTGGGCAGAAAGAGCTGCCCTTGAAAGAGACAGATTTGTTAGAAGAGATGCCTTCATAATCATAGGTAGGCAGTCTTGGGCGAAGAGTTGCCTCTAGACTTTGCAAAGGGAGAAGGTTGGTGAAGAGAAACACAGGCAGACAAGAGAGGTGCCTTGATTTGTATATGTTGAACCATCCTTTCATCCTTTGAATAAATCCCATTTGGTCATGATGAACAGTTCTCTTAATATATTATTGAATTCAATTTGCTAAGATTTTTTTAAACTTTTTTTTAAGATTTATTTTTATTTATACAAGAACTGGGGTACAGGCCAGAGGCACAGGAGGGTGAGAGGATTCACCAGAGACAGAGCGGGGAGCAGAACAGGCAGATGGACCAAAGACACTGCTGAGGGGAGGAGCAGGCGACACAGGAGAGGTCTGCTGTGCCATGTGGGTATCTCCCTGGCTGGCCAGGAATCGAACCTGCACTTCAGAGGCTGCAGACAGCTTCACAACACTGCGCTCAACCTGCTACTCCACCGGGGAGGTCCTTAATTTGCTAAGATTTTGTTGAGAATTTTTGCATCTGTGCTCAATGGGGATAGTGATGTGTAGTTTTCTCTTTTTGTGATGTTCTTGTCTGCTTTTGGTATCAGTAATATGGCCTATAAAATGTGTTCCCTTTTCCTCAACTTTTTTTGAAAAGTTTGAGAAGGATAGGTGTTAGTACTTTTTAAAAGTTTTGGCAAAACTCACTAGTGAAATCATCTGGTATTGAGTTTTTGGTTTTGGGGAGATTTTTTGATTAATGTTTCCATTTCCTTACTTACAATTATAATTGTTTTTCTATTTTTCTATTTTTTCCTGATTTTCTGTTTTCCCTTATTCAGTCTTGGATGGTTGTATGTCCATAAAGATTTGTCCATTTCTTTCAGGTTTTCCAATTTGTGGCCTAATGATGTTCATAAGAGCCACTTATGATCTTCTATATTTCTGAGGGTTCTGTTGTAAGTTCTCCTCTTTCATTTCTGATTAAATTTATTGGTTTTCTCCCTCTATTCTTACTGAATGTAGCTAAAAGCTTATTATATTTATTTTTTCAAATAACCAGCTTTTGAGTTCCTTAGTCTTTTAAATTGTCTTTTTTTACTTCTTCTATTTCATTTATTTTCATACTCATTCTTATTGTTTCCTTCCATCTACTGGACTTTGGGTTCATTTTTTCTTCTTTGTCTAGTTCCTTAAAGTATAATGTTAGATTATTCATTTGAACTCTTATTATATCTTTATACTGACCAATATTTCTATATATTTCTATGAACTGCTTTTGTAGCATCCCAGATGTTCCAGTAAATTATATCTTCATTTTTATTTGTCTATAGATATTTTCAGTTTCTTTTTTGATTTCCTCATTAACCCAATAGCCATTCAGTAGTGTTTTAGTCTCTAATAGTAGAGGTTTTTCTTTTTCTTTTTTTTGTGGTTCTTTTCAAGTTTGACACCATTATGATCAGAAAAGATACTTGATATGATTTCAATCATCATGAATTTATTAACCTTGTTTGTGGCCCAACATGTGGTCTGGAGAATGTCCCACATGCACTTGAGAAGAATGTGTACTCAATTTTATGGGAAGTGTGATGCCCTATGAATGTCTAGTAGACCCATGTGTTCTAATTCCTCACTTAAAGCTATTATTGCCTCATTGATAGTCTCCCTGGTTTATCTGTAAATAGATCAAGAGGGGGTGTTGAATCCATCACTACTATTGTGTTGGGATCAATGTTTGTTGTTCAGTTGTTAATAGTTATCTTTTTTTGGTGCTCCTTTATTTAGTGCATACATATTGATGAGTGTTATATTTTCTTTATGGATTGATTCCTTAATCATTACAGAATGTCCATTCCTGTTTCTTGTTACCTTTTTTAGCTGGAAGTTTATTTTATCCAATATAAGTATGTTTGTGCCTGCTTTGCTCTGGTTGCCATTTGCTTGTTTTACAACAATTTACATTGAGCCTATGTTTGGGCACCTTAAATTTTTCATTTTATTCTATTATATGGTAGTATTTCTTTGTGCATTCATGGATTACTAATCTAACTTTCCACTATGGCTTTAAAAAGCAAAGAAGGGGCCGCCCCGGTGGCGCAGTGGTTTGAGCGCAGTGCTGTGAAGCTGTCTGCAGCCCCTGCAGCGCTGGTTCAATTCCCAGCTAGCCAGGGCGAGACCAACATGGCGTGGCAGACCACTCCGTCGCGCCCACTGCTCCCCTCAACAGTGTATTTCGGAAGTCTGCCTTGTTCTGCTCCCCACTCTGTCTCTGGTGAATCCTCTCACCCTCCCGCACCTCTGACCTGTACCCCAGCTTTTGTATAAAAAATAAATAAATCTTTAAATAAATAAATAGCAAAGAAGGGGCAAAGTACAGATAACAATAACAAAGTAGGAGCTCCAGTGGTGCAATCAATTAGCATACAGTAGTTACACAAAAACAACAAAGCAAGCCACAGCACCAAGAAAATAACACAATCTCCTCTTCATTTATAAGCAATAATAGTACAATCAAATCTGGGAAGAAGCCAGTCAAAATAATTGAAATTATTTCTTAATTTAAAATACTTGCAATTAGGGCCTCCCCGGTGGCGCAGCGGTTGAGCGCAGGGTTGCAAAGCTGCCCGCAGCCTCTGAAGCACCAGTTTGATCTCCGTCGCGGGGCGAGGGTCCCACATGGAGTGCAGACCTCTCCTGCAGCCCTCTGCCTGGTCTGCTCCCCGCTCTGGCTCTGGTGAATTCTCTCACCCTCCCGCGCTTTTGACTGTACCCAGTGCTTGTATAAATAAATAAATAAATTTTTTAAATAAAATAAAATACTTGCAATTAACAATGAATTTTATAATGCACTAAGATGCTACTGGTAGTAGAATTACATGTATACAATCTAAAAATTTAAATATCAGCAGTGGAAAAGGTTTAAAGACCACTAGGCTAAAATACTGATAATGCTGTTCTCTCACAATGATCTCCCACTCCACCCTATGCCAAGTTAGACTGTTTGGTGAAGGCCAGCCTGCTGGTCTCAGTTCCTACCCAGGTATTTTGAGTTCCTAAATTTCTCTGTTCCTGTTCCCTAAGTTTACAAGGGCCTAGAAGAAGTACCAACTGAATGACTTTAGAGTATTTTTCTTTGCATCAATTCTGGATAGATTTCTTGAGTTTGCAGCTCACATCCTAGTGGTGCCTCCCTTCAACCTCAAAGCTGTGGCCAGAGCTGATGCTCCAGGTTGAATATGCTTTATAATCTAGAACATGATACCTACCTGACTGTGCTCTTCCTAATACTTAAGGTAAGGTCTGGTAGCCAGTATGGCTGGGACAGAACTAAAAATAGGGCATGGGCTTCCCTGGTGGCACAGCGGATTGAGCGAAGCACTATGAAGCTGTTCGCAGCCTCTGTGGCATGGGTTTGATTTCCGGCAGGCGGGGGAGAAACCCATATAGTATAGCCTCTCCTGCCGCCGCCCGCTGCTCCCCTCAGCAGTGTACTTCGGTCCTTCTGCCTTCCCTGCTCTGGCTCTGGTGAATTCTCTCACCCTCCCGCACGTCTGACTGTACCCAGTGCTTGTATAAATAAATAAACAAATAAATCTTTAAAAAAAAAATCTAAAGTTAAGCATAAATTTTATAGGTATTTTTAAAGTAAAGTAATGCTTAAAAGAAGTACAAGAACGAACAATTAGGTACCAAATGCCTTTTCAATATAGATATATTTGTGATGATATTTTTTGAGTCCCATATTCTGTGGTCTATGAGATCATTCAAGAAAGTGTCTATGCCTCATGCTTCTTTGATTCCTCATGCCTACCACTAAATAATTAATGTAATTTTTAACTACTGTTACTTTTTAGATATTTTCTATGAGCTAGGTTCTTGCTAAGCACATCACAAATATCCCATTCAGGGGGCCTCCCTGGCAGTCTAGGGGTTAAGTCTCAGTACTATCACCCCTACAACCTGAGTTTGATCCCAGGGAGATAACCCACACATGGCGCAGCAGCCCTCTCCTGGCTTACCCGCTGCATCGTATTTCAGTAAATCTGCCTGTTCTGCTCCCTGTTCTGTCTCTGATGAATCCTCTCACCAGCCCCCCACCCCTCTGGCCTACACCCCACTTCTATGCAAAAAAAAAAAGTATTATCCCATTCAATCCTTGTAATAATATTATATTACTCTTTAATGATTGAGAAACTAAACTCATAAGCCTGATAATTTCCCCCCAAGATCTCACAGCTTATACATAGTTGAACTGGGATTTGAACCAAGACCTTTCTCATTTTGAATCCCAAACTCCTAACAACGCTACTATAATGCCAAATAGGACAGAACTAATGGGTAGTGAGAGAGATATAAAAGCTTGCCACTGCTTTCCAAGTCAGAATTAAAGGCGTGTTGCTACTTAGAAAATGTGACCTCCAGCCATGTTTCCAGTTAATTACAACTTCTGCATTAAAGACACTGGTCATGATGTTTTCAGACACAGGAAAACTTTAATAATGTCACAGAAAAAAAATAAATTGTAGTGCAAACAGTAAAAAGTAAAAGAAAGAAATATGAACTTTGGTATTGGTGGCTAAGGTTACTTTTTCTTGATAAGTTTAGTTATTATTGCTGGCACATAAAATGAAGCAATTTGCAAATTCATATCTCTTAATTTGGCACAAGGTAGCAATTTAAAAGAAAAAAACCATGGGTGAAAAAAAAATCACTGCTTACAACAGCAGTCAGAACCAAAGAGTGATGCAATTTTCATTGCATGTCTCCTCAAGTTGGAGAATTCATTAGCACCTATATAGTACTTAGGTAATTTCAGACATAGCAAGTTGCAATATTTAACCATAAGTTCATTTGCTTTGTAGTTCTATGATTTCATATTAGAAGTTTAAGTATACCAATTACTTCAATACTAAATACAGATGTAAATTACCCATTTCAAGTTCCTTCTCTTTTAAGTCTTGATCAATCATAAAATTTCTAAATAATAAATTCTCAATGATTTATTATTAGTTAGTTTTAAAATTAATTAAGTATTGCTCTTTTCTATGCAATTCTAAATAAATTTAAATTTACTTTTTTTTATTAACATTATACATTATTTTACATCCTTGTTTGTTTTTTCACATTATAGGATTCTCTCTTCAGATGTGGTCACCATAGTTTTCCCACCATCAAAGCACCCATAGTTCCCTACCATAGTCCATTATGTGCCCCTTTTTCATGTCACCCCTTTTCTCCTCCTCACCTTCCTCTCCTGGATGCCTCAAATCTATGGTTAGCTTTTAAGGGTTGGGTTTAAAGTTTATCTTTGTGGGCCTCCCTGGTGGCACAAAGGGTTAAGCGTCAGCACTATGAAACAATCCACAACTCCTGCAGCACGAGTTCAATCCCCAGGCAGGGAGATACCCACATGGTGCAGCAGACCTCTCCTATCTCACCCACTGCTCCCCTCACGAGTGTATTTTAGTCAGTCTGCCTGTTCTGCTCCCCACTCTCTCTCTGGTGAATCCTCTCACCCCCCCACCCCACACCTCTGGCCTATACCCCACCTCTTGTGTGCATAAATAAATAAATTTTTTTAAAAAATTGTTTTAAAAAAATAAAATAAAGTTTATCTTTGTCTAATCGTTTGTTTGGTTATATATTTTTAATGGGTAATGCTTATGGTAATTGTACAACCCCTGTCTATTCTCACTTCACAGGAAACTGTCTCTAGTCAATAAGGAGGGGCTTGGCCAAAACTGAATGGTCTGGGGTGGATACATAATCTAACTACTGTCAATCTGATTCTCCCACCTAGGAATTTAGAATTGGAACCCAATTCTAATTGGCTAAGTTTGCCTGCTTAGACTGAGTTGTTGCACGGACGATGTTTTTTCCCCCATAAACACACTAAGAAACAAAAATAACAAAAGCAAAAGTTATATTATCTTAACAATGACTATCAATATGATGGACTGAATTATGCTCCAAATCTATATGTTGAAATCCTAACTCCCATAACTATTTTAAAGATAGGGTCTTTAAAAAACTAATTAAATTAAAATGAAGTGTTCAGGAAATTTGGATACAGAAACAGCAGATAGAAACAAGAAGACAGCCATCTACAAGTCAAAGAGTCCTGGAACAGATTATTCCTTCTTGGCTCTTAGGAAAAAACAGCCCTGCTAACACCTGATAGCAGGGTGTAAGCCTTAAAATGTGAGAAGATAAATTTCTGCTTTTGAAACCTTCTAGTCTGTGGTACTTTGTTGTGGCAGCCCTAACAAACTAATACCAAAATAAACAATGTGTGCTGCTTTGAGATACTTTGGATATAATATAAAACCCTAAGGGTATAAGTAATAGAAGTCACAGAAACAAAGGAGATGGTAAAACTGCTCTTCACAGCAACAGAAAACTGTTTTTGTCCTGAGGAGAAGAGACAGAATTCGGCAGCAAAGTTTGAAGTGGAAGGACTTTTGTGGGTAAAGACAAAGGAAATTTCTCTGGAATGAATGAAGGTAACTGTAGCAGTCAGCGTTGATTATGTTGCTGTTATATAGACCTCCAAACTATCAACAAAGTTCCCGTATCTATATATATGGAAATAGATCCAAATCCAGAGGTGACCAAGAGAACATTATCCTGGCATTCACCCAGCTCCTTATCTCACCGTCCCAGAATCAGAAATACATAGAAATTGCACAGAAACCCCAAGAGCCCCACTGCATTTGGAATAAGACTTATGCAACAATTTCCAAATCTCAGAGTCCTGGGATATTTTTGCTGACATTTGGATGAACAAAGAAAGAAAAATGAAGTAGACTTGTGGGTAGAGGCAGAAATGAAAGACCATGCACTCCCAAGAGTGAGAGTTAAGAGGTTTTCTATTTCCTGCTTCTAATTCCTCATTTGGCCAGACGGACTCCCTGCCTTTGAAATACCTACATCTCTATATTCCTCTTAATATATTTATACAGCCTCAAAATAAATCCCAGCCTTTTTTTGGCTTAAGTAGCTCAAGTTAGTATTATTTGTGACCAAAATAATGTTAACAAAGATTTATAAAGGGACAGGAAAAATCAATGATAAAAACAGATAGACAGTTATTGGAAGTTTTAACCACACCTGCTGCTGTTCCAGGAAGGACATATGATGCCACAACACAATGAGTAATGCTGCTGTATGGTTTTTCCAAACTAATGTCCTACAGCATACTTCACTCAGAATTAAGTAGAGAGTTTAAAAGTATTCTAACATGCTATACAAGAGTGTTGTGAGGTTAATATGTTTAGAATAGTTGATTACTAACATGGAATACTAAAATGGAAAAATGGCTTCTGAGCAATAGGAAGCCTTTTATTCTCTGACAGGAATTTAATATAAAACCCTTCCTTTCCATTGCATAACAGAGGAGTTATTTTACTGAAAGGAATTTAAAATACAATTACCTCCTTTAAAATAACTATAAATAAAAGTAACTTAATAACAATAATATCAAATTGAGGATCAAAATCTAGTTTAACGCTAAGGCAATGTAACTTGATGATTAGACACATGAGTTCTAGAGGCTGTTCAGTTCCTCATTCTGTCTCAGGTGAATCCTCTCAGCCCCCACACCTCTGGCCTGTACCCCAATTCTTGTATGCACAAATAAACAAATCTTTTAAAAATGAGTTCTAGAGGGCGGGTGCTAATATCTCTGTAACTATTACCTAATCTTTAAATAATATTTACCTTATATTTTTTGTGATAATTAAGTGAGTTACAATATGGAAAGTGCTTAAAAGTGGCAAGTATTCTAAAATACTATTATGAAGAACCTACAGTACCAACACAATATTGATAGAAAACAAAACTGAAGAACTGGTACTACTTGACTTTGAAGTGTAATATAAGGCTGCAGTAATCAGGACAGTGTAGTTATTAGCAAAAAATTAACAAATTAAGTAATGGAACAATCTAGAGAGTGCAGAAATAGACACATAAATATAAAGAACTATATAAATACAGTCAAATATTTGACAAAGGAACAAAGGCAATATAATGGAATAAAGAGTCTTTTCAACAGACAGTGCTGAAACAACTAGCCATACCAAAAAAAAAAAATGTAAACACACATCTTACACCCTACAAAAGTTAACTCAAAATGAGTCATAGACCTAAGTGTAAGATGTAAAACCATAAAACTCCTGGAAGATAGCATAGGAAAAAACCTAGATGATTTTGCATATGTTGATAACTTTTTTCAGCTCTATTGAGGCATGACAGATAATATATTTAAAGAGTACACTGTGTTTATGTATATCAGGTATGTGATGACTTGATATACGTAAACATGGTGAAAAGATTCCCACCACCAAATTAATTAACAAAATCATCATCTCACATATTTACACCTCCCCTTTTTTTAATGGTGAGAAAAAATTCTACTCACTTAGCAAATAAAAATTTTATATGTCAACATTATCAACTACAGTCACTATGTTATTGATTAGATCTTCAAACCTTATTCATCTTATAAATGAAATCTTGCACCGCTTACCTCTCTTATTTCTTCAGTTCTCTAGTCTCCAGCAACCAACATTCTACTCTCTTTCTATGCATTAGGGCCCACATATAAAAATATCAAATAGCATTTGTCTTTTTCTGTCTTATTTCACATAGCATAATGTCCTGAGGCTCATTCATGTGGTCATAAAAGGAAGAAATTTCTTTTTTTAAGAATGAATAATATTCCACTGTATATCTACCATATACTATTCCATGTATGTATAATATTCATATAACACAAATTATAGATACCAAGTTTCCTTTATTTATTCATTCATTGAATATATATATTACTTATATGCATTATGAAGTATATATATATATACATGATATTATTAGATCCTCAAACCTTATACATCTTACAAACAAAAGCTTATACCCTCTTACCAGATTCTCCTGCTTCTTCAGTTCTCTACTCTCCACCAACCACCATTCTACTCTTCCTTTCTATTCATTTGACACTATTATTAGGGTCCAAATATAAATAGTATCATATAGCATTTGTTTTTCTCTGTCTTACTAAACTTAGCATAATTTTATGTATATAAATTTTATAAAATAAAAGAATCATTGCCAGGACCAGTGTCAAAAACTTACTCTGTATATTGCTTTTAGGAATTTTACTGTTTCATAAAAATTTTCCAAAAAAAAACCCAACTCAAAGATTATTCTTTGATCTATTTCCATGTATATTCCTTCTTGAACCAGACATCAGCTCCTTGAGCACTCACTATCTTTTAGTTAAGACTGAGTTTTTAATGGATTAAAAACCACTAAAGTTGATTTTTGTGTACAGTGTTACACTCATTCTTTTGCATATTACTGTCCAGCTTTCACAACCTAATGTATTGAAAAGGCTGTCCTTCCCACATTGTATATTTTTGGTTCCTTTTTGAAAAATTCTTTGGTCATATGTACATAGATTTGTTTCTGTGCTCTCCATTCTATTCCATTGAAATACTGGTTTGTTTTTATGTCAATACCATACTGTTTTGATTACTACAGCTTTGTAGTATAGTTTAGAATCAGGACTTATACCTCCAACTTTGTTTTTCTTTCTCACAATGACTTTGGTAACTCAGGGTCCTATGAAGTTCCATACAAGTATAAGGAATTTTTTTTCTATTTCTGTGGGGAGAAAAGCTATTGGAATTTTGATAGAAATACATTGAATTTGTGAATCACTTTGGCTAACAATTTTTGGCTAACAAGATTCTAAAAATCTTGATTTTTCTGATCCAAGGACATAAAACATATTACCATCTATTTGTATTCAATTTCTTTCATCATTGTCTTATAGTTTTCAGTGTATAAATCTTTGACCTTGGTTAAATTTATTCCTGTGTATTTTTTTTCATAATTGTAAATGGGATTGTTTTCTCAATTTTTCTTTCTCTTAGTTTAATGTTAATGTACAGATATGCAACTGATTTTTATGTTGATTCTGTACCATGAAACATTACTGAATTTATTTTTATTTTTTTTAAAGATTTATTTATTTATGCATACAAGAGCTGGGGTACAGGCCAGAGATGCGGGGGTGAGAGGATTCACCAGAGACAGAGTGGGGAGCAGAACAATTGACTGGAATATACTGCTGAGGGGAGCAGTGGGCGAGTCAGGAGAGGTCTGCTGTGCCATGTGGGTTGCTCCCTGGCTGGCTGGGGGATCAAACTCATGCTGCAGAGGCTTCAGATTGCTTCATAGTGCTGTGTGTGCTTAATCCCTTGCGTCACCAGGGAGGCCCAACATTACTGAATTTATTCATGAGTTCTATCAGGTTTTTTGTGTAGTCCTTAGGGTGTCCTTATATATGCTGAAATTGGCCAACAGAGACAACCTTACTTCTTTCTTTCTGATTCTGATAGCTTTTACTTCTTTTTCTTGCTTAATTGCTATTTCTAGGATTTCAAATACTGTGCTGAATGAATGTGGCAAAAGTTGACATCTTTATCTTCTTCCTGATCTTAGAGACAACTTTTTAGCTTCTCACCACTGAGTGTCATGTTATATGTGGACTTGTCACATATAGTACATTCCTTGTATAACGTGTTTGATGATAGTTTTTATCATATATAATAAAAACATGTTGAATTTTATCAAATGCTTTTTCTAAATACATTGAAATGACCACATGGATTTTAACCTTAATTTTGTTAATGTGGTATATTGCATTTCTTGATTTGTGTATTCTTGAATTCTAAGACTAAATCCCACTTGATCATGGAATATGATTTTTCAGTGTAGCGTTTAACTTGGTTTACAAATATTTTGTTGAGAATGTTGAGAATGTTTGCATCTATGGTCATTAGGATTAGTGCATGTAATTTTCTTTTATTGTAGTGACCTTTCTAGCTTTTGTAGGTGAAAAAGTTGACATGACTGAAACAATATTAAAATGGAATGGAAAAGGCTACTATTAAAAAAAAACCACTCTCGGGGCCTCCCCGGTGGCGCAGCGGTTGAGCGCTGGGTTGCGAAGCTGCCCGCAGCCTCTGCGGCGCCGGTTCGATCCCCGGCTGCTCCCCGGCCACCAGAGGAGGGTCCCACATGGCGCGCAGACCTCTCCTGCCGCCCGCTGCTCCCCTCAGCAGTGTACCTCGGTCCTTCTGCCTGCTCTGCTCCCGGCTCTGGCTCTGGTGAATTCTCTCACCCTCCCGTGCTTCTGACTGTACCCAGTGCATGTATAAACGAAACAAACGAACAAACAAACAAATAAATAAATAAAACATGCCTCTATAAAAAAAGAAAAAAAAAAAAAAAAAAAAAAAACCACTCTCATTTTTAAACTAGATCAAACCCATGAACTAGGTCAAACTGCCAACATTCCAAAATGTCAAGAAAAACAAGAATATTATGTTTGAGAGGACAGATAAAGAGAACCTTTACCTACTTTTACTCTGTGACCACTCCACCTGACCATTTTCATCTTATGATACACCTACCTGACCACTATTTTATACTCCATTACCTCATCTTTCTTTTTCACTCTGTACGAATCCCATAACTATTGTCCCTCCTTCTGACATTTTTAAAGTTTCTACCTAAATCTGAGTACCCCAAATTGCAACTCTCTATTCCCAAAAGACTCATTTTGCCTTTTTTAATGACTCTTGAACTTTTAGGTTAACACATATTGTGGTAATTTTGACTTCATTAAATGAGTTTGCAGGTACTTCTTTCTCTTCAATTTTTTGGAAGGGTTGAAGGAAGATTTTAGTGAATTCTTCTTTCAATATCCAGTAGGTCCACCAGTAAAGCCATAAAACCCTGGGATTTCTTTGTTGGGAGTTTTTTTTTTTTTAATTACTGATTAAATTTCTTTATTAGCAATTGGTCTGTTAATAATTTCTATTTCTTCATGATTCGGTACGGATAGACTATATATTTTTAGGAATTTATTCCTTTCTTCTAGGTTATGTGATTTGTTTGTGTATAACTACCCATAGTAGATTGTGATCCTCAATATACCTTAAAACTAATTAGATGCAATATGTCAATTATATCTCAATAATAAAAAACTAAATGAGGTCAACCTCTAGCATTGGATATGTCTAGCATAGAATCAGCATTCAAGAAATACATGTTGCCTAAATGGGTGGGAAGAGTGCAAGGGACTATGGTGATGGCACATGGGTGAATTGGTGGTGGGAATTTCACAGGGACTCTAACTGAGATGAGAAAGCATACATTGTAAAAAATAAAAAAATGAAGAAAGGGCCTTTCTGGTAGTGTAGGGGGTTAAGATGCAACCTATGAAGCTATCCCCAGCCAATGAAGCACAAGTTTCATCCCAAGCCAGGGAGATATCTACATGGTGTAGCAGACCTCTCCTGGCTCGCCCACTGCTCCCCTCAGCAGTGTACTTCAGTCAGTCTGCCTGTTCTGTTCCCCATTCTGTCTCTGGTGAATCCTCTCACATCCCCACACCTCTGGCCTGTACCCCAGTTCTTATATGCATAAATAAATAAATCCTTTTTAAAAAATGAAGAATGATGTAAAAAATATATTAAAAAAATAAAATTATTAAAATTTAAAAAATAAAATTTAAAAAATCAACAACAAAGAAATTTATATAAGTCGCCTGAACAAATCCAAACTATATTTGACATTGTGACCTGAGTTAGTATATTCTTTTTCTAAGTTTCAGTCTCCCTATTTGTAAAGTAAGAGTTATAAAAATGTCTGAGTTTATTTTAGTTCTGATATTTTATGGTTACCTTTTTTAAGTCTCAATTCCCCTCCTAATAACACTGCTGAAAGAAGAAACTGCAGGGGACTTTAATAATTTTCAACAAAGGAGGGATTATCCATACACAAATTCAATATAAAAATATTGGACATTGGGGCAGAACTCTCCTGACTCGCCAGCTGCTCCCCTTAGCAGTGTACTTCAGTCAGTCTGCCTATTCTGTTCCCCAATCTGTCTCTGGTGAATCCTCTCAACCCCACACCTCTGGCCTATACCCCAGTTCTTGTATGCATAGATAAATAAATCTTTCAAAAAATATATCACACATAAACTACACATAAGACCAGATGGTTATAACAAGCATACATAGGACAATACTATCACAGCAGAAAACACCTTCAAGTGTACATAGTTGGATAGGTCATCCATAGATTACAAAAAAAAGTCTTAACAAATGTAAGAATACTGAAATCACATCAAGTATCTTTTGTGAATACATTGGTATCAAACTAGAAGGAAAATTAGAAAAGTCACAAATATGTGCAAATTTAACAACACATTCTTGGGAAAATGGGTCAAGGAAGAAATTGAAAGGGAAATTTAAAAAATCTTGAAAGAAATAAAAATTAAAACACTGTATACCAAAACTTATGGGATGCAACAAAAGAAGTTCTGAAAGAGGGGTTTGCAGTGATAAATGCCTGCAATAAGAAACAGAAAAATTTCAGCACAGCGGACCACCCTTGTGTCACCCAGTGTTTCTCTTAGCAGTATATTTTAATAAATCTGCCTTTTCTGTTCTCAAAAAAAAAAAGAAACAGAAAATTCTCAAGTAAACAATCTAATGTTACAGCTGAAGAAACTGTAAAGAGAACTAATTAAGCACAGAATTAAAATAAGGAAGGAGCAAAGATCAGAGAAGAAATAAATGAAAGAGTAATTAAATTTGTCTGTTATTGAAAGTGGGGTAATGAAATTCTCTACTATTACTGTATTGCTGTCTATTTTTCCCTTCATATCTGTTAATATTTGTCATATATATATATATGTATTCTAGTATTTGGTATATATTTACAGTTCTTATATACTGTAGATGAATTACCTCTTATCATAAAATGACCTTTGTCATATAGTGATCTACTTTGTTTCTTTTTACAGTTATTGACTTAAAATCTATTTTGCCTGGAGAGAGTTATTGCCAAGATGGAGACAAGCAAGAATCCTTCCTTTGTTTATGAAAGGAATATCTAACACTGAACCATAGGGAAATCACCCAAGAGAATCCTATAGCTTAGGGGAAAACTGGAACACCCCTTGGCTATCAGAGAACAACACATATTACAGAGAGGAGACACAAAGGAAAGTCTACCTTCATTGAGTAGGTAGTGGATGTAGAAATTTTTTTTTTCAAAACCTGGACACAAATAAATATGAAGATAGGACATATCAGAACTTATGGCACACAGCAAAAGCAATACTAAGAGGGAAGCAATACAGACCTACATCAAGAAACAAGAAAGATTTTAAATAATCTAACCTTATATCTTAAGGAACTAGAAAAAGAAAAAAAAAACCACTAGTAAGAAGTAAATAATAAAAATTACAGTGCAAATAAACAGAAGTTAAAGAGGCAGTTTAAAATATTAATGAAGGGGATCCCTGGTGGCGCAAGGGGTTAAGCACTGCACTATGAAGCAATCCGCAGCCTCTGCAGCACAAGTTCAATCCCTAGCCAGCCAGGGGGCAACCCACATGGAGCAGCAGACCTCTCCTGTCTCACTTGCTGCTCCCCTCCACAGTGTCCTTTGGTCAATCTGCCTGATTTGCTCCCCACTCTGTCTCTGGTGAATCCTCTCACCACCCCTCCCGTGCACCTCTGGCCTGCACCCCAGCTCTTATATGCATAAATAAATAAAATAAATCTTTAAAAAAAATAAAATATTAATGAAATCAAGAGCTGTTTCTTTTAAAAGATAAACTTCTAGCTAGGCTCACTAAGAAAGAAAATTCTAATGAATAGAGTCATAATTGAAAAAGAAGTTACAAGAGATATCTCAGAAGTACACCAGATCATAACAAACCATTATGAACATCTTCATGCAAATAAATTAAATAACCTAGAAGAAATGGACAAATTTTCAGAGGCATACAACCTTCCATCACAGTATTAGGAAGAAATGGAAAATCTGAACAACCGGTTACAAACAAAAAATTGAAACAGTAATCAAGTCTCCCAAAACAAAAGCTAGTGCTAGATGGTTTAGTTTCACCAGATCCTATGGAAAACAGTATGGAAGTGGGCCTTCCTGGTGGCGCAATGGGTGGATTGCAACCTATGGATGCAACCTATGGATGCAAGCTATCCATAGCCACTGAAGCACGAGTTTGATTCCTGGCCAGGGAGCTACCCACATGGTGCAGCAGAGCTCTCCTAACTCACCTGCTGCTCCCCTCAGCAGTGTATTTCAGTCAATCTGCCTGTTCTGTTCCCCATTCTGTCTCTGGTGACTCCTCTCACACACCCCCACACCTCTGGCCTAGACCCCAGTTCTTATATGCATAAAAAAAAACAGTACAGAAGTTTCTCAAAGTATTAAAAATAGATCTTCCATATGATTCAGCAATACCACTCCTAGATATCCTCCCAAAACACAAACTTGAAGGAACATAAGCACTTCTATGTTCACTGCAGCACTATTTACAATAGCCAAGTTATGCAAGCAACCTAAGCACCCAATAACAGATGCTTGGAGAAAAAAGATGTGGTATATATACACACATACATGCACACGTATATATATGTATATATACATAAACACAATGGAATACTACTCAGCTTAGTGATTTACAGATATTAATTACATAGAATAGGTTGATAGTGTTTTCTTCTACACTCATTGATTTCTACATTCAGTTATCAAGACAGGGATATTGAAATCTCCAGATATAAGTTTAATATAACTATGAATTTGCTCAACTTCCTTCAGCTCTATCAGCTTTTGCTTTACATAGTTTTATTTTATATGAGTAGATGCATAAATGTATATGATTATTATGTTCCTTGATGAACCTTTTTTTGAAATGACCCTTTTTATTCTTTTTTAATAATTTATTTATATATGTGTTACATCATTGTTCATTTTTGTACCATATTTGCTTTCTTTTCTCAGGTGTAGTCCCCACAGAATTTCCACCACCAATTCACCCATTCACCATCACCATACTCTCTTACGCTCTCCCCACCCTTATTTTGATCCCTCTTCCTTCCCCTCCCCTGCAGAATATCTCTGATTTATAGTTGTGTTCATTTTTGTTTTGTTTTTTTGTGTTGTTGTGTTTTTATATTTGGTTCCCTTATATTCCTCCTATAAATGAAATCATCCTATATTTTTCTTTTTCCTTCTGACTTATTTCTTGGTTTTTTTTTTAAAGATTTATTTATATATGCATACAAGAACTGGGGTACAAGCCAGAGGTGTGGGGGGGGTGAGAGGATTCACCAGAGACAGAGTGGGGAACAGAACAGCAGATTGACTGAAATACACTGCTGAGGGAAGCAGTGGGAGAGTCAGGAGAGGTCTGCTGCACCATGTGGGTAACTCCCTGGCTGGGGATCAAACTCGTGCTGCAGAGGCTGCGGATAGATTCATAGTGCGGTGCTTAACCCCTTGCACCACCAGGGAGGCCCTCTTCTGCCCATTTTTTGATGAATTGTTTACTTTGTTTTTGTTGAGTTGTGTGAGTTCTTTGTATACATTTGTGATCAGCCCCTTTTCAGTTGTATGGAGTGCAAAAATTTTCTCCCAATCAGTAGGGTGTCTCTTTGTTTTGCTTAATGTCTCTTCTGCTGTATAGAAGCAAAAATTTGATGTAATCCCTGCTGTTTATGTTTTTCTTCACTTTTTTTGCTTTGGAGGCTGAGTCTTTAAAGCAATTTGCAGGTTCAACACTACTCCAATAAAAATCTCAATGACATTCTTCAAAGAAATAGAACAAATATTAATGAAATTCATATCGGGCCACAAAAAGCCTTGCTCTCCTGACTAAAATAGAGCCTTGCTCTCCAGCCAAAGCTCTCCTGACTAAAACAGAGGAGAATGGAGGTATCACAATCCCAGCTTCAAACTATATTACAAAGCCATAATAATTAAAACAGTATGGTACTGGAACAAAAACAGATACACAGACCAATAGAACCAAATAGAAAGGCCATAAATAAAGCCCAGAAATAAATGAAACAGGATAGTTTGTTCAATAAATGGTGCTGGGAAAATTGGACCACCATAAGCAAAAGAATGAAACTAGACCACCTCCTCACACCATGCACAAAAGTCAACTCAAAATGGAGAAAAGAACTGAACATAAGACCTAAAACCATAAAATATGTAGAAGAAAATATAGGTAAAACACTACATGACATAAGACCTTTTTATTCTTAGTAATAGTCTCATCTAAAACCTACCTTGTCTGCTATTGATTTAGTTAGTCCAGGGATCTTTTAGTTAGTGTTAATATTGTACATATATTTTTGATCCTTTTACTTTTAACCATTTTAACATTTTGTCCTTGTTTTGTTTCAGGTAGTAGTATAAATCTGATTTCTATAACTCCATCTTGACTAGAAGCAGAAGTTCTAATGTTTCATTCTTTTTTTTTTTTAAGATTTATTTATTTATTTATACAAGCACTGGGTACAGTCAGAAGCATGGGAGGGTGAGTGAATTCACCAGAGACAGAGCTGGGAGCAGAACAGGCAGACTGACAAAGTACACTGCTAAGGGGAGCAGCAGGCGGCAGGAGAGGTCTGCATGCCATGTGGGACCCTCACCCAGCGGCCAGGGATCGAACCGGTGTTGCAGAGGCTGTGGGCAGCTTCGCAACCCAGCACTCAACCACTGCGCCATCAAGGGAGGCCCTCTAATGTTTCATTCTTAATGTTAAACTAAATGCAACCTCATAATGTTGTGGGGTCACCAAAATCATTTCCTTTTTTTTTTAGAGATTTTATTTATTTATGTATACAAGAGCTGTGGTATAGACCAGCAGTTCAGGGAGTGAGAGGATTCACCAGAGACAGATGGGGAGCAAAACAGGTTGATCTACTGAAATACAGTGCTGAGGGGAGCAGCGAGTGAGACAGGAGAGGTCTGCTGCGCCATGTGGGTTAGCTCCCAGGCTGGGGATCGAACTCGTGCTGCAGAGGCTGGCAATAGCTTGATAGACTTTAACCCCTGCACCTCCAGGGATTAAGACCATTTCTTGTGGAGATGCCAAACAAAAACTCTAAGTGCCTGGAAGTTTACCTCAGTGTGCAGTAAACAAAAGTCAGTGGCTGCTTCATTAGTTTGAAAGTTTAATTGTTTTGCCATCTATGGAGTAAACTCTTTAATGTATGTGATGGAGCTCTCTGGACTAAGTATGATGCTGAAATCATACTTTTGCTTTTCTTAATTCTCTTTTCTGGATTTGCCTTCCTGTCTCATTACTAGTAATGAGTACATTTACAATTATGCAGTGATGTTGGATTGCATAATCATTTGCACTTGAATCCATATCTCAGTGTTAGGTTTTGGGAAACATAACCTAAGCCTAGTTTGCATTTTAAAATTGTTGTTCTCTAATGTGTTGCCTTGATTGGTCTATTTTGCACTTGCTTCCACATCTTTTGAATGGATCACTTACCCAAAAGAAACTTAGAATAAAAGTTTTGAATTTCATAGTGATCAGGGGTTACTAGCTATTTTACAGTATGTTACAAACCCTTATTTATGAATATTGGTAGATATATTTATGTGTAAGTTTATACTTGTACCACTTTGATTGCCTTCTTCATTTTATGATCTTTGGAAAATAACCCTTGGTTATGATTTTCTATTAAATTTGCATCAAATGGAAAAATTTCTAAAGCTCAGATTAACTGCATTATAGAAAATAACTCAATTGATGTTTTGTTTATTTTACTGTGAGCTCAAGCTCTGGTTCATTATAGACTACATTTTTTCTTCTCATTATGGCACATTTAATATTGCTGTATGAAACAGTCAAGATGAAATCAGAAAAAAATGTTCTTAGGGACATTCAGTTTAAAAGAAAAGTAAGTGAGGGCCTCCCTGGTGGCGCAGGTGGCTGAGCACAGCACTGTGGAGCTGTCCGCAGCCTCTGCAGCACAGGTTCGATCCCGGCCAGCTGGTGAGAATCCCACATGGCACAGCAGACCTCTCCTGTCTCACTTGCTGCTCCTGTCAGCAGTGTATTTCATCAGTCTGCCTGTTCTGTTCCCCTCTCTGTCTCTGGTGAATTATTTTACCCTCCTGCGCATCTGGCCTGTACCCCAGTTCTTGTATAAATAAATAAATCTTTTAAAAAAAAAAAAAAGAAAAGTAAGTGATCACTTGTTTTATTTTAAAAAATCTTTTAATTTTAAATCTTTTTTTCTTTTTTTTTTTTTTTTTAAAGAGGCATGTATATTTATTTATTTATTTGTTTGTTTGTTTGTACATGCACTGGGTACAGTCAGAAGCGCGGGAGGGTGAGAGAATTCACCAGATCCATAGCGGGGAGCAGAACAGGCAGAAGGACCGAAGTACACTGCTGAGGGGAGCAGCGCGCGGCAGGAGAGGTCTGCGCGCCATGTGTGACCCTCCTCCGGTGGCTGGGGAGCAGCCAGGGATCGCACAGGCGCCGCAGAGGCCAACGGCAGCTTCGCAACCCAGCGCTCAACCGTTGCGCCACTGGGGAGGCCCTAATTTTAAATCTAATGCTATTTATTACAACTGCAATAACAGATACAGTACAAAAGCTATCTCATTTTTTATAATTAAAGATATATTTAATATGCCAAATCATACTCTCTCCCCTGGAGATGACACTTTTAAAAACTGAGCTTTAATGCATATAATTCATGTATGATAGAGAAGGATGGATATCGGATGTCCACATGCTGATAAAGTACCATTTCCAGGTGATACTCAGGGAAGGAATTATAACCAAAAAATAACATATTATGTACTAAACAATACCTACCTGTGATGTTTTATCTGGGAAATAAACTGCTCTTTTGGAATTCATATACTCTCATAAATAATCAATTAAGTCTATTTATCACACAATTGTTTTAATTAAAATAATATCCAAATGTAATCAACCCCATGGAATGAATTTTCTAGGAGAATGAATAAAAAGTAGATCTTCGGGCCTCCCCGGTGGCGCAGCGGTTGAGCGCTGGGTTGCAAAGCTGCCCGCGGCCTCTGCGGTGCCGGTTTGATCCCCGGCTGCTCCCCGGCCACCAGAGGAGGGTCCCACATGGCGCGCAGACCTCTCCTGCCGCCCGCTGCTCCCCTCAGCAGTGTACTTCGGTCCTTCTGCCTGCTCTGTTCCCCACTCTGGCTCTGGTGGATTCTCTCACCCTCCCGCGCTTCTGACTGTACCCAGTGCATGTATAAACAAAAACAAACAAACAAATAAATAAATAAATGAATAAAATACGTGCCTCTTAAAAAAAAAAAAAAAAAAGTAGATCTTCATTGCTAATTACAAATGCCTATAACCCTATCTATAGGTATCTATTGGTAAGCATATAGACAATTTGCCTAAACAGTAAATTTGCCTTCACTAAGTTACTTAATTTCTGTGTCTATTGCTCTTCATCTGTAAAGTAGGAGATGTAATAGTAACTATGTCTCTACTAGGGACATTGAAGGAAATGAAATGATTTGTAAAAAGTTTTTACAACATTGCCCAGCACTGGCTAGTTACACTGGCCTGCATCTGTTATGATTACCATTATTAGATGCTACTGATAAAATATTTATGGTCCATAAGTCCTGCAAAGACTTTCAAATAATGAACACTGAGAAAATTATTGAATCGAACATTAAATACAGGGGCATGTGCCCATTTTATAAAATATCTTTATACAATATTTGTTTCATTGCTCTCCCCATGCACACCCTTTTTCTCTGAGAAACTTCTAATGCGTCATACAATAGAATGAGGCCTAGTCAACTAGGTTTCTGTCACCGACTTGATCCATCACCATCCAATTAATTGGAAGACCAAAAACCAATCATATTCATATTCATTCTCTCTCTCTCTCTTCCCCTGCTTCCCTTTCTCCTTTTCCTCTCTCCCTTTCCTCCCTTCTCTCAGCCACAGGCAATGTGAATTTCAAATAAAAATCACAGTCCTCACTCACTTACTGGTGTTCAATGACATTACATAGTGCAGCAATCTCAGGACTGGTGGCCATGTGAAACTTTAACCAAAGAGAAGTGGACATACTTCTGGATTCCATGTATTCATATTTTTTAATTTACACTTATTTTCTAGCACATCTTTCAGTAGCTTCTTAATTTTACTTTCTGGCAGATTTCCTTGACTTTCAATTCCTTTTGTCTTTATTTCTGCTATTAATTTTTTACTTTCCAATATCTCTTTTTTATTCTCCAAAAGCTTTACTTTTAGATAATCTTCTGTTTTTATTGCATGTAAACATCTTATTTCTTTGAAGATATTAATATAGCAGTGTTTTTATTGTTGTTATTCTGCTCCCTATGCTGACTACTTTCTCTAAATTAACATTGGTTTCTTTTGTCTCTTTCAAGTTACATGCACACTATATCTTAGACTGAGCACAAACACGCTGATTTGCAATTCTGTGTCCCTGGGTAGTATTCATTTATTTATATTAGGGTGATGTTGACTGATAGGTTTAACATTAGAGTAAGGTTTCCTCATCTTTGGCAGTATTAACATTTGTGTCAAACATTATTTTGGGACGCAGAGAGGGGTAAAGATGTGCTATCTAGTGCATTGTAACATATTTATTAGTATCCCAGGTCCATACCCACTAGATGCCAGTAGTAAAGCTCTCCCTTATCTCCCTCAGTTGTTTTATAATCAAAAATTTCTTTAGACATTGCCAAATGACTCTTGGAGGTTTGGGGTGCAAAGCAGGTCATCTCTAGTTCATAACCAATATATTAGGGTGAAAAAAGCTTTGAGAATTTCTTGGATTCTCCATTTTCATTCTTTCTGTGTGAGCCAAACCAGAGGAACAGACCTGGGCATCTCACCATTCGAGTGACTGTGGTCTTTCAAAAATGTCCACGGTCTTTCAAAGATGTTCATATCCAAATCCCAGGAAACTGAAAATGTTATGCTACATGGAAGAGGTGAATTAAGGCTACAGATGGTGTTTAAAATACTAATAAAGGCATCCCTGGTGGCACAGGGGTTAAGTCTTAGTACTGTGAAGCTATCAGCAGTCATTGCAGCAGAGTTCCATCCCTGGCCAGGGAGCTACCCACATGGCACAGCAGACCTCTCCTGTCTCACCTGCTGCTCCCCTCAGCAGTGTATTTCAGTAGATCCACCTGTCCACCTGTTCTGCTCCCTACTCTGTCTCTGGGAATCCTCTCACCACCCCCGCACCTCTGGCCTGCACCCCAGCTCTTGTATACATAAATGAATAAAATAAATCTTAAAAAAAACTACACCTGATGTAAAATATATACAAATAAAGAAATTTTAAAAAATTAAAAAAGAACACTAATAAGCTGACATTAAAAAGGGGCAATTAGCCTGATTTTCACTATTAGATTTAAATATCAGAAGAGGGAGGCAGCAAAGTCAGTGTCAGAATAATGCAATATGAGAAAAACTTGACTGGCCACTGTTGGCTTTGAAGATGGAAGGAGACCATGAAACAAAAAATGCAGGCAACCTCTAGGAGCTGCAACAGGCAAGCAAATAGATTCTCCCATAGAGCCTCCAGAAAGAAACTCAACCTTAATTTTATCCCAGTGATCCATTTTAGACTTCTAACCTCCAGAACTGTAGGATAATAGGTTTATTTTGTTTTAAACCACTACACTCGTGATTATTTGTTAAAGCAGTTATTGTAAACTAACACAATCTCGTTACTTTCAGTGTGATACTACCATTCATCCTTAACTCTGCCTGCTATTTTCAAGTCCAGAACCAACCTGAGACAATCTCTTCAAGCATGAATCAGCAAGTCCTACCTATCCTCTGTCAAATTGGATAAAAGGCAATCTCTAGGTTTCTAGGTTCCAGGAGTGATTTGTTTCTTAAGCATATTTCGCATTAATTTTCCTTTTTCAAGTCCCACTCCAAACTCCCCAAGACAATTTAGAAGTACCTTGTGCTCCAATTGCTGACGTTTTCTAGAATTTTGTAGTAAACTTGCTTTTATTTTTGCAAGTAGACTTCCTCTTCCTGGATTCTGCTCAATCACCACACATCTTCATTCCTTTTTCCAAAATTTATGGACATTCTTGTCTATAAACACCCATGTTCAATTTCCATGTTTTAACCAGTTTTATTTTTAGCTGACATTTCATTTAGAAAGTTTCTTTTTTTTTTTTTTTTTTTGGTTTAATTTATTTATTTATACAAGCACGGGGTACAGTCAGAAGCGCGGGAGGGTGAGAGGATTCACCAGAGCCAGAGCGGGGAGCAGAGCAGGCAGAAGGACCGAAGGACACTGCTGAGGGGAGCAGCAGGCGGCAGGAGAGGTCTGCGCGCCATGTGGGACCCTCCTCCGGTGGCCGGGGAGCAGCCGGGGATCGAACCGGCGCCTCAGAGGCCGCGGGCAGCTTCGCAACCCAGCGCTCAACCGCTGCGCCACCGGGGAGGCCCTGACATTTCATTTGGACCTTAACTTCGTACTAGATTTTTGGATTAAAGCGCACATGAGTTATATTATTTGAATCTTTCAGTAGCTCTAGAGGGAAAGTACTATTACTTTCAATCATGTTTTATGAAAAAAAAAAATTGATGTTTGATTCATGTAACAAAACTAGTATGGAACAGGCCTGGGAAGGAGCCCAAGTCTTTTTTTACTCCAAAGCCCACTTTTCTAACCAATTATATATTCCTGTTAATTTTCAGGCGTTTCATTCTAGAGCAGGGGTTAGAACACGATGGCCCATTGTTCAAATCCAGTCTGTCACCTGTTTTATAAAGTTTCATTGAAACCCAGTCACATCCATTCATTGTTTGTCTGCTTTTGTGCTACAATGTTAGAGTTGAATTGTCAAAACAGACAATCTGATCCACAATCCCTAAAATATTTAACTCTCTGATCCTTCATGGAAAAAAATTTGCTGACCCTGCTCTAGAAAATAAACGTTTTACCAAGTTTTGACATGATGTGCCCTCAGGTACTTAAAATTTTTATTACTGCATCAAATCAAAGGCATTCTTTTTATTGTTCCCTCAACTTTTTGTTATCCTACAAGTAGTAATCTTTGATCATGGTTAAAAAAGGAGTCTCTAAACCGATCTCCTTTGTGAAGTTTTCCCCATACTCAATCATACTTGCACCCTTTTCTGTGCTCCTACCTAAATTATAGTAATTGTAGTACTTAATATAGTTGATTCACATAATGGTCACTAGGTGTGATTCCCCTAGGATCTAGCAAGTGCTGGCACTGATATTTACTTAATAAGCATGTATGAAGTACTAAGGTCAGTGTTCTAGACACTAGAGATACAAAAATGAATATGGCAACTTTTGATTAATATATATTATATTTAATTAGGTACAGAAATAGAATAGAAGCTGAGCATCTATGTTTTAAAGAAAATGAGCATGATGTCTGGGCGTATAGTCCTTGTAACAACAGTGTCTGAATCAATGAAGTGCTGGGGTAACATCCCAGATTCATTAAATCAGAATCCTTGGCAGTGAAGCCAGAGATGTTTTTAATCAGTATTTCAGCTGATTCTTAAGCAAGAAATTTTGAGAATCACCGCTTCAGTAGGAAAGATTTTCTAAATGTGTAAGTATTATGAAGGTATAGAACAAATCTCACGTGATCTCCCTTATTACAAACCAATTGCTGTCAAAATGTGATATTTTGTTACTCATTTCTTCTTTCTAAAACATTACTTGGGTTGTTTAGCTGGGAACTTTGACATGGTTTCCACCTCTTACTGAATTTGTCTTTTTTACAATTATAATTATACCTGGCACAGTTCCTGGCACATAGTAGATATCAATAATTTGTGTTCAAATGTTGACTATCCAAAGTAAAACTGCTCCAGTTTATCCTGGTAAATAGAAAGAGTTTTTTTTTGCTTTTTGTTTTTGTTTTTGTTTTTTTTTTTTTTTTTCAAATTTAGACTGGTATGAAGATCATTTCAGAACAAGTAAGATAAAATATCCAGGGAAATGTTTGGTCAACTTACACCTCATTTCTCTCCCTCAAGACAAGTTTCCTTTAAGCTCTCAGGGAAATTATTAGCTTTGTGGAGAGTAACAACCTTCCTCTATGGGCTAAGTTAAACTAAGTAAAGCCAAATGGACGAGTAAAAAAAGACCAGACATTATGGATTTTTCTTTATTGTAGATAATCTCTTTGTAGAGGGCTGACTTTGTAGAGAGCCATGGAATACGTTTTTTAAAGGATCACTTATTTCTGAGGATGGTAGATACTTGAGTAGATACCAGGAGAGGTTTAGAACAATAGACTCTTGCTATACTTGACACAGATCTACCCCTCCTATAAGAACTCTGAATTATTTTGCTGGAGGCTACAACATTCTGAGCAGTTTGTTGGGAGTGGATGGGAGGTGGGGATAACTCACCCTGTACAAGCTTAGCAGAGCTGAGGCGCTGCAGCTTGTTGGGCTAGCCTTTGATGCAGACTGGTTGGACGGGTTCTGGATCTACACAAGAACCGGTTTGACTGGCCTGTTATGCCAACATATTCTGGTTTGAGTCCATGTTCCACAGACGGTAGAAACCTGCCCAGCCAGTTAAATGAAAGGCATATTAGGTTATCCATTGCACACTGTATATAGCTTAGATGCAGCTAAGAACTCTTCCACATAGCAGCAGTGTCTAGCATACTCTAGTGTGGTCCAGAGGGGTGACCTCCACTGATTTACTGTTTCAGTTCACAGCTGCAAGGAAAGTCAGCCGTGAAACACGTTCGGTTTTTGACTAAAAGCAGAGATTTTCTAAAAAATTGAAGGGTAAGTTAATATATTTTTTTATATTTATAAATTTTCTATGTACTTTTGGATGGATAAATTAGGAAATGTTTAAAAAGATATCTATATTTAATATGGCATATTTTAAACACCTGCACTCTATCTTTTATGTAAAGCTAGACAGATGTTATACCATTTGCATATATATATTCATTGATTTGTTTGGGTAAAGGATATTTGGTATATAATACATTTCGGTTATGCTTTTTTGGGGTAAATTGGACATGACTATAGTTATTTTAAAAGCTAGGTTGGGTAATTTTGCTAAATATGTTTCATCTATTAATGATTCATCTTGAGCCATCTAAGTCTTTGACAGTATACTATTATGTTTTTCAGGCTGTTGCTATATGGTAACAATTTTATAAGGTAAATCTACTTGTGGATAAAATAATAATTGCCTACTTTTTAAGGCATAAAAGAGTAATGTTGGGTGCTTGGTGAACCTAAGTACATTAGAGGAACAATTCACAGCAAGAATTGAGTGCGGAAAAACAAAGATTGTGGAATCTGGTAACTGATTAACTATTGGAGCTCAAAAGCACTTGTTGAGCTGAATAGAAAGGAATGAAGACAGGTTTTGTCATGCCTATTAGGTCTGAAAACCTTTTCAGGTTAAAGAATAATTGGATCTTCCTATATTTATAATTTAAAATAATTCTTTTGCCTCTCTCTTTCACTGATCCAATGAATTTATTCTAGTAATTTGTGTCATCTGAAATGAAAGTCATTTTGGCATACTAAACTACTTCCTCAGTTATTAATATTAGATTGGGTTGAATGCACACATCTTCTGGGCTTTCCATTTAACCTAACAGTTGACATAAGAACTTACCTGGAAATAAAATAACTTTTCAACAGATTTTACCAAATACTTTCTTATCAAGAGCTATCTGTGGGCCATTTTAATACAACTGCCTTGAGGCACCCTTTTCATTGGCACTAGAATCCTCACTTTGTCATGTTCAAACTCAAAAGCTGTAAGGGTTTCTTTAGGATAATAATAAAGAATATGAGTAAAAAAACAGATGTTCAGATGAAATTTCATTTTTTGCAAGGAAACCCTTTGGATACTCTTTAGTCCGACTCCAAGGCAAAAACTGCATTAGAAACCTGCAAAAAACTTGTGATAATTCAGCAGTTAAATTTCTGAAAAACTATGTGATGTTGAATCTGCAAAAGGAATGTGCTGATTCAGCAAACCAAAGTAAATTTTATTCAACATAAATTGGATTCTGACAATTAGTGGGGAGGGGGCAGGGACATATGGATCAAAAATTTTAATTGAGTTTTTCTTTTTTTAATTAATTTTTGGGCAAGATATATATCAATAGGGTAAACATATAGTGTAAGAGCATATTGTATACAGGATTTAAATTTTTTTAGCCATGCTAACTTTAAAATATAAAGCTTATTGTTTGGCATAAACTTAATTTGGGATCCTAATTTATCTACTGAGTATTTTTTATGTTTATGGTTTTGAGGAAAACTATTTAGAAACTAGATATATATTTCATATAAAACCTATGGGTAAAATGTCAAGTCTACATTTTGAAGAGGGACCCAAAGTTTTAATAGGATTCCCAGTTGCAAATATATATAAGTCCTATTAAATATGACATGTATTTTCCATAAATTGATTTCTTTAAAATTTTGGCACACTATGTTTTGATTAAAATTAATGATATGTAGATTTGACAATCAAATTAGTAGTCTGTCTTTAAGAGTGCATGGGGGGGGGTGTATTTTATACAACCCTACATTACTCCAGACCCAAGTTAAAAATCTCTTTACTCTTTAAGACCAAGGAGGGATGCATTCTTTTGTCTTCATTCCTAAACACTGATCAGGCAATGATGCTTTTTGTCACCAATGCTAGTTTTCTTAACAATTGTAACTTCCTTCTATTCTGACATGTTTCCTGCCAAAAGCACTTAGAATCATGAATCTTTTGAGTTAGAAGAACTCTTAAAGACTAACTAAAGAATCCCACTCTTCACTTGTAAGTTGAATGAAAAGGCCAAAAATATAGATCACTGCTATGTAATCTAAATAGACCTAGCACTAGAACATCCCAATTTCCTGAAAACCAGTACAGGCTAATAGCTTTTACATTATACTTCATTGATTCTCCTGGATACTACATGAAATTTTATCTGTTTCCTAAGGCACCTATAAAAAGGTAAAATTGTGTTATGTAATTATATTAGTGAATCTTTCGTGAACTAAAAAATTATTTGCTTTTATACCTAATCTATATCATTATTGCCCTAAAACTTTTTCTACAAAGTAGCTGAATTTATGGGGTTGCCAATGGTAAGATGGATGATTAATAACATTTAAAACCTGATCTCTTAAAGTCATCATAAAATTTTACATCAAATTCATAAGTGTCTCACATTCATTTGTATTTGCCCAGATTGTCTGTGGATCTTACTGTCATTTTCTAACTTAATATTATTTTTAACTGTCTCTACTATATTTTGTTAGTATATGTATAGGTTTTTTTGGTTATTAGCTTTTTAGTCACTCTTACGTGGAGATAATTTGTGATTTGCTCCAAAGTTAGTACTTCTCAACTTTGTTAGAAATGACAGGAAAGGGCCTCCCTGGTGGCTCAGGGGGTAAAGACAGCACTATCAAGCTATTGGTAGCCACTGCGGCAAGAATTCAATCCCTTGCTAGCCAGGGAGCAACCCACATGGTGCAGCAGACCTCTCCTGCCTGCTCCCCTCAACAGTGTATTTCAGTAGATCTGCCCATTCTGCTCCCTACTCTCTCTGGTGAATCCTCTCACTCCCCCATACCTCTAGCCTATTCCCCAGTTCTTGTATGCATAAATAAAATCTTTAAAAAAATGACAGGACAATTGTATATTTTAAAATTTGTGCATACAAGGGGTTGTAGGCCAGAGGTGCAGGGGGTGAAAGGATTCACCAGAGACAGAGTGGGGAGCGGAACAAGCAGACTGACTGAAATACACCTCTAAGGGAAGCAGTGGGAGACACAGGAGAGGTCCGCTATGCCAACAGGAAAATTTATAAGATTGCAATTATCAGAAATTCAAGATTAAAAACCTATGTTTTAAAATAATGTTTAAATGCTATTTAAGGGGTGAGCTCTTACTACAGGGCTTTGCATATAATTGCTCAAAATTTACTTTAAATGTTTTTAACTAAAGAAATTTCAAGGAAATGGGACCACAGAAAGTTTGAAAATCAAAAACTTCAATTCTGATTCTTGGTTCTAAATGTTAATTCTAATAGACTTATCTTTTCACAGATAAAACCCTACCTGAGAGAATGCTCTAACTTTGGTAAATTAAGTTCAATTCAAGTGGACTCTGGAAAGCAATCACTTCTAAATCTTTCTTTTCTCTGTAATTAAAAGAAAAGGTAGTATATTAGAAAGCATACGTAAGCTTTGGAGGCAAATCAAATGAGTTTAAATAGTCACTGCTACAATCTAGTTTACCCTTAAGAATCATTTAACTTTCTTCTCCATCTGTAAATTATGGAAACTGATACCATTCTCTAAGAGTTGGTGGATTAAATGATTCTGTGTAAAAACCTTGCACATAGTAGGTAATCCGAGAGCATAGTAGGTGCTCAGCAAATATTAACATCCTTCCCACCCCTTTAATAGTATAATAAATTTCTGTTTTTTAAAGATTTATTTATTTATGCATACAAGAACTGGGGTGAGGGCCTCCCCTGGTGGCGCAGCGGTTGAGCGCTGGGCTGCGAGGCTGCCACGGCCTCTGCAGCGCTGGTTCGTTCCCTGGCCGCCAGTGAGGGTCCCACCAAAAAAAAAAAAAAAAAAGAACTGGGGTGTAAGTCAGAGGTGGGGGTGTGTGAAAAGATTCACCAGAGAGAGTGGGGAGCAGAAACAGGCATATCTACTGATATACACTGCTGAGGGGAGCAGCGGGCAGGACAGGAGAGGTCTGCTGTGCCATGTGGGTTTCTCCCCAGCCAGGGTTGGAACTCTTGCTGCAATGGCTGGCTATAGCTTGATAGCGCTGTCTTTAATCCCTGTGCCACCAGGAAGGCCCCAAAAGTATAATAAATGTAAACAAATACAAGAAGAGAAGTCAAAGAATAACTTATACATTTTATTTTCATCAGAGGTAAAAAACTTAATAGCCTTGGGAAGCATTAAAATTTAATATTTGCAGGTCTCCCTGGTGGCACAGGGGCTAAAGTCTCAGTACTATCAAGGTAGCCACTGCGGCATGAGTTTGGTCCCTGGCCAGGAAGCTAACCCACATGGCACAACAGACCTCTCCTGTCTCACCCACTGCTCCCTTAACAGTGTATTTCAGTAAATCTACCTGTTCAGTTCCCAACTCTGTCTCTGGTGAATCCTCTTAATAATATAATTTGAGGGCCTCCCCAGTGGTGCAGAGGTTGAGCGCCAGGTTGCGGGGTTGCCCGCGGCCTCTGCAGCGCCGGTTCGATCCCCTGGCTGCTACCCAGCCACCGGAGGAGGGTCCCACATGGCACGCAGACCTCTCCTGCTGCCCGCTGCTCCCCTCAGCAGTGTACCTCTGCCTTCTCTGCTCCCTGCTCTGGCTCTGGTGAATTCTCTCAACCTCCCGCGCTTCTGACTATCCCCAGTGCTTGTATAAATAAATAAATAAAAATAAATCTTTAAAAAATAATAATAATATAATTTGAATTTATAGCAGTAGTAAATGATTTTGTGTTTCTCTTAAAATCAAAAGCTTGTATGTAGATGGTGTACTTAAAGACAACAGTACTGCTTTGCCAATTTAACCACTAATTATGTATTCTTATTAAAACTTCATTATTAGACACATTTATTAGATGTATAAAGTAACTTAGCCTTATGTGACTATTCATTAATTTAGTGTTTAATCTGCATCTATTTTCATAAGTTTAGTATATATATTACTATAAGCAATTTAAAAATATACAGGAAGTAAGACTTTAATGTCACGGATAGCCAAGTCAAAAGGACAAGGACATGAGTCTTGAGAAGTCTGGAAGGGTGGCTGGGGAGGAGATTCTTAGATCTTGCTTTGCCCTCCTCAGCACACCACAGATTTTATTAGGAGAAACAACAAAGTTACAAAGTAAGATACAGGATAAGCAGAACTACAGAACAATGATTTATTTTCTTATATTTTAGTGTTCAGCACTGTTCTGACATATATTCACCACAAAGGTTCTGCATAATCAAATTGTCTTTTTCTCATTCTATTTTGCTGAAACAAGGAAAGACATCATGGTCTGTGTACCAGCCAGCTTTCCAGCCTATGTTGACCAGCATTCTGGTCACGAACCCAACAACCCTCCTGTCTCAGCACTACAGGTTCCGGAGGTCTCCAATAATTTAAAATATATTTTAAAAATATTTCCATATAAATAGCTAATTTGAAATCAGTAGTAACACCCAAACATAGTATGAGTCAAACACTATTTGAGAAATAAAAAAATTTATAGCTCACGGTGTTAAAGATGTATAGTTTAAAGTAATTTTAGGGGCCTCCCTGGTGGTACAAGGGGTTAAGTCTCAGCACTATGAAGATATCCGCAGCTACTGCAACACAAATTTGATCCCCGGCCAATTTGCTCACTGACATGGCACAGCAGACCTCTCCTATCTCGCCTGCTGCTCCCCTCAGCAGTGTATTTCAGTCAGTCTGCCTATACTGTTCCCTAATCTGTCTCTGGTGAATTCTCTAAGCCCCTCCCACCCCCTATACATTTTTAGTTTCAAAGTTTTAGTTAAGTCTATTCCTTTGAAGGTTCTTTGCATATTCTTTACACAATGATTTAGATTAGGAGTGAAAAAAATAACTCCTTTCAGCATTTATTTTAAAATCAAATGAATTTCCTAATGAATCAGAAATATTAGAAAACGTAAGATCAGTAACTTTATGTGTCTTTACAGAATAATATTCATGAACATGGAGCAATATTTGTAATGAGGTATAAAACATTTATCTTTAACATATAGAAGTCTAAATGTCAGGTGGGGATCTCCTAACTGAAAATAGATGACATATAGTTTGAAATGGTAGAATCATTTATTTTATTAAAACTGTAGGGCCTCCCTGGTGGTGCAAGGGGTTAAGCACAGCACTGTGAAGCTGTCCACACCTCCGCAGCACAAGTTCGATCCCCGGCCATCCACACGACGCAGCAGACCTCTCCTGTCTCGCCTGCTGCTCCCCTCAGCAGTATAGTTCAGTCGTTCTGTTCCCCATTCTGTCTCTGGTGAATCCTCTCACCCCCCCACACCTCTGGCCTGTATTTGTATGTATAAATAAATCTTTAAAAAGAAAGAAAATATTAATACTGTAATCAATATTGCAATAATAAGTACTGAATGGTAAATGCCATTTGGAGAGCATTTTAGCTCATCATTAAATTCTGTTCCAGTCACTTTCCAAGCAATTATTTGACAAAATTAAAAAAAAATATATGCTGTTCAGGAACAACTGTACTGTTTTTTAAGTGTAATATAGGACTAACCTCTGGAGTCTGGCCAGAGGCCAGGAACTTGTTCACTGGACCTAGAACCTGGCTACAGGCCACTGCAACCTGGTTACACTGGAACCTGACTCCAGGCCATTCAGCAAGAAACGTTGCTCAGTCTATTCTAGCACCACAATACTACAGTCTCTTTTCCCACAATTTTCCTTGTTAAGATGTGAATGTTTACTTCTTTGAGATGAATGCCATTTTGTTATAATTTAATTAGCATGCATACATTAAACACAGCACAAATTCTCAGCAGTTCCCTGATATGATAACAAACTACAAGTTAACACTAATGTTAAAGCCAAATAATATCAAATCAAAATCCAAGCACAGCTATTCTGAAATGAAAATTGGGTTATCTTTTTAATCTGACTCCCCAGTCTGTGATTTGTTAGCTCAGTTTATTAGACTATGTCATTAATGATACTGTACTTTTCTGTTCCTGTGGACTGAGTTAACTTTATTTCATTTTCAAGATTCTACCCAGCAGTATTTCCACTATAATAATGAGCAGTGTTTCTCCAAGTGTTGTCAATGAGCCATCTAACTACCCTTGGGGGTGCGTATTATTATTCTCTGTCTAGAATTGTCACAGTACACTCTCTGGTGGATAGATTCAATGAATCTGCCTATTTACACATTTTATACATTGTGCTGATATTCAATGTTTGATAAGCAACTAGATTCTTATCCTAAAAGAGACTGAGCAAGAGCATATACATAACCTCAAATCCAACCCTTATCACTATCAGAAAAATAACATTGAATGTACATGTTCAACCGATCTTAGGTCAGCATTCACATCCTTAAAATTACATTTAATTAATGATTATCTGATCCTTGCATGCAAACTTTCTAAAGTTAATTTTTCCATTAATAACTTTAAAATAGTGAAATGGAAATCTCAGGCTTACCTTTTATCTCTTAGTGTGGATACTCCATGGAAAGTAGAGCCTAAATCCCCCAGGTTATGTGTGAGTCATTTGGGAAATCGGTCCAGAAAACAGAAGTAGGGGCTTAGGAGAAGGAAATGGGAAGGGAAGGAATACACAGTGCATTCTGGAGTGTCTTCTCCACTACCAGCAAAAGGGGCTCACTCCCAACACCTTCTTAGGAGCCATGAAGTTCCCTCAGAATCGTCTGCCAGCAGACATGAGCAAGCAGCAATTCTGATTTCCATCAGTTAAGGGATGCCTCATAGATTAATTATATCATACTTTCAGGTTGTACTTCTGCTTCCAAAGGTTTTAAAGAAGCCTTCAGGACAAAATATCTGGAGAAAGTCTGTCAGGTTACACCTACATGAGCCTTGTTGTCACTGCAATTGACAGAGCAAGCAGAACCCAAGAGGACACTATTTTAGATTTATGATAAATTGCTTTTCCTCAGTTTACCAATATAATTTAAAACAAATACACTGTTCCATTTTATCAGAAACTGAGGAACTTTAGCCTATTTTTCTGATTTATTTGATCCATTCCCACAAAACTTGATATGCACTGAAATTTGATCTTCTGTGATCAAATAAACTGCACTTCATTTCCTGAATTTGGTTGCCAATTTTTAAAGGGCTAAACAGCAAGACAAAGAGTAATAAATTAGTATATACTCTGTAAATATGCTTATATCCAGCACTGATCCAAAGACTTCATTGTTTAAGTTTACATTTGTAAGATTATAGTAAAAAAACAGATTGACTATGCTGGACCCTCAAGTAACACTTTTCATTATAGTAAAACACAAACTTTTGAATAGTACAAGTTTGTCTTGGACTCTGTCCAAGAGGGTCTGGTTACAAGAACTAATTCATTATAACCTATAATGTGATCCTAGAGCATGGCTCTAAAGAACAAATTAGATGAAGGCCCTAGTAAAGAAGATTAAACATAGAAAACTGAACAGTCAGTAATATGCTTTAATTAAGTAAATACCATATTTGTTTACCTAATAATAGAAACTTAATTCAGAGAAACGAGGAAGAAGTAGGTTCAAATAAAAAAGAAATCTGATTAAAAGCATATCACTGTTTTAATTAACTTCAATTACGCTAATTAAATTTTTAGAAATAATTCTCTTACAAAGTGGTTAAAACAGCTAGTGAATAGACATGGGTGAAATAGGGAAATTGAACTGAAGATGGCGTAGCAAATAAGAAAAAGCAGGGATGCACACTGCTGAATAAGTCCCCCAGTAGAGATTATTTTCAAAAAAAAGAATCAATTTTACTGAGGTCTTCACTAAATCTATTCATATCACAATTAACTTGATACCAACACTCCCTTTTTTGGACTTGACACTGAGCAGATCATACTTAGAATGTTATATGACAAAACAGAAACCTGGATACCAGGGCTAACAAGAAGCAAGTCTATTGCACCAGTGCTGACTCAAGGGATTCACATCCAAAGGCTGAGCCCCATTTATAGGAAGTTGGAGGCTTATATACACTTTTAGTGTCTACAAGTTCTGTGTGGGTTTGCATTGGCAGCTGTGCATGGTTAGATATAACAGGGCTACATATCAAGAGGTGAGTTGTATAGCTGAATACCAAGGAGAGAGTAAAGGGTCAGTAGTCACGAGACCCCCACTCCTAACCTCTGGCCCAGGTCCATCCTGCCTCATATCGGTACATGGTCTAACATGAAGCAAGATTCATACCAGGGACAAAGTTGCACACCAGGAACTGAGCAAAAGGTCGTCACTCAAGACCCACAGGCTGCTTATCTCAGGTTGCCATGCTTCATTTTCCCCACTTCTGATGCTCTGATTTACTGAAGAGCATCACCATCACTTTCCTTTGTGCCATATAACACAATCATTTATGGGTTAAATAAATAATTTTTTTTTAAAGATTTATTTATACAAGAACCGGGGTACAGGACAGATGTGTGGGAGGGTGAGAGGATTCACCAGAGACAGAGCAGGGAACAGAACAAGAAGACTGATGAAATACACTGCTGAGGGGAGCAGCAGGCGAGACAGGAGAGGTCTGCTTCGCCACGTGGTATTCTTGCTGGTTGGCCAGCCGGCCAGCATCAAATCCACACTGCAGAGGCTGCGGACAGCTTCACAGTGCGGCGCTCAACCGCCTGCACCACCAGGGAGGCCCAATAAATAATTTCTTATAAGCACCAATTTCTAAAATAAACAAGTTAGTTTTCCTGTTCAAAACACCATTTTGCAGTTAGGCCAGATGACTCTCTGAATCCTAGGAAAATAATGGAAATAACAACAATATAATAATACCACTTGACTTATTTATGTAAATCAAATAAGATATGTAAAAGCACTTAGAGTATAATTTAATTCTTTCTATAATTATAAATCACTCAAATTTGTATAACAATTGAATGATTTCATGACAATTATATAACCTTAGCAAATGAAAAA
Source organism: Talpa occidentalis (assembly GCF_014898055.3). Lineage (NCBI taxonomy): Eukaryota > Metazoa > Chordata > Mammalia > Eulipotyphla > Talpidae > Talpa > Talpa occidentalis. The sequence goes on along the minus strand of NW_023601322.1, from coordinate 39,511,265 downwards.
ATTTGGATTAGCTGTGGCTCTTAAATCCATCTCCTAAATCCATCTATTACTAACAAGTTTCTTACATTGTTTGGAGACAGATATAAAAAACTTCATAATCGTCTCAACAATTGCGTGAAAGACCCAAGGTATATGTCGTATATATACCTTGGGTATATTCGCATATCATTAATAAGCTGAGACACAGAGAAGTTAAATTACTTGATCATTTAGATTAGAATTTTAAAATTAGAATTCATTCAACATTAGGTGAAGTTAATGCTGATCTCCTATTTACAGTCTATACAAATACATTATTCCATATCTACAGTCTCCAGAATTCATAAAGATTACCTACAGGAGAAACTCTGCAGAAGGCTTCTGCTCGGAAAGCTTTCTACTACCCTCCTCTCAATAGGCAAGCTGCTTCAAACTTTTCTGAAATCTTTAAGTAATGTCATATACATTATTTTATTCTTTTTTTTAAAAAAGATTGATTTATTTATGCATACAAGAGCTGAAGCGTAGGCCAGAGGTGTGTGTGTGGGGGGGCAGTATGTGAGAGGATTCACCAGAGACTGAGCGGGGAGCAGAAACAGGCGGACTGACTGAAATACAGCACTGAGGAAGCAGCGGGAGAGACAGGAGAGGTCTGCTGCACCACATGGGTCACCTCCCTGGCTGGGGATTGAACTCCTGCTGCAGTAGCTGCCCATAGCATCATAGAGCTGATGATTAACCCCTTGCACCACCAGGGAAGCCCCTACATTATTTCATTCTTAACTTTGAACAAAGTATAAATAGTTCCATTTTTCAGTTAAAAAAACAAAATCTATCTAGGAAACATGCCGATAACCATAGCTAGGGTGACATAAGACTATAAGACTAGGTCTTATAAGACTAGAAACCTGGCTCAAACAATGCTGGGAGCTGGAGGTGGCAGAAATGATTAGCATGGTCGTTAAATCAGCTATAGAAATGAAAATCCTTGGTGCCAAGGCCCAGATCCAAGCAAGTGTCAGATTGCTGTTAGAGTGTCATGGGTGAGGACTGGATGTGAGGATATGGAGATTGAGGGCCACTGTAGAATCTCTGGTCCTTTTCAAATTCTACATAGTCATTCAAAATCAACAAAAACAAACCACTCCACAAAGGAATGAGCCCCTCCCAAATAGAAGACTATATCAGTGTAATTTCTCTACTGGCAATCCTTCTGCCCCCCTGTGACTGTGCAGGTGCTTCTGCTCACCAATCTTTTCCTTTTGCAGAGCCGCCTTGGTGACATGCTCCCTTTGCAGTGACTGTGACTAGGCTGGTGCTTCTCTCCACTGACCTTCCTTAGCAGAGGCAGCTCTCCTCCCAAGGCTGCCCCTGTTTTAGCAAACCCGTTGCTTTCAGGGGCAGCCCTTTCTGCCTGCTTGTGTCTATGCAAGTGTCCTTTATTCTTATCTCCCTTTAATAATAAACCTGCCCTTTTGGATACAACTAATGTCTCTGTGTCATGGAGAAACTCGCCTGGGAAACTCACTAGTGCCACTGAAAGGGACCTCTGGTGAAACTTTTCCCAGAGTTAACCCAAGGACTCAACTTCTCCAAAAACAACATCACTTCCAGCTCAAAACTCTGCATAGTACCAGTAGGCTGGAAATGATGTTGTTTTGATGATGTTCAGAGAACCGGGTCTTCGGGTTACCCATGAGAAAGGTTTCCAGAGTTCCCCTTTCAATGAGAGTTTCCCCACAAGGTAGAGTTTTGGGTATATGCAAAGGGGCAAGTTGATTATATAAAAGGAAGGGAAAAAAGGATACTTGCACAGACTCAAGCTGGCAGGAGAGCTGCATCTTGCCAGTGCAGAAACTGTATTAACATTGTGTATTTTTGAGAGGGTTTCATTCCTTTGCGGAATTGTTATCTATTGTTAAATTACTGACTTCTAGGCTGTCACTAGGTAGATTTGTAAGAACTGGTGATTGAGTCTTTACAATGGCCCCCCATCTCCATATCCCTACCTTTGGTCTGCCCATCTCAGAGTCCTTTTCATAGTAGTCTGATACTTGCTTTAAGCAGTTGAGGCCTAAGAATTTGTCATTTCTATAGGTGGGTTTAATGACTATGTTAATCATTTCTACCCCCACCTCCACTTTTTGGTCTTATGATGCCTCCATCTTAAATTTCATAACTTTATCCTCCATCAGGAATATGGCTATATGCTATCACTGATTGTACAACATGGTCACAATTTTTTGGAGTTTTTCCTGCTCTGTTCCCTTCTGAGATTACTACAAAATTCAAGGCACTTCAATCTATTTAGTTTTAAACATACTATATAGAGGATCTGCAACTAGAAGCTAGTAAAGTGAATATAAAAATTTCTGCTAATTCCATTAGAAGTCAACTTATCTCTCTAACGATCAACCTATGGTAAGGCAAGTAAAAGAACATGCATGCCATATTTTTATATGAAATACAATTATCAATGCAAAAACTGTCTGAAAATGAACTGGGATTAATCCACCTTATAATTGCTTTACTCCAACCTTCTTTGATAGAGCCTAATTTATTTTCCTCTTCATAGTTATAAAAATAAAATTTATTTATTTTTATATTCAAAAGGCAGGTTTATTATAAAAAAGGAAGGGGAGGAAAGGACACTTGCACGGACACAAGCAGGCAGAAAGAGCTGCCACTGAAAGGGACAGGTTTGTTAAAAGAGAGGCCTGCACAGTCACCGTGGGCAGCCTTGAGAGGAGAGCTGCCTCTGCTGCTTTGCAAAGGGCGGAGGTCCATGAAGAGAAGCACCTGCATAGCCACAGGTTACAGGAGAGCTGGTGCTTGCTATCAAATATAAAAGTCCTTTTAGTAATCTCTTCAAATGTAAAGTTTTCTGAAATAAAAAGAAGCAGCACATACATAGGATTTATAGCCAGAAAACTGGGTTTGGAGTTTAAGGTCTACTTTTCTACTAGCTTGTATATGTAGTGCTAATCAAACTACATTTTTTCCCAACCTCTGTGAAGAGATGAAAACTACCTAATCTATCTTTATGACAGAGTTTTAGATTCAAAAGAGAAGATATATAGAAGTATTTTGCATTTTACCATTGCTACTTGTTCTCGAATCCATTTCCTACCAGTATTAAACCATTTCACAACTGATAAGAATTTTAGGATACTAATAAATCAAGAAGTACTATTCTATTATAGCTTATATTATCTCAATCACAATATTTTTTGAAAGTTCAGATAGGTCTGTACATAGTTGTGAAGGGCCTACTCCTGACTACAAAAGGTCATTTAAATCTCCCATTTTTTTATCACCTTATATTTCAAATTCCTTAAAGCTCTGACCATATGATTTATTGCTCAAACCAGGGCATTTTTTTTAATAAATGGAAAGCCCTATTAATAATTAAGCCAGAACAATAGACGTTAACCAGAAATGTTGCTGGTAAGCCAGGACATATGGTCGCATTATATAAGAAGTGTACTCAATTTGGGAAGAAGGAGCTAATATTAATATTTATTTCAATATCCTAACTAGTGCAGAAAAACAAATTATCGCCAAGGATGTGACGTGAATTAAAACATAATTCAATTTCACTATATGTTTCTAACATTTCTGATTACATACAAGTAAAATTGAAAAAGTACCAGACAAAAAGAAGGTTCTCCTTTAAGAATGGACTTTTGAATATAAAGCATTTTTGGAAAGGTAACTGAACTACACCAAGTCTTCCTAAATTTTAGACTAGCATAGGTATAAAAAGCAAAAAGTCAATTTTTTTGTTGAAAAAAACCAATATTTTAAACAGTCTATTTTCTCAATCATAGTCAAAATAGGAAACAATTAAAAAACAGAAGTTAGCAAGGGTGTTTGAAGACATATGAGTAATTTGTGAGGCATAAGTACATTATGGATCACAACTATTTGGTTGTAGTGAATAAATTAATCAAAGATGGAAAAATTACTATTTAAAATGACAATGAATATGTATGTGCTATTATGAGCCTATCACAGAATGAGTTAATTAATAGACTCTAAATGTCAATGACTTGTTCCTACAATTAACCCTTCATGTTATTTTCCATTTATACTACTGGAAATAAATTTTATTCCCACAGCTTCCATCAAGGTAGCTTCATACATATATACATAGGGCCATGCAGTATAGTGCCTTATTTACCGGATAAAAAGGTAAAGATTATTTTTTCATGATTCCTAAAAAAAATCTACTTTTTCTACTCTATAGTCCTACTGATCACTCTTAAATTCTTTTACTATCTCTACTGCAGTTATGCTTTGAGGTTCTTATTAATTGCCAGTGTAGGAGACAAGGCTTAAAGGTTAAGTACTTAACAAAATTCCTAGGATTCAAAATTCTAGGATTCATAGGTCTATGAATTTTGCTCAAGCAGTATAAAATATTGCTCAAGCAGTCACTGTATTATAAATGGATGACCTGGGAGAAAAAGACGTCCCTTTCCATTGATTATAAATACCAATAGCAGATCATTAATATACTCGAACACCCCACCATTCTTTAAGCCTAGGCAAGTAGGTGAGTATATACAGTATGTGATATATATATATTTTTTTAGAAGATTTATTTATTTATTTATACAAGCACTGGGTACAGTCAGAAGCGCGGGAGGGTGAGAGAATTCACCAGAGCCAGAGCGGGGAAAAGAACAAGCAGACCAACGAAATACATTGCTGAGGCGAGCAGCAGGTGTGGCAGGAGAGGTCTGCGCGCCATGTGGGACCCTCGCCAGCGGCCATGGATCGAACCGGCGCTGCAGAGGCTGCAGGAAGCTTCGTAGCCCAGCGCTCAGCCGCTGTGCCACCAGGGGAGGCCCTGTGATATATTTTTATATACAGCACAGAAATCTTCTTTATCATGTTTAAAGAAATAGTTCCTAAATAAGCAAATTTTATATATAGTAAAACTTTACCTAATTCTATTGTAAAACAAAGTAATTAAGTAAACGATACTTAAAAACACAAATAACTACTTAAGTAGTTTATAAAGGAAAATAAACTACTAGTTCAATGGAGTCATAGTGAAAATCAAAAGAAAGCTTCTTTATCTAAGTTGGAAGTTGGCCAGACTTATGAGGTCAATTCCTCTAAATGGAAAATATATAATGGTCAACATTTGTGACCATCACCTAAGATGGTCAAAATAAAGTGTTATATTGAAACCTTCCATGAATGTTCAGTATATATTTTAAAGCAATTATAAAATGTCTCAATCAAACTGGAATCTTGGCCTTATCACTCAAATCATAAACAAAACATTTTGGTACTTGTGGCAAGATCACTAATTGGCGTGCACTACCTACTGCCAAACAACACTTAGTAATTACTGTCAACAACTTTTAAAAAATTGAATCAAGTGTTCATTTGATACAAATGTTGATGGTTAACATAATTTTCATTTGTCTTAAAGCTTCTCCCATTTGTCTCTCAAACAGCCTTTGGCTTGTTCTTAAAATAGTCCTCACTTCAGGAATATAACACTGCGTGCTCATATTAGCGATGCTGGGCAGTATTATGTAAATCATAATTGGTTTAATCACTTTCAAATGTTTTGCTTGAGGATGGAAGCACTTGATGCTGATGGGATGATGTGGGGAGTGGAAGAGAGAAGGGAAATGCTCAGCACAAACAACAGGGATAGCCTTAGAGGAGGAAACAGATATTCATGTTCTAGTCCCTGTTCCATCTCGGGTTTTCAGGTTACTCACATAATCTCATTTGTTCATTCAACATTCATTTATTTATTATATATGCTAGGTTTGTACTGTCCAATGTAGTAGCCACTAGAGACATGTAGTGTTGAGCATTTGAAATGTTGCTAATCTGAATTGAGATGTTCTATAAAGGTAAAACATACATTAGATTTTGAATATGAAGGAAAAAATTATTTTTTTTTTTTTTTTTTTTTTTTAAATATTAAATTTTATTTTTATATTCCCCCATACAATTGCAAACGCCCAATTCTGACCCCAATCCTTTCCCCCCGCCCCCCAAAAAGTGTCTCTGGTTCATAGTTTTTTGTTGACTTTGATTTTCACTTTCTTATATTCATTTTCCTGGTCCCTTATTTAAGTTTTCTAGATTCCTGCTATGAGTGAGACCATCCGGTATTTTTCTTTTTCTTTTTGGCTTATTTCACTGAGCATGATCCCTTCCAGTGCCATCCATGTTGTTGCAAATTGCATGTGTTTATCTTTTTTGAATGCTGAGTAATATTCCATGGTATATATGTACCACATCTTCTTGATCCAGTCATCTATTTTTGGGCATTTGGGTTGTTTCCAAAGCTTAGCTATTGTAAACAGTGCTGCTATAAACATAGGAGTGCAGGTGCTCTTTGGAATTGATGTTTCTGTGTCCTTTGGGTAAATACCTAGGAGTGGAATTGCTGGATCATATGGAAGCTCTATGTTTAGTAGGTCCAGAAATCTCCACACAGCTCTCCATAGTGGTTGGACCAGTTTGCACTCCCACCAACAGTGCACAAGAGTTCCTTTTTCTCCACATCCTCGCCAACATTTGTTGTTGCTAGTTTTTTTAATATGTGCCATTCTCACTGGTGTGAGATGGTATCTCATGGTAGTTTTGATTTGCATTTCCCTGATTACAAGTGATGTTGAACATTTTTTCATATGTCTGTTGGCCATTTGCATTTCCTCTTCAGAGAAGTTTCTTTTTAGCTCTTCTGCCCATTTTTTGACTGGATTATTTTCTTTGTTGTTGCTGAGTCTCATCAGCTCTTTGCAGATTTTTGTGATCAGTCCTTTATCATTAGTGTTGGGTGCAAAAATGTTCTCCCAGTTGGTGGGGTTTCTCTTTGTTTTTGTTATTGTCTCTTTTGCTGTGCAGAAGCTCTTTAATTTGATGTAGTCCCAGCTGTTTATCTTTCTCTTCACTATCACTGCTTTGGGTGATGTGTCTGTAAAGATGTCTTTGCTGTGCAAATCCCGTAGTGTTTCGCCTATATTTCCTTCTATGTATTTTATGGTTTCAGGTCTTATGTCTAGTTCTTTAATCCATTTTGAGTTGATTTTTGTGTATGGTGTGAGGTAGTGGTCAAGCTTCATTCTTTTGCATGTAGCGACCCAGTTTTCCCAGCACCATTTATTGAACAAACTTTCTTTGCTCCAATGCATAGTCTTTGCTCCTTTGTCAAAGATTAGTTGACCATAAATCTGTGGGTTTATTTCTGGATTTTCTATTCGATTCCATTGGTCTGTATGTCTGTTCTTGTTCCAATACCATGCAGTTTTGATGATTATGGCTTTGTAGTATAGTTTGAAGTCTGGGAGTGTGATGCCTCCATTTCCTTCTTTTTTTTCAGTAGAGCTTTGGCTATTCGGGGTTTTTGGTGATTCCATATGAATTTCATCAATAATTGTTCTATTTCTTTGAAGAATGCCATTGAGATTTTGATTGGAATAGCATTGAATCTGTATATTGCTTTTGGTAGGATGGCCATTTTAATAATGTTTATTCTTCCAATCCATGAGCAGGGGATGTCTTTCCATTTCTTTGTGTCTTCTTCTATTTCTTTTAACAGTGTTTTATAGTTTTCTTTGTATAGGTCCTTTACCTCTTTTGTTAGATTTATTCCCAAATATTTGATTTTTTTTGTATCGATAATAAAAGGGGTGGTTTTTTTGATTTCTTCTTCTTCAGATTTATTGTTTGTGTATAGGAAGGCTACTGACTTTTGCGTGTTGATTTTGTATCCTGCCACTTTACTGAATTGATTGATGAGTTGAATTAGTTTTTCTGTGGAGATTTTGGGGTTCTCTATGTATATTATCATATCATCTGCAAATAGTGATAGTTTGACTTCTTCTTTTCCTATTTGGATTCCTTGGATGTCTTTCTCTTGTCTTATTGCTCTGGCTAGGACTTCCAGTATTATATTGAAAAGCAGTGGTGAGAGTGGACATCCTTGTCTTGTTCCAGATCTTAATGGAATTGCTTTCAGCTTTTCACCATTGAGAATGATACTGGCTGTTGGCTTCTCATAGATGGCCTTTATGATGTTGAGGTATGTTCCTTGTATCCCAAGAATTTCAAGGGCTTTTATCATGAATGGGTGTTGCACTTTGTCGAAAGCTTTCTCAGCATCTATTGATATTATCATATGGTTTTTATATTTCTTTTTGTTGATGTGTTGGATAACGTTGATTGATTTTCGGATGTTAAACCATCCTTGTGCCCCTGGAATGAATCCAACTTGGTCGTGGTGAATTATCTTATGGATACATTGTTGGATTCTGATAGCTAAAATTTTATTGAGGATTTTTGCATCAGTGTTCATTAGGGAGATTGGCCTATAGTTTTCCTTTTTTGTGTTGTCCTTATTCGGTTTTGGTATTAGTGTAATATTGGCTTCATAGAACGTGTTTGGTATTGTCCCTTCCTTCTCAATTTTTTGGAAGAGTTTGTGAAGGATAGGCACTAATTCGTCTCTGAATGTTTGGTAGAATTCATTTGTAAATCCATCAGGCCCTGGGCTTTTGTTTTTGGGGAGGTTTTTAATTACCATTTCAATTTCGCTGCTTGTAATTGGTCTGTTTAGGTGTTCTATTTCTTCTTTATCTAGCTTTGGGTGATTGTAGAGTTGTAGGAATTTGTCCATCTCCTCTAGATTGTTGAACTTGTTTCCATATAACTGTTCATAGTAGTTACTGATTATTCTTTTGATTTCTGCTGTGTCTGTTGTGATTTCTCCTCTTTCATTTATGATTCTGTGTATTTGTGCTTTCTCCCTTTTTCCTTTGTGAGCCTGGCTAGGGGTTTGTCTATTTTATTGATTTTTTCAAAGAACCAGCTCTTGGTTTCATTGATCTTTTGGATTGTTTTTTAGTTTCAATTTCATTTATTTCTGCTTTGGTTTTTATTATTTCTTTTCTTCTACTGGTTCTGGGGTTTTTTTGTTGTTCTTTTTCTAGATCTTTGAGCTTCGAGATTAGGTTGTTTCTTTGAGTTCTTTCTTGTTTTTTGATGTGAGCTTCTATTGCTATATATTTTCCTCTTATTACTGCTTTTGCTGCATCCCATACATTTAGGATATTGGTGTCCTCCTTGTCATTCAATTCAAAGAATTTTTTAATTTCTTCTTTGATCTCCTCGTTAGTCCAGTGGTCTTCCAGTAGTGTGGCTTTTAATCTCCATGAGGTAGGATAGTTCCTTGCCTTCTTTTTATGATTTATTTCTAGTTTGATGCCTTCGTGGTCAGAAAAGATGGTTGGTATGATTTCAATCTTGGTGTATCTGTTGATGTTTGTCTTGTGCCCCAGTATGTGATCGATCCTGGAGAATGATCCATGTGCGCTTGAGAAAAATGTGTACTCCGTTTTTTTTTGGGTTTAGTGTTCTATAGATGTCTGTTAAGCCCAAATGCTCTAGGTCCTTATTTAGAGCTTTAGTTTCTTTACTTATTTTTTGTCTTGTTGATCTATCCATTGTTGATAGTGGTGTGTTGAAGTCTCCCACTACATATGTGTTTTCTCTGATGTCTGTTTTCAGAGAGGACAACAGTTGTCTGATATATTTTGGTGCTCTTTCGTTTGGTGAGTATATGTTAATGAGTGTTATTTCTTCTTGAAGTATTGTCCCCTTAATCATAATGTAGTGACCATTGGGGTCTCTTTTTATTTTTTTGAGTTTGAAGTCTGTTTTATCTGATATAAGTATAGCTGTTCCTGCTTTCTTTTTTGGCCCATTTGCTTGTAGGATTGTTTTCCATCCTTTGACTTTGAGCCTATTTTTATCTTTTGTAGCTAAATGTGTTTCCTGGAGACAGCAAAAGGTTGGGTTTTGTTTCTTAATCCAGGCTGCAACTCTGTGTCTTTTTATTGAAGAGTTTAGTCCATTTACATTTAGAGTTAATATTGATATGTTAGCATCTGTATTTGCCATTATGTTTGTCTTTCCTTTGATTTTATTTATTTATTCTTTTAATAACTTTTTTTTTTTTTGGTCTTCTTTCGTTGTTATTCGTCCCTCTGAGGTTCTGGCTTTAGGATTCCTTGTAGTATTTTTTGGAGTGGGGGTTTAGTCGCAATGAAATTCCGGAGTTTCTCTTTGTCTGGGAAGGTCCATATTCTTTCTTCATGGAGGAAAGAGAGCTTTGCGGGATAGAGTATTCTTGGTTGGCATCTGTTTTCTTGGAGTCTGTTGACTATGTCCCTCCACTCTCTCCTTGCCCGTAATGTTTCTTCAGAGAAGTCTGATGTCAGCCTGATTGGTTTTCCTTTGAATGTTATCTGTTTCTTCCCTCTTGTCAGCTTCATTATTTTTTCCTTGTCCTGGATTCTTGGGAGCTTTACTATTATGTGTCTTGCTGTGTTTTTCCTTTCGTCGTGGAAGTTTGGTGTTCTTCTTGCTTCTTGTATATCAATTTTCAGCTCCTTCTTCTCATTTGGGAAGTTCTCTTCAATTATATCCATGAATATTTTCTCTGTTCCTACATCTCTCTCCTCTCCTTCTGGAATTCCTATAACTCTTATATTTCCTTTCCTCATGGAGTCAGATAGTTCCCGAAGTCTTTCTTCATTCTTTTTCCTTCGTACTTCTCTTTCCTTTTCTGTTTTGGTTCTTTTTATTTCTGTGTCTTCAAGATTACTTATTCGTTCTTCCATTTCATCTATTCTGCTTTCATTGCTTTTCCCAGAGTTCTTTAGTTCCTCCATTAATTCTTTGATCTCCTGCATTTCTCTTACTTCCCTCTTTAGGGACTCAATTTCCTTCTTCTGATCTATCACTTTTTTAATCATGGCAATTTTAAATTCTCTTTCTGGAAGGCTCAGAAGTTCTTCCAAGTTGCTGTCGTTGCAATCTGGGGAGTGGTTTTCTTTTTGTGGTGTGCTTCTTTCCTGAGGAGTTTTTAGGTTGCGTGTGGTTCTTCTACTCCCTACTGTCTGTTTTCTAATTTGTCGTATGCGTTGGGACACTGTGTTGCTCGGACTGACTGACATCTTGGGTGAACTTCTCCGCTCCCCTCTGGCTCTTCCAGGAGCCATCTCTGTCTTCTGGGGGAGCTTTCTGCTGGTTTTAGGCAGTTTTTACTGAAGAAATGTCCCTGTTCTCAAATGGCGAAGCGGGATGCAGTCCCTGCGCCTCCGGTTTCAGGCACACTCTTCTGCGCACCCGGTCTGCCCCGGACGTGGGTGCCTGCTCCCTCTGTGGGCTCAGACTGCTGGTCGGAAGGGGCCTGGCGTGGAATAACTTCCCGGCTGGCCACTGGGTCCTCCAGAAACCTTCTGCCCTTTTCAAGCAGTCTTAAGAAATGTCCTGTTTTATAGGGTGTTAGTGACTTTTTTTTTTCCCCTGGTCGCTAGGTGGCGCCAGAGATCTCTCCTATTGTCCTTGGGGGGCTGTTTTTCGCCTCCCCCCACCCCGTGGGACAGAGAACAGAGCGGGAATGGTAGGGTACACCTCAACAGCTTTGGGGTGCTGTGTCTGCCTTGTGCCCCACCGTCGTGGAGAAACCACGCCCCGAATTTTCGTGCCCCGGGTCTCAGTTCAAAGCCCTCAGTTCCAGGACGCGGGCTGTAGCCCAGTTCAGTGGCGCGGGAATGGCGCCTTTTGCACAGCTCCCGTGCCTGGGCGCCTGGTTCCTGCTCACTCAGGGAGGGACCTTCACCTCAGTGAGGACCTCCGCGCGTCTCCCCGCAAGCCTAGGTCGTCTCCCCGCAAGCCTAGGTCGCAGGCGCGGGGACCTGGGCAGCCGCGATTCTGGTCTGCACTTGCTTTTCAAGCGCGCCAAGCGCACTGCTCTCAGCGCAAGCTTACCGGCAGCCCGGGCTGTGTGCGCGTCTCCTGGGGTCTTTGTTCTTCTCTAATGGCGCCCGGAGCCGTTTGCTCACCGCCGAGGCGGATCCTGCAGGGTTCGCCTCAGCTCCCGTTCACGGGGTGTGGTGGCTGCAATAGTTCCTTTCCACTCACAGTCCCGCTTGCTGCGTCGTTTGTTCTTGTGGGCCGTTTTGGTTTGTTGTTTCCTCCTCTCTGCCGGTCGGAGAGTGCTGCCTCTGTGGGCGGGGGAGGGGAGCAGGGTTCTGCGCTTCCCTCCCTTCTAGTCCTCTTTTATGGCCAGTTTCTTCTTCGGGCAGTTCGCTGGCGTCACCCGTTTATCTTCCGTGTCCCAGTTCTCACTGGGACCTGCCGCTTTTCCTCCCTATTAACTTTTTTTAATGGGAGATCTTACTCGCAGCGTCTCCTCGCCGCCATGTTGCTCTGCCCCTGAAAAAATTATTTTAAAAAAGCCTTATAATCAACATACAATTGATTATATGTTGAAATACTGCAAACAGTGTGATTTAAACAAACTACATCAAGTAATGTCACTTTAAAAAAAAAAAGTTGGTGCTAGAAATGTAAAGATTTATGTGGCTCTATTAGATAGTCTTTGATAAGAACTAGAGATACTAAAGAAAGCAGTCTCTGCCATCAAGAAATCTACAGTCTAGTTGGGGAAGACAAAAATGTAAAAATAATTACAATCTAATGGTGTTAAATGCAGTGAGAAAGATATGTATCCAGGGATATGAGAGAATGAGGCTATTTGTGGGGGAGTGTAGTAAGGTAGGGTGAAGAGAGAGGTTAGACTCTTGGAAGTAGCACTACCCAAGCTGAGCCTTCAAGGATAAGTAGAAAGGTAACATATAAAGGATCAGGGAGAAATAATTCCAAGTGAAGGGGATTATATGAGCCAAGATAAATAGCAAAGGGAAGGAAAGAGAACTAAAAGTTTCCTGATGACAGAAGGGAGAGGGCAGGGGGCCTCCCTGGTGGTGCAAGGGGTTAAGTATCAGCATAATGAAGCTATCCCCAGTCAGGGAGGTAACCCACATGGCACAGTAGACCTTCCTGTCTCAGCCACTGCTCCCCTCAGCAGTGTATTTCAGTCCATCCGCCTGTTCTGCTCCCCACTCTGTCTCTGGTGAATATTCTCACCCTCCACCCCCTGGCCTATATACCCCAGTTCTTGGATGCATAAATAAATCTTTTTTTTAAAAAAAAAAAAAAGAAGGGAAAGGGTAAGGTGGGGTATAGAGTGTGCAAGGCTAAAAAGGGGCTCTGCGACATTTTAAACTTCAGGAAATGGAGAGCCACTGAAAGGTTTTAGGCAAGGGAGTGCCCAGGATTGGTGATAATGGTTGAGCTCTCTAGCAGCTGTGTGGAGACTGGATTAAGGGGAGCAGGACTGCAAGCAAAGAGGCTATAGTCTAGAGAAAAAATATTAGGGGCTAAACTAAAGTAGTAAAATTGTGTTTAGAAAGAAAAGCATTAATTTAAAACTATTTTCGGAGGTAATATCAGTAAAATATAGTGATTGATTTGCTCTGAATCCATCAACAGGGGTTTGGATATTATTCCAAGGTGATAGGAAGACCCTGGAAGGTTTTGAACAGGGGAGTGTCAGAATTTTTTTTATATAAGATTTTATTTATTTATGCATATAAGAACTGGGGTGCAGGTCAGAGCTGCTGGGGGGTAGAGAATTCACCAGAGACAGAGTGGGGAGCAGAACAGGAAGAAATACACTACTGAAATACACTGCTGAGGGGAGCAGTTGGCAAGACAGGGGGATCGAACTGGTACTACAGTGGCTGTGGTTAGTTTCATCGTGCTGAGACTTAACCTCTGTGCCACCAGGGAGGCCCAGATTTTTTTTTTAATTGAGGTAATACTGTTTTCAGCACTGTATATGATTCAGAGGTCTTAGATTTTAAAGGACCACTCCGATTACTGTTGGATTTCAATAACACAGGGGAAAACAGTGGAAGTACAAGGATAGTTCTTAAAAAAACAAAATGGTTTTGCTGCCAAAATGGCTTGAGATAATGATGGCTTCAACCAGGATGGATGCAAAAGAGGTGGTGAGAAGCAAATGGATTCGGGTTGTATTTTTACCTATAAAACTTATTGCCTAAGGGTTGACAAAGGGAAAGAGGAATTTAGGAAGATCATACCAAGAGATTTTACTGCTACCACACAACTTTCTTACTGTAGTTAAATATATATGGTATTAGATTTACCACTTTCACTATTTCAACACACAGCATCCTAATCAAGGACCTCCAATGGGGTATAAGTATGCTAGGCCATCAAAATCCCAGCCCTCAAGGTGGCAGTGCTGGCCCTGGGGTAGCTGGAGTCTCAACTTTGGATCTCTCTGACTGGAAGTAATCTCATCCTTTCTTGTAATATGTATTTCAAGTATTGATTCTCTAAGTAGTCCCAAATTGAAAATGTTTGGGAGGCATTATTCTAAAGCATAAAATATGAGAAACAACAGTATTACAAAGAGTTCAAAATAGCCACTTCTATTAAAAATATTTTTCATAGCTCTTTGGAATTTCATAATTTTCTACCATGTGGGTCTCAAAGCCCTTGCTGGGGGCAAATATCTATGCACATGTCCAACATATCCACTGTGAAAGTGAACATCAAAAACATCAAAAAAGAAAATTTTAAGGGCCTCCCTGGTGGCACAGGGGTTAAAGTCAGCGCTATCAAGCTATCACCAGCCACTGCAGCATGAGTTCAATCCCTGGCCAGGGAGCAAATCCACATGGCGCAGCAGACCTCTTCCATCTCACCCACTGCTCCCCTTAGCAGTGTATTGAAGTAGATCTGCCTGTTCTGCTCCCCACTCTGTCTCTGGTGAATCCTCTCACCACCCCCAACCCCTCCCGCCCCCACACACACACCTCTGGCCTGCCCCAGCTCTTGTTTGCATAAAATAAATATAAATCTTTATTAAAAAAATTTTAAGATTTTTTGAATGTATTAAAAAGCTCCCCTTAAATTAAAAAGAGAAATCCCTCAAGGAATGCCCAATTCATTCATTTATCCACAGTATACTGATTCTGCGACATACACTCATGTAGTTTACGGAGATAAAAAGGTAAACAAAACATGATTTTGCCATCAAGAAAGTTAGCCTACTAGGGAAAGATAATTAAAACTGTAGAAGTGTGAGATGGGTGGTACATAGTGCTATACCAGGCTCTAATAGAAGAGGCTATTAAAACAAGATAAAAAGATACTTAATAAATAGCAGGGCAAAGGGTAGGGTAAGTTTAATATGTAAAGGTCTAGGAGACACTAAAAGGCAGTGAAGCCAGAGACCATGGTTGGAATAAAATGTTTGGAAATGAAGCTGGAGAGGCAGTAGAGGCAGTTTAAATGGGGCTTTCTTCAAGGAGTAACAGTAAGTCACTGAGTGGGTTTAAGCTGAATAGTTCCATTATCAATTTTTCATAAAAATCACCATAGCTATGCTGTAGAGAACTAGTCTCAAAGTGGGCACAGTTTAACATAGGGGAAGATACTAGATTTCTATTCTATTTTTTTCTCATCCTTTTAAAAAAAGCCTTTATAAATGTGTCAGCCTATTAAATCGGAAGTACTGATAAGGTCTAGCTTTTATTGAGCACATATTGTGTATCCAAACACTCCACCTATTAGAACACTTATTAGAACACTTACCATTCACTTATTAGAACACTGTAAGGTTGGTACTATTACTACCTGCATTTTACAGGTAAGAAAAATGAGATCCAGGCATTAAAAAACTAGTCCAAGTTTACTCAGTAAAAACATACAAAGAGCAGGAATCAAGCATAGGTCTGATTCTTGAGTTTGTGACTTAGTCATTACATTACATACCATCCTCTAGCAATAAATGTATTCAACGTAAAATGAAATATATACATGAACTGAGAATAGATGCTCAAAAATAATTTTCTGAATACCAGTGAAGAAAAAGGTTTAGGTGGGTTTGTTGGTTGGCTGGACATGGGAATTAGACTAGCAGCAGACTAGATAAGAGATAACACTCTGAAACATGGTGGAGAAAAGGGGATGGATTGGGGGAGATACTTGCTAAGTAAAAATGATGGAGCTTGGTGACAAATTGGATATGAGGGTTAAGAAAGGTGTGAAAGATGATGCTTTGGATTCTTTTTGCATAAATGGATAGGATAGTCCAAACTGGCAAAGGTCATAGGAACAGGTTAGGTCATTGTGTACCGATAATTTCTTTTTTTTTTTTTGGAGGGGGGGCGGGGAGGGATGGTTTAAACAACAGAAGTTTATTTCTTGTAGTTCTAGAAGCTGAAATTCCAAAATCAGGCTGCCAACCTGGTCAGTTTCTTTTTAAAAAAAAAATTATTTACTTATATATATTTTACTTCATTGTTCATTTTTAACCAATGTTTGCTTTTTTTCCCTCAGACTCAATTTTTTTAACTTTTTTTTGAAGATTTATTTATGCATACAAGAACTGGGGTACAGGCCAGAGTTGGGGGGGGTGAGAGGATTCACCAGAGACAGAGTGGGGAACAGAACAAGGAAGGTCTACTGCACCTTGATAACGCTATCTTTAATCCCTGCGCCACCAGGGAGGCCCTGCATTTGCAGAATTTCTAATGGCCTAAAATGCTCCTTTTGAAAACTAAGAAAAATAGGAAAACATGCTATCAATTTTAATTTTATAAAGTCGTAGGAAAAGGTGAACAACAATAAATTCTCTAGCAGTATGTTGTCCCATTTCTCATTTCAGGTTCCCAGACAATTTTCATTTAATTTCAGCAAAATATACATGTCTTGCTGCATGGCCTTTATATTGATCCTATCAGGTCATGTCACTAAACTGTAGGGAGACAAAAACTGGCCTACACTGATTTGTATTCATTCCCTCCTTCCTTAATTCTAACTTTCCCTTTGGTGCAGGTCACTCACACATACTTTCCCGACTAGTTTGCTGTAACACCAAGACTTGTGTAAGTTTTCTAGATGGGACGGCACGACTTTCCTCCAGGGCATATCCAAAAAGTGAGATGGGGTCTCACTCATAGCAGGAATTTAGAAAACCTAAATAAGAGACCAGGAAAAAGACTAATTATAATAAAGTAAAAATCAAAATCAACAAGCAACTATAAACCAGAGACACACTGGGGGGTGTGGGGTGTGGAGGAGGGATTAGGGTCAAAATAAGGGGGAGTGGGAATTGTATGGGGAATAAAACCAAGATGAAAATGCAAAATAAAGGTATATGTTCTTAAAAAAACAAAAAGTGAGATGTGGCGGTCGCCAGCTCCTGGAGCAGTTCCCGCGCACACAGCGGCGGCGCCCCACTCTTCCCCCCGGACGCAGACACCGCGGCCGGCCCCGACCCTGGGCAGGGGCGTGAGGGGCGCCGCCCCCTCCGCGTCGGGGGCAGGGGCCTGACGTCGGGGCAGGGGCCTGACGTCGGGGGCAGGGGCCTGACGTCGCGGGAACTCCCGCGTGACGTCGCGCGGGCTGCGGGAGGGGCGGGCCCGTTCGCCTCCAAGTCCGGCGGCCGGCCTCAGGCCGTCCCCCGCCCCCGGAAGGCGCGGGCTGCCCCGAGGGCCCGGCTTTCCCGCCCGGGGTGCTGGCGTTCGGGTGAGGGAAGGACGAGCGCGCGCGCGGGCCTCTCCTCGCCGCCGCAGAAGGCGCCGCCCCCGTCGCGGGCTTCGGGAGGCACCCCTGGACGCCGTGAGTAAGGGCGGTCTCCTTCCCCCCCCTGGAGCGCTGGGTCGTGGTGGCCACTTCCTGCCTGGAGCTGCCCTGACCCCAGGCGCGCGGCCCCGGGAGGCTGCCGCCGCTCGGCGGGCGAGGGGAGTCTGAGGCAGGAGCCGGGGCGCGGCGGGCGGGAGGGGAGGCGCGTTCGCGCTCGGGGCGGGGATCTCGGGTCTCCCGCGCGAGGTCGGGACTGGCGGGCCTGCTCCGCGCATGCGCCCTCTCGGGTCCGGCGCCGGGAGAGGCGGGGCGCGCTTTTTCCGCGCCCGCTGCGCTGTCTTTGCGGGGTTGCTGCGGGCAGCCCGCGCAGGGAGGCTGATGGCCAGAGGTCTGGGGTGGGAGGGCCTGGAGCCCAGCTTTACTCGTTAGAACACCGTTGCAGGTTCATGGTCAGTTCGTTAGGTAGCTCCAGGCATGTTTCTTGTCATGATGTATGGGATAGGAAAGAAAGATTTTGTTGAGTGGCTTTATATTTTGTTGCAGTTTATACTGGTACAGAAGGCATGCAAGTGTAGTAACTTATCACAGACTTTTGAGCCCAGAACGTAACTTGAGAGGCAGGATGCACATTTTTGGAAAATTAGGGCTTACCGTCGTGCAGCGACTAACGGTTCAAGGTCAAGAGAGAGATGCCAACAAAAAGTGCTGGATTTGCCAAGTAGGTTGGAAGGAGTTTTGTGAGCCAGAACTTTAAAGTTTATTATTAATGAATTGTTTTTGTGTGTGTGTGTGGAAACATTGGACTGTTAATACTGATGGAATTTATAACTGTTTAGTAAAGTAATTACAAGTTTGTTTTAAACTTTATTTTTTGTCTACATAGAAGTGTTGTACAGCTAATTGGCATCACCATTCCTGACCACTGCTGTGTGACCTTGGACCAGTCATTTAGTCTCTTAAACCTCTTTCCCCAAGAGTGAAATTAATATAATAACTATTTTATAGAATTCTGAAGATTAAGTAAAAAGTGAATATAAAACAGCACAGTTTATGTCATACAGTTAGCACTTAATTACTGATGACTTACTGTCAATTGTATAGGCTCACTGATTCATCTTTTGGGATCTAGAAATAGCAGAATACAAGCAAACCTCTGGGGGAAGTTAAACCAATTTCATTTTTAAAACTTCTTTATGGAAATAATAAATGAACAAGAGCGAAACCTTAGAATTATGAATGTATCTCTTACCCAGCTTCAGTAATTATCAAGATTCATCCCTTCTTATTTTATCTTCAACCCAGTATCCATTTTTTCAATTGTTGTTTAGCTTGAGTATTTTAAAGGAAATCCAGGTGATAACATACTGTAGTGTTGTTACGGAGCAGCCCCGATATAAAACAGGTTGCCTGGCTGTGGGTCCTCAACCATGCGTGCTTTAGGACATCCTTTTCCCCCTAACAGTGTTACCTGTAAATGCCTCCGTACATGTCTCTTTAACAGATAGGGCTTTTTTTTTTACATGATCACATTCTTATACCCGAAAAAATTAACAACATTCCCCTAATATCTAAAATTCTGTGTATGTTTGGTTTTAATGGATTGTTTCAAAAAGTCTAACTACAATTTTTGAAAAGTGTAATAAAAGTATATTTTTATTTCTGTAGTGCTTTACAGTTCACTAAGTGGCTTTTATATGTAATCTTGCTCTCTTTATTTTTTAAGATTTTATTTTTATTTATGAATACAAGAACTGGGCTGCAGGCCAGAGGTGTGGGGAGGTTG
The DNA here is from genome assembly GCF_014898055.3 of Talpa occidentalis. Classification (NCBI taxonomy): domain Eukaryota; kingdom Metazoa; phylum Chordata; class Mammalia; order Eulipotyphla; family Talpidae; genus Talpa; species Talpa occidentalis. Next base: position 39,491,989 of record NW_023601322.1, on the reverse strand, counting down.
GGGGAGGGAGATCGGATTCACCAGAGACAGAGTAGGGAACAGGGCTATCTACTGAAATAAGCTGCTGAGGGGAACAGTAGGTGAGACAGAAGAGGTCTGCTGCTCTATGTGCGTCAGCTCCCTGGCTTGGGATCGAACTCATGTTGCAGTGGCTAATGGTAGCATGATAGTGCTGAGACCTCAACTCCTGTGCCAGCAGGGAGTCCCTTGCTTACTGATTGATGAGAAATCTCTTACGATCCCCTTGTGTTAATCACATAATTTCTTTTCCCATTTTATGATGTGTTGCTGAATGTGTGTGTGTGTGTATAAATGTGAATGCTTTTTTTTTTTTTAAGATTTATATATTTATTTTATACAAGAACCAGGGTATAGACCAGATGTGCGGGAGGGTGAGAGAATTCTCCAGAAACAGAGCAGGGAACAGAACAGGCAGACTGACGAAATACACTGCTGAGGGGAGCAGCAGGTGAGACAGGAGAGGTCTGCCCCGCCATGTGGGACCCTCGCGGACTGGCCAGGATTGAACTGGTGCTGCAGAGGCTGTGGACAGCTTCACAGCGCTGCGCTCAACCGCCTGCACCACCAGGGGAGGTCCTAAATGTGAATGCTTTTTAATGAATTTTGTTGATTTGCCCTTCATTTATAAAACTGTCTAATGTGGGAAATACAACTTCACACCTCTGTATGTGTGTATGCTTCACTCACCCACCATCAGAGTTCTAGGGCCTTTAAAATATTAAATTTACCCTTTGTACTTATTCATCCACTCCTCTTTCCCTTTACCGTGGTAACCACCATATTTTTTAAAGTCTGTTATTTTTGTCTTGGTTTGCCAGTGTGTTTTGTTTTGGTTATATTCTACAAATAAGTGAAACCACCCTGTAACTGCCTTTCACTTTCTCACTTTTATTACTGTGCTAATCCCCTCAAATTTTATCCGTGTTGTCCCAAAAGGCAAGATGTCATCTTTCCTTTTTTTTTTTTTTTTTAAGATTTATTTATTTATTATACAAGAACCAGGGTATGGGCCAGATGCGTGGGAAGGTGAGAGGATTCACCAGAAACAGAGCAGGGAACAGAACAGGCAGACTGACAAAATACACTGCTGAGGGGAGCAGCTGGCAAGACAGGAGAGGTCTGTGCCGCGCCATGTGGGACCCTCACCGGCCGGCTGGGAACCCGGCGCTGCAGAGACTGCAGACAGCTTCACAGTGCTGCCCTCAACCGCCTGCGCCACGAGGGGAGGCCCGATGTCATCTTTCTTAATAACGGAGTAGTATCCCATTGAGTGTACCCATAATTTCTTTCATACAGTCAACTGTTCAGCATTTAAGTTGGTCCCACCACTTAGCTATTGGGAATAATGCTGCTGTGAACATAGGACTGCATATATTACAGTATTCATATTCTTGGGATAAATACACAGGAGTGGTATTGCTGGGTTCTATGGTATTTCCATTTTTATTTTGTTAAGAAATCTCCATACTGGGGGCAACCCTGGTGGCTCAGGGGGTTAAGTTGCAGCACTATGAAGCTATCCGCAGCCACTGCAAGCATGCGTTTGATCCCCGGCCAGGGAGGTGACCCACATGGCGCAGCAGACCTCTCCTATCTCTCCTGCTGCTCCCCTTAGCAGTGTATTTCAGTCAGTCCCCCTGTTCTGTTCCCCACTCTGTCTCTGGTGAATCCTCTCACCGACCCCCCCACCCCCACACCTCTGGCCTTTACCCCAGTTCTTGTATGCATAAATAAATAAATCTTAAAAAAAAAGGAAATCTCCATACCATTTTCTAAAGAGGCTGCACTAAATTAACATTCCCGCTAACAATATATAAGTATTCCTTTTTCTCCACATCTTTGTGAGCACTTCTAGTTTCCATTCTTTTTGATAATAGGCCATTCTTCCCTGAAAGGAGGTAATATCTCATTGTGGTTTTGATTTGCATTTCCCTAAAGTGCTGTTGAACATTTTTCCTTGTGTCTATAAGCTATCTGAATGTCTTTTTTAGAGAAGTTGCTCTTATGTTGTTGCATTTCATATCAATTCAAAGTTAAAGAGCAATATATTTTTTTGTAATGGTAAATCAGTACTGACCATGAATGATTATAGACCTCAGTAGCAGAATTATCAGTTTAACTAATTACTTCTTTCTAGCAGGCATAAGAAATTTTGCTTGAAATTTAGGATAACTGAAGGGTAAACAACTGAAATCAGAGCTTTTCTCACCATAATTACTTCTTTTTCACTTCCCATCACCCAGGTTCTCAAAGTAATTGTTGGTAAATAAGGAAAACATGAGAATAGTTTGCTTAGCTTAACATCACCCTGATTTCAAATTACATAAAGACAAATGAAATTAACTAATGTTAACAATCTGTCATTTCAGGTATTTCAAGTATCCAAAGACAACTTCATACCTATATAATGTAACAGAAAAAGCTTAGAAAACACAAGGCAAAAAGAAGTGTGAAGCATATTTAGCAAGATGAACATCTCCGGAAGCAGTTGTGGAAGCCCTACTTCTGCAGATATATCTAATGATTTTAAGGAGCTTTGGACAAAACTAAAGGAATATCATGATAAAGAAGTACAAGGTAAAATCTTAAATACAATAGTGTTCTGTTAGGACTGTAAGTATAATAAATAACTTCCTATGATAGTTCAGAATTCTCATTTTAATGTTTACTATAATTTTTTATGATTCACTTTTGTGGTGGTTGTTTTTTCACAATAAATGACAACTACAGGATGTAGTTCTTGCACAACTTGTAATAATAGTTAACTACACGTGTAATACGTATGATGTGGTAGAAGGGACATAGAGATTGTTCACTGAAGACCTGAATTTGAGTCTGTTTCATTATTTACTTGATCTCAGCTAAGTTACATCATCTCCAAATTTAATTTTCTGCTGCAAGTTATTCACAGGATTATTTATAGACACATTAAGTACTGCATAAGTCATTCTACTAATACTCATGATTCTATTTGTGCCCAAGAACTGAGAGACAAAAATGAATGGCAGTCTGCCCTCAAAGAGCTTGCAATCTACTAGACATAGAATCATGTACACAGGACCTCCCTGCTGGCACAAGGGATTAAGACGCAACCTGTGAAGCTATCCACAGCCACTGCAGCACAGTTCGACACCCAGCCAGGAAGCTACTGACATGGCACCGCAGACCTCTCCTGACTCACCCACTGCTTCCCTCAGCATTGTATTTCTGTCAGTCCACCTATTCTGTTCTCCACTCTGTCTCTGGTAAATCATCTCACCCCCCACACCTATGGCCTGTACTCCAGTTCTTGTATGCATACATAAATAAATGTTTAAAAAAAAACATGTACACAGATAATTATAGTATAACAAAATAGGAGCTTAAAGATTTATATGAAATACAGTTTTACAGGAAATTGAGCAGTTGTGCCTGGGATGAGAGTATACATATTTATGAAGATGTTAAGATGTACTACATATAAAGGAATCATGTATTAAAACTAAGCTCAAAGTTTGATATTAAGTTTTAATATATTTAATTCTGTGATTTTTAACATAATACATTTTTCCCATGTGTAGGAAGGTAGGAAATCCTTGCTATATCATTTGTTGTTTTGTCTTTTTAAGGTTTATTTATTAATGCATACAAGAACTGGGATGTAGGCCAGAGGTGTGGAGGAGTGAGAGGACTCACCAGAGACAGAGTGGGGAGCAGAACAGGTGGATCTACTGGAATATACTGTTGAGGGGAGTAGCAGATGAGACAGGAGAGGTCTCCAGTGCTATGTGGGTTAGCTCCCTGGCCTGGGATCAAACTCATGTTGTAGTGACTGGCGATAGCTTGATAGCATTGTGTCTTTAAACCCTGCGCACCAGGGTGACCCCTCATTTTTTTTTTTTAATGTGTTGATTACCTAGTAACAACCGTAGGGTTACTGTTACTGTTACAGTCCTTTGTAGCTGTAACATTATACTGACATGCATTTAAAATATGATCCACCTGAATCTCAAGTATAGTATGTGTGTTGTATTGGAACTTCTCTATGATAAGTTAGTTTCTGGTGAAACTTCATGAAAATGGACTGATTATTCATTAATGTGTTGTGTATATGAACCTGAGAAGTTTCTTGCAAGCCCCAATGTACTTGAAAACACTTGTTTAAGAAATATTTTGGGGGACACTTAAATGTGCCAGGCTTTATGAATAAGAATGAATCATACAGTCCTAGTTTTGAGGGAATTTATACATAAAGAACGAACCAAATATGAGGGAATGAGTGTGTGTAGGAGGGAGGAGGCTTGCTGTCAGATCAGGCTTTATAATTGAAGTGTGGAGCACATTTTATTCAAGGAAATACAGACGCTTGGTATAGCTCTAAGATGGAATGGGGTAGGTGATGGGAGTTTATTTTTTTAAAGATTTCTTTATGCATACAAGAGCTGGGATGCAGGCCAGAGGTGTGGGGGGTGAGTGGATTCACCAGAGACAGAGTGGTGAACAGAACAGGCAGACTGAAATTCACTGCTGAGGGGAGCAGCTGGTGAGTCAGGAGAGGTCTGCTGCGCCATGAGGGTAGCTCCCTGGCCAGCCAGGGATTGGACTTGTGCTACAGAGGATGTGGATGGCTTCCCAGTGCTTTGCTTAACCCCTTGGGCCACCAGGAGTCCCTGATTTTTTTTTGTTTTTTTGTTTTTTTGTTTTTTGTAGCCATTCTAATGGATGTGCAATGGTATCTCATTGTGGGGGGGGGGGTTATTTGTTTTGCATAGAAGAACTGGATTGTAGGCTAGAGGTACAGGGCAGTGAGAGGATTCACCAGAGACAGAGTATGGAGTACAACAGGCGGAGTTACTGAAATATACTCCCAAGGGGAGCAGCGGGTGAGATCGGAGAGGTCTTCTGCTCTGCCATATGTGGGTTAGTTCCCTGGCTGTGGATTTGAACTCAGGCCTTAGTGGTGATAGCACTGAGACTTAACCCCTAGGCCACCAGGGAGGCCCTAATTTTAGCAATTCTAATGGGAGTGTAGTACTACAGTGTCCTAGTTTGAATTTGCATTTCCCTAATGGTAAATGATGTTAGGTATGTTTTATGTGATGATTTGTCATTCTGTCTTCTCAGGTGAGGTGTCTATGTCTGTTCAAATCTTCTGTTTTTAAATGTTGAATTTTCCCCCTCACTACTAAGTTTTGAGAGTTCTTTTTATACTCTGGATACAAGTCTTTTAATAACTATTTGATTTGCAAGTCTTTTCTTCTAGTCTATAGCTTGACCTTTCATTGTGTTAATGTTTTTCACAGCGGAAAGGTTATATTCCTTATTTTTTTCTTTTCAAAATGATAAACATATACCCTAATATGTATAATATATTTTCTATTGCAACAGTTTTTAAAAAAAAAAAAAAACTGCATGCAAGAACTAGGGTGTAGGCCAGAGGTGGGTGGGTGAGAGGATTCACCAGAGACAGAGTGGGGAGCAGAACAGACGGATCTACTGAAATAACACTGCTGAGGGGAGCAGTGGGCAAAACTGAGAGGTCTGCTGCACCATGTGGGTTAGCTCACTGGCAGGGAATCAAACTCATTCTGCAGTGTCTGGCAATCGCTTTGTAGCACTGTATCTTTAACCTTTGTGCCACCAGGGAGGCCCTAAGCTTATTCTTAATTATTTTATTCACTTTGATGGTACTATAAGTTAAATTGTTTTCTTTGTATCCTTTTCAAGATGTTTATAAAATACAACTAGTTTTTGTGTGTTGGTTTGGTGTCCTACAACTTGGCAGAAATATTCTACTTCTTAATACTAGTTTTTGAATTCCTAGCTGAGATAAACATTGGAAACTTTAAGTTTTTTGTTATGAAAGATTGGTGTTTACTTCTGCCTCTTCATCTACATCTTTATTACTCTGTTATACCTGTGGATCCTTGTTTCCACTAAAACCCTCTTTCAAAGTAGAGGATTGCTGATGCAATCAGGGTATCATAGAGTTTATTTAGAAATCTAGGTATCAATGGTGTTATTGTTTCACCCATTGATTTTATGATAACAAGCTTTTTTTCTAAAAATGTCAAAATACAAGCAGTGAAAAGTTATCCCTATTCCCCTCTATGCACACAGACATGTAACCACTTTTATTATCTTTTATGTTTATAGTAGTCTATATTGTTTTCTAATTTAAAGTTTTAAGACTTTTTTAATTTGGTGAAATACACAAGTACAAAAATATACCCATCAAATGTTATCAGTACATGATACATTATTTTACCTACATTTCATGTACTTTTGCTTACTACCACTCGGTTCCTTAGAAGCCTCTCATGTAATTTTATCTATATTTCAGTGTGTATCAATTAGTAGTTTTCACACAAAAAAAGCCATTATCATACTAGCAAAACCAATTCCTTAATATTATCAAATACATAACTAGATAATCATGTTCAAATTTCCCCAATTATCTGAAATGTCTTTTTATACATGGTTTATTCAAATCTGTACCTCAAAAACATCTCCGTATTTCTTTGATATTTTTTAATTGAAGTTCTAATTTGTATTTTTCTTATGAGCAAGATTAAATATGTTTATGTGTAAGGGTGATTTTTATTTCCTTTTTGTGAACTGTTTGTATATTTATTCGTTTTCTTGGAATGTTGACATCTCAATTTCTAGGAGCTATTTATATCTGAAGCAGATTAGTTTACTTAAGCTATTAAAAAGTACAGAAATTCAAAGGAATTTTCTAAATTCTTTTGAAGAACAGTAATATCTTTTTGTTTATAATGCTGTGACTCCAACATGTAGGTTTACCAGTAAGAACAGCTATAAATTCAAACTGTTATCAGAATGTTTCTGTTGCATATTATTTAAAAAGCTTATATTTAACTGAAAGTCAATACAGCATTTTAAATAATTTGAATAGGACCCAGATATACTTGAGTTTTTATTAAACTTTTTTTTTTTAAAGATTTATTTATTTATACAAGCACTGGGTACAGTCAGAAGCGTGGGACGGTGAGAGAATTCACCAGAGCCAGAGCTGGGAGCAGAACAGGCAGACTGACAAAATATACTGCTGAGGGTAGCAGCGGGCTTGGCAGGAGAGGTCTGTTGCGCCATGTGGGACCCTCTCCGGTGGCCGGGGATCACACCGGCACTACAGAGGCTGAGGACAGCTTTGCAGCCCAGCGCTCAACTGCTGCACCACTAGGGGAGGCCCTTGTTAAACTTTTGATAGAGAATTAGTATTCTGCCATATTAGGCATAAAGTTAAATTCTTTATCCCTCAATAATTATTTTCTGTTGTTTCATAAATTTTTATTGTGCAGAGTTTCTGTCTTAGTCACTAGCATTCCTGTAAGTAACTTGAATGGCACATGGCTAAAAAGGAGTCAGTAAATGGTACCTGAATGAAATACCTGTTTTTGGGCTGCATCAATGATCCACTTTCTTTAGCTTTTAAAATCCCTTAATATATGCAAACATCAAAATTTTGTATGCCTAAAGCCTTGAAATAATTTATTATCCATTTACTTTAAAATTTCTATTTTTAGATAATACAATAAAAAGTTGGGAGAGGAAAAATAAATCATTCTACAGGAATGGCATTGTGGTTTTTATTCATTACTAGTTTTAAAAGAAATATATGTGGCTTATTGTACTGTTATGATTAGTGAACATAATGCTTTAATCTGTTATTTTTGCTACTTCATTACTTAACTCTACTATTCCTGTTTTTCAGAAACATTGCATATGAATTGTCCTTTTAGATGTTTTATACATGCCCATTTAAAGTCACCAGTTCTATTATTAGACACTTACTTTAACAAGGATAATATATTTGACCCTGTATTAAGTGAAGCAGATTTCTGCTTTGTTTCTTTTGTTTCTGGGTCTTCAGAGACCTGTTTTATGATGAGGAAGCAACAAGAAAAATAATTTACTCTTTAATAAGAGCAATATGTCATAAGTCAGATTATAGAACAAATACTACATAGAAGATAATTCTTTAAAATTGTTTACTCCCATGATTTTGCTCTAACCGCCATCATACTCCCAGGAGAGTTTGTACATGCTGAAAAACTTAAGGCAAGGAATATAGCAGTTCCTGACATTTGTGAGTTAAAATCTATGTGTTTTGTGAACACATGTTTGAGCTAATGAGAAAAGACAGCCTCTGGTATATTTTATGTTGATCCAAGCCACTTCCACGGTCAAAATTACTTGTGTATATTTTACCCATTTATGATCATAACATTTTATTGTTAATTTACAGAAACAACTGATGGGTTTTAAAAGGCATTAAATGCATGAGCACTATTTTTTTTTAATTTGTATGCTATTCAAAAACATTTTGGGTGAGGATAGGCAAATGTGCTGCAAACAGGACCTATAAAACATAGTCCCAATATGTTCTACTTAGTTTCCTATAAAACTAGATCCTATGACTATGTGATAACATCAAAGACATGCCTGAAGGGTACTTAGTTTTTTTTAAAGTGGAGAATCCACTTGGACAGACCAGTATAAGAGGCTATTTGAAAGACATCAAACATGGACTTGTCCAGACTTTGCAGGTTTTGAAATATATATAGGAATCAGAATTGACTCATTACTTTTAAAACTTCACGTCCATTAAAAAATAAACAAAAAGCCAGAAATGCTACAAGTGGTAATACTTGAGATGTGTAATTTTTATTTAGATATCCAGGCGAGTCTATGGGAACTTCTGTGTAACTGAATACCCTACTGTATGTGTCTAGAGTTTATATTGTTTTATTTGAGTTTATATTGCATAATAAAATGATAGCAGAAAAATGCTATATTCAAACAGTATGTTTACTGATCACACGACTATAACAAACTAGATGCATTTCTATTACAATTAGGAAGGAATAAAGTTTGTGAACTTATATTGAAAACAGAAGTGTGTAAACCAGACCGTTTTTGTTGAAAATTCCAGAGGCTTTGGTTATGGAGTTTTTATATCTCTAGGATAATTATATCCTTTCGTGATTGTTCATTCTGTGTCTTATATTCCTCTTGCAACAAATGCTGCTAGTATTAGGGTTAAACACATTGTTATGATAATACAGTCTTTATCTTTGAATTCAATTAACACATTTTAATGGAATTTAATAAAAATTTCAAAGTTTTTTAAATATGAAAAATTTTTGTGAACTACTCATTTGGATACAATTTTTTAAATTTGTTAAATCTCTTTAAGTATCAGGTTTCTTTAAAGGCACAGATAATAAAATGGAATGTAGAATATTTCTTTTCAGAATGCCTTAATTTTACTAAATGGACTCTTGGCTGTGACAGCTTAATAAATTTTTCTTGATTCATTCTGTTCTTCCATTTTGTTTTTTCAGACATTTCACCAAAAATTCCCCTAAAATTACATTCCTATTAAAGTCTACACAAATTAACAATGAAAGGAATTGCATGTAATTTTATTTTATGACATCTGTGTCCTCATTTTTAAGAATATGATTAGTAACTCATATCTGTTCTTTTACTATTTGCATTAACATCCAATAAATTCAATAAAATCCGCAAAAATTATTAGCCCATTTTGAGATCTTTAAATCTTAAGAGCACACTAAACACACTTTAAATTTAGCTGCATGTCATAAAAACAATAGTTGTCACTTAAGAATTGAAATTATTAGGGAATTATGGAAATACTAGTGGTATTTTTGATAGAAGTTAAATTACTTAAGCAGTATATAAAAAGTCACTATCAAGAAAGGTGTTGCCAGGCTTTTAATTTATAAGTTGAAACCATCAGTAAGTTGTTTTAAAGGAACAGTGCATTTGTTTATTACTAGGAAGAGAACTAAGTAAAAATTAATGTAACAGTGACTTTTGTTTATAGTAAATTGATTTTGTCTTTTTTCTGCATTCTTAAATTTCTGTGTAACTACACATATGGGCCTTTAATTGTTTCATGTTTTCCCAAATTCATGTGTAAATGGAAGGTTAATTGTAATATAGTGTCTTTTGAGTGCTTTTTTCTTCAGTAGGTGTCTCAGGTTGCCACTGTTACAATCTCAAATACTTTGTTGAACAGACTACCTGTTCATACAGGAGCTGCATTGTTGTATAGCCTCATTCCTTCCGATGGGTGTGGAGCAGGATTAAAGTACACTTTATAGGGGTTCTAATTGTAGATGCCTAATTGACTCGATGAATAATAGCAAATGCTAAAATTTAAACACACACACACACACACACACACACATAAACCCGTTTCAGGGCTGATCTGCGTGACAGAACAAAGGCCTCACAGGTGTTGAATACTTACAAGATAAAAGAGTAGTCTTTCCATATTTCCTAAGAATTTTCTTTTGAAGTTTATATGGATTTTCTCTCTCATTGTTTCTTTTCTTAAAATGGTTCACAGAAAGAATGTATTTCAATCTTTGGTTGCACTTTTCACTTATAAAGGAAGACCAGAGTTTTATATATCTGCAATAATTAAAAAAAAAAAATCTGTCAAGTAAGTTTTCACACACTTTGGAAAGGGAAGAGGAGAGGGGAAAAAACTGCTGACTTGAGCCTTCAACCTGATAGGGGTCATAAGCTCTTAATTCTTTTTTTTTTTTTTTCAATTTTTTTTCCTGAAGATTTATTTATTTTTATACAAGAACTGGGGTACAGGCCAGATGTGCAGAAGGGTGAGAGGATTCACCAGAGACAGAGCAGGTGAGGGAGCAGCGGACGAGACAGGAGGGGTCTGCCTCGCCATGTGGGACCCTTGCCAGCAGGCAGGGATTGAACCGGCGCTGCAGAGGCTGCGGACATCTTCACAGCGCTGCGCTCAACCGCCTGTGCCACTGGGGGAGGCCCTCTTTTCTTAATTCTTTAAAAATGTTTTGATGCTTTGAGTACTTTAAAGGTCTCATGAGTTTGTAAATATTACCTGAAAAAGAAGTAAACTTCTTATACTAGGAACATAACAGGTGGAAGGATTTTTTAAAATCAAAAGATTGTACCAGTTTTCATCCTTAATATTTAAAGGTTTCCCTCATTTGATATGCTTTAGATTTTAACTTTTTCAATTCTCTTAAGGCAAATATATTTTCATAAATTCTTTTAGTTTTTTCTTTTGAACTAATTGTAGATTCACTTGTACTTTTAGGAAGTAATATGAAGAGGTGGTATTCTCTTTATCCAGTTTCCCCCAATTGTAGCATCTTGTATAACCAGTATTACAGCCAAGAAATTGGCATACAGTTTACCAATTTCATATTCTACCAGTTTTAGATGCATTCACATGTGTGTAACATACACTCACATGTGCATGTTTGTAGGTAGCTTTGCAATTTATATAATTCCTTTGACCAGCACCAAGGATCCTTCATGCCACCCTTTTAAGTTCTCAGTCACCTACCTCCTGCCCAAACTCCTCCAACTTCTGGCCACCCATAATCTGTTCTCCCCTCATCTCTATAATTTTGTCATTTCAAGAGTGTTATATAAGTGGAATCCTATAAGCCATAGCCTTTGGGATTGACTTTTTTTTAACTCAGCATAATTCCCTTGTGATCCAGCCAAGTTGTTGCTTGTATCAAGTTAATTATTTTTTATTGCTGAGTAGTGTTTGTGGTACAAGGATGCATGCACCATGCTTTGGTTTTTTGCTTTTTAATAGCTTGCTAGTTGAAGTACATCGGGTTGTTTCTAGAATTTAATTATTACGTGTGAAGCTGCTCTGAACATTTGATTACAAGTTTATTTTTTTTTAAGATTTATTTATTTTTGCATACAAGAATTGGGGTAGAGGTCAGGGGTATGAGGGGGGGGGGATGAAAGGATTCACCAGAGACAGAGTGGGGAACAGAACAGGCAGAATGACCAAAGTACACTGCTGAGGGGAGCAGCAGGTGAGTCAGGAAAGGTCTGCTGCGCCGTGTGGTTGCTGCCTGCCTGGCCAGGGATTCAAACTCATGCTGCAGAGGCTGCGGACAGCCTCATAGGTTGCATCTTAACCCCTTGTGCCACCAGGAAGGCCCTACAAGTTTATTCTTAACACTTTTTTATTTTACATTATATTCATTCAAATTATAGGCCATGTAATGAGAATAAAATGTATCATGCTAGTTGGACAGTTCCTGGATGTGAAATTTGGGGTATAGGGCAAAAGTGTAACATAAAAAATACTTTATTTTTCTCATAATTTCTAGATTTCTTGACATTAAATCATTAGCACTTGGGGCAATAAGAGGAGTTGACTTCCCCACCAGTATCCCTGTGATCTCATCCTGAGTTAGCACCATGAAGTGGAGAGAAGAAATGAATAGATTGTTTTTATGCTGTTTCAAAGATTATCCAATTAAGGAAAAATCATGTTCTTTGAAACAACAAATTTATTAATGTATCTATATACATTATATGAAAACCTTTTCTAAGTATATAATTAGATAAACTACAAAAGATAAATAGTAACTCTTTGATTTTTTTCAGAAATCAGCCAGCTAATACCCATTTATTGGGGACTGTTGTAAATAAAAGAAATTCTTGAGTAGGTAGAGAGCTTCTAAACTTTCTGGCCATTATTTTAAAAGAGTGAATTGTCCACAATTGGAAACATTGACGTATCCACAATTGGATTGATTTTAATCAGAAAAAGTAAACACGAAAACTCCCTTTCCCCCTTTATGATGATCATATTGTCCAAAATAGGATAGAGATAAGACAGCGACAACAAAGCAGTTTGGTGGTGTTAAATAGACTTAATGTTTTAACTAATGATTTTAACAGCTGTACATTATTCCTTCAATTGGTTCTTACCATAATTTAAACATTTGCCTCTTTTAAGCATTTTATACTGCTATAAATGGTTTACTTCTTTTTGACATGAGTTTCTCTATAGTGTGGATTCTGTTCTTAGATTAGAATCCAGAAAGTGAAATATGATTGAAAAAGTCCTATTACGTATTGCTAATTTGCTTTCTAAAAGAATTTACCAATTTATATCATCTCCAGCAAACTAGGGGAATATAGTTTTTATAACGCTTTATCAACATTGGCTGTTACATTTTTGTAAGTTGTTTTCACTTGGATTTATATTTTGTTGTTAGTGATAGATATATTTTCGTGTTTGTTTCATGACTTTTTTTCTCCTTTTGCTAATTATTATTTCTGAAAATTAGAAATGTCAATTTTGTCCATATTCTTCCTTGAAGTTTCAGTGCCCACCAACCTGCTTTCTTCACATTAACTGCCTGAGTCTCATAAGCAAGTGTTGTCTCTTATGCTTTCTATCGGAATCAATTAAAATTGCAGTTACGTCTAAGAAGATATCTTGACATTAAAAACACTATAGTACCCGTTGTTAAGTACTTTTCTCTAAGCAATTTTGCTCCTAGTCCAGGACTTCCTGCCACAATCTGTTTTAATCCTAGAAGACTTGAGCCTACATAAGCACTATTGCTATTAGCAAATACATAGGCTATGTCAGAACATAGACTTTCATTTATAGTGCACCTCTAATTATATGCTTGCCCCTGCTATTAGAAAGGAAGTAACTCACTTTAGGGGAAGAAAATTTTATTCTACTTGGCTGTCGTATAAAAGACTAAAAGTAATAATATTGCGGATAGATTTTTGTGACCTTAGGGTACAAATAAGGGAAATGCACACTCCTCAAATTAATGGGACCCAGCTCATTCAGAAATGGTAAAATCTATAAATAAAATACTGTGATTTTTTTTCTTTTTGTTTTTCAGGTTTACAAGTAAAAGTAACCAAACTGAAAAAAGAACGAATTTTGTAAGTATCAGTATATATCATTAATGTCTTACTTACAAGGTAATTGATACTGAGGTCCTACTTGACCTCAACAGTTATTCATAAAGAAATTAACTCTCCGTAGTATGGATTTTGGACAGTTGACAGTGAGTTCTTCAAAATTTAAAGTTAAAGGAATAATATGGCCTTAGTAAATATTTACATATATTTTTATTCTAGTGTATTTACATGTATTATGAGTATATATTAAAGTACATACAATATATAATCTATATATGATATATTACTAATGTCTTAATATTATATTTTCACATAGTACTTAAGGTGATCTGTAAACCTATTTTGATACATCAGTGACAATCTTTTCTCAATATAAGTAACATCTGGAATTTGAGATACTACAAGATATGGAGAAGAATAATTCTGAGATTTCTAAACTCATAAGAAAACTAAGTGGATATTCTGAGACCCCTTTTCATTAAGTTGAAATTATCGATGTTCTATTGATTTGTTTTGACTATTAAGAGCAGGCTTAGATCTGATTTTTTTAAGTCAGGAGCAGATTTTACTTAATGATTCTCCAGAACTTCCACATTCATAAATCTGAAGCAAATGGCATAGTAGAATGTTATTACTCATAATAAAAAATTATTATGACCAATAATATATTTGCTTGGCAGTATAGACCAATGGACCTCAGTTATTTCATATTCCTAAAATGACTAAGTCTGTAAGCAATAGCTAGTTTTCTCAGCCACCTAATAGTCTCAAAAGCAAATACTTTATCTGAGCTGAAAATTGTGGAGTTTTTATTTATATGTAGAAAGTCATGTTTGGAAGGTGACTTAGATTTAGACATATAAAATCATGAAAATTTTAAACTTTCATAATTTTTCTTACTGAATAACACTTAAGCTTTGTATGGTTGAAAGTACACTTGTTTCTACCTTGAGGATGCCACTTTCAGCATCCTTAATCATGAAATATTCCATTTCTCTGTTTTCTGTAGTAGAACTATGTTTAGTTCCCACAATTGAGAGTTAATTTTCTACCCTACAGAGAAATCAGTTAAGCCTTTTTTAAGTAGTAAATATAGGATGCATATCTTACTAGGATATTTTTTTAACTGTGGAGGAAAAAATTTAAAAAACCAGAAATGACTGCCCCAAATCACTTCTCTCATATGGAAGTATTCTTTCACATAGAAAACCCTTAATAGGGAGATTCTAAGCCTGGTTATTCAATGACTCAAAATAATCAAAGGTTCAGGTTATCCCTTTCTTTCTGTTGTGCCATCTTTAGTGTTCTGGTTTTCCCTGTTAGTCTTGACTCACTGCAAAATGGCAGGATGGCCATCATTCTAGTTATCAGTTACATCTTGTATCCCTTTTTACAAATTGCAAAAGTTTTCCAGCCCCAGTACACTTCCTCTAATTAATTTGTGTGCTCATTCCTAAATAATACTAGTAAAGAGAATTGAATTAACACAACTGACTTAGACTAATAATGATTCTGACTCTATATTTTAGTGTATTCTAGGATTGAGAAACTATGTTGTTGAATAAGAGATCCAGGTTACTGTCAATCTGGATAAAGGAATTACAAATTTTAAAAAAATAAAAGGAGAGGGATAGGGATAGAATGAGCCCCATGCTGTTCTGTAGTAATTGGGGTTATTATGATCTCATGGTTTTTATAGATGCAGATCATGTTCATGTGTTTGAGGACACACATGTACTTCCTAGGGTTGGTCCACTAAGAGGGCCTACAAGCAGTGGCTCCCAACAGTAATATACATTCCTGAAGCCCAGATCTTGATTTTAAAGACTACTTTCCAGTAAAAGAAATCAAAGTTCTTTGGAAAACGGGCTGACTCCAGGACTTGGGGGCATGCAAAGTACAAGTTGAGTTGGAACAACTTGTCATACCAGAAAATAAGAAAGAACATGCTCAGAAGCAATGGAAACATGTCAAATAAAAGTACAAAAGAAAACTGCTTGAAAAGCTTCTCTAGTTGCAAAATCTAGGACAACCTGAACAATGAAATAATAGTGAATTACTGTACACATAGAATAAATGGACAGCATTTCCTTAGTAAAATTCCAGTTATTAAATACATTAATTACTAAAAATGTTAGAAAATCACCATTTGGCAAACATCACAGCAGTAACTGTTGAAGGCAAGAATCACCAGCGGAAGCTAAAATTTTTGAAAGTATGACGAAAAACAATAATTACAAATTTCTCAAATTGGGCCCCCCTGGTGGCAAAAGGGGTTAAGCACAGCACTATTTGAAGCTATCCGCAGCCTCTGCAGCATGAGTTTGATTCCTGGCCGGCCAAGGAGCTACCCAAATAGCACAGCAGACTGACTCACCCGGTGTTCCCCTCAGCAGTGTATTTCAGTAGATCTGCCTGTTCTACTCCCCACTCTGCCTTTGGTGAATCCTCTCACCCCCCCGCATATCTGGCCTACACCCCAGTTCTTGTATGCATAAATAATTCTTGAAAAAAAAAATAGGCTACACTAACAAGAGCACAAAAAATACTTCTGCCATATTCTTACCCTTAATCCATTGCCAGAGTTTAATCATGGGGGAGCATCAAACAAACTCAAATTGAGGGGCAGTAAACCAAGTAACTTGCTAGTACTTTGAAAGGTGTCAAGGTTATCAGAGACAAAAATACACTGTCCAAGATTAGAGGAAACAGGAAACATGACATTAAAGGCAATGTATGATTCTTGTGATTCTGGATTGGATCATAGACCAGAAAAAAAAAAATGTATTGGAGGAACAATTGGTGAAATTTGAGTAAAATCTACAGATTAGTTAACAGTATTCTATCAGTGTTGATTTCTTGATTTTGATTATGTTAATTTGTTATGGTAATGCAAGCTGCTAAACTTTTGAGAAGCTGGGTGATAGTTCTATGGCAGCCTTTGTTTTATGTTTAAACTTAGTTCTAAATCTAAAATTATTTTAAGACAGAACATTAAAAACAATGAAAAAATATATGAGTCATCCCGAGTTTGTGAAGAACGTTACCACCTTTTCTCCAGACGACTGCTGAATGCTGATGAAAATCAGTATTTTTTAAGCAAGGAATAAGAAGGAAATGGTTATTGGTAAGCACCTAAAATATCCCTAGACGAGTCCTACTTCTCTGACTCAGGAGTTTCCAGTGTAGCTCCTGTGGCATGATTTCCTTCCATGTCACGAAGTTTCTTTTGTTTTTGTGGGCAGCAGGGATTAAAAGACTTCCCATCCTTTTAATACACTAAGTAATAAAGATGGCATTACCTTATAGATATAGACAGACAGATAGATAGACAGACAGACACACACACACACACACACACACACACACAGCTGTATGTTTTTCAGAATTGTCTGAATGGTTACAGAAGAAGACTTTTTATACACAAATTCTCTTGAAATAAAAAATTATTTCAGGTCTTGCTTCTGCAACACATATACTAAAAAAAAGTCCAAAACCAAATATAATGAAATTGCATTAGTTGTATGAGGAAAACAGGATCATTTTCTTCCCTAATAAATAAACTTGTCTTTTCCTGCCCATTTGAAATCAAAAAGGGGAAGTATTTTTGTTGTACTTAGGAACAAATAGGCTTTAAAACCTCAGTGGTAAAAAATTTTGATTCATTTGAAATTTAAAATTGTGAAATTCGCTTATTTTCATCTTTATTTTTGGTGATAGCCCAGCTAGTGATGGTTGCTACAAGCATTGTTAACCAGGAATGAATACTGTCTGTGGCTTGGTATGGTAATCTAACACATACCATGCTAAAGAGCTATTGCTGCTTATTGAGTTATTTTATTAGTCTCCCCTCTTATCTCTAATAACACCATGTAGGAGTTCTTGTTCCCACTGACCTTTTCTGATATGAAAAAGTATAATGTTTCAGAGCACATTAGTAGTTAGACAATGAAGTCTTTATATTGTGCCTTTGTTCAATGTTGAAGTTAATGATTTTGTGAATGCTGTATTTGCAAGCATTGATTAGAATGCATCTGTTAGCTTCAAAATGTTAGTCATTTTCAGGAAACAATACTAAAACCTAGAAAGCATTGTGTTTGTTATGTGATTATATATTTTAAACTGTGTTCACTAAATTTTTTAAATGAATTTAGTTTTTTTAAAATGAATCCTTCATGTAGGCCTAGAAATTTTGTTTCTAAACTATAACTATTTTAAATGATCAATTTATAGCTGTAAAATAGTATTTTCTCTTAACTTCAATCAGAATCATCATGCTGTGGATTGAATAAGACTGAATTAGAAATGATCTAGATTTCCTTATGACAAATGCCTTTTTAATAACAGACTTTTTTTCATCCAAAATGTGTTAACTCCACACCTAAAGTCAAAAATCTCCTGTAACATTCCTGAATATTAAAGAATGGAAATAGAGATGGTTTTTCAGTAACTGATAATACCTCCCTTTCCATGTATCATGTACCACTTCACAGAATCATTTGATTCTCCCAACACCTTTTTAATGTATATTGTAATTATTCTGTATGTGTGTGTGTCAGGTAGCTTGTGGTTATACATTTTGGAAGTACTGGCAGGTAACTGAATACCCTGAGCAATCAGAGAATTAATTGGAATGTTAAATTTATATTGTTAGGTCTTTGCATTTTGGGACCAGAACTTTGCTTGTCAATCCAAGCAAACTTAAGTTTGCCTGTGTTACTATAATCCCCTTTATCTAGGGTATATTTATAATATTCCGTTAGAGTGCAGTAACAGTCAGCATGTAAATTAACTTACTGTTAGAATAGCTATATTTGTAAGATAGCTCAGTCCTTAAGGATTCCCATTTGGAAGAAGCAGTTAGAAAAGGAAGTAATAACTATCCTATCTTTGTCTATCACTTAATTGTTTCAAACCTGTGTTTTTATTTTGTTTTTTTAAGATTTATTTATTTATGCGTAAAAGAGCTGGGGTATAGGCCAGAGATGTGGGGGTTGAGAGGATTCACCAGAGACAGAGTGGGGAACAGAATAGGCAGATTGACCCAAGTACACTGCTGAGGGGGGAGCAGTGGGCGAGTCAGGAAAGGTCTGCCACGCCATGTGGGTATCTTCCTGGCCAGCTGGAAATCAAACTCGTGCTGCAGAGGCTGCGGATTGCTTCATATTGTGGTGCTTAACCCCTTGAGCCACCAGGGAGGCCCTCAAACCTGTGTTTTGATGATGGTTGTATCTGCATATGGCTAATGTTTTTCTTTTTACCAATATGTATACATTACTTTCTTATTGATTACCTGTCTTAAGGTCAATTAGTAAATCTATTCATTACTTATTACTATTACTTAAGGAAAAACAGTAACTGATTTATCCTCCACTAAGGAGATATAAAGATGACATTTAATATATTCAGCTTTCCAGCTCCAAGGCATTTACTAAGATAATTTCCATTGAAGCTGCTGAATTTAGAATTAAAAATTCTAAAGTATAAATGACCCACCTACAAATAAACCCTTATTTTTAAATTAAGGAATTTAATTACAAAGAAACAAATGCCTTGCGATTGTTTAGGACTTTCTTCATAGCCTTAATTTCTTATCACAAATAAAGTTTATTTTAGAGTATAAATTGAACATACATTGTTTTCTCCATTTTCTTTATTCATAGTGATTTCTATTTCCCTGTAGTCCCCTTCCACGCTCTCTTACCCCTCCCCCAATATAATACGACATTTATTTTAAAATAATAAGAATGATATGTGTGGTATATGGGAGGTTTTGTTATCTATCTTAGTACAGTTACATTTTCATATACAAGATTTACCCAGTTTTACATGCCAATTACATTTAAAATGCTCATTTACCCCAGAAAGGCAAAAGGCTACCTACTAGGAAAACGACAGAATAGTAAAATGCTGCCTACAGGCTAGGTACACTAAACTTGCTTATATAGGTGAAGTTGGTAAATTGGGATAGTAATAACTAACTTTCTTGGAGGAGGTCCACAGTAGACCATTTTATAATACATTCCTTGCTTATCCTTTTTCAAAATTGCATGTTTTTTTTTAAACTCAACAGTTTGCTTTCTTTTTTATAATTAATATTTTATATAATCCTTACATCATTTTTTCATTTTTGCACAATGTGTGCATTATCATTTTGGTTATATTCCCCATACAATTGCACCCCCCCTTATTTTGACCCTACTCCTTCCTCACCCCTTCCTTCCTCCTCCCCCAACCCCCCATGATCTCACTCATAGCAGGAATTTAGAAAACCTAAATAAGGGACCAGGAAAAAGACTAATTAATACAAAGTAAAAATCAAAATCAACAAGCAACTGTGAACCAGTTTGCTTTCTTAAGGAAATTGTTCATTTATTCCTACATAGAATCCCTTACTTTTATTGCTAAGTTGACATGAATATTTTATTAAGTACTTGAAGTTAGTTTTAACTTTCATGTAGACTATTAGCCTGTTTAGTTTTAAAACAAATATTATTGTGTTCTGAATAATTCTAAACACAGCAGTAATAGAATATATGAATATGGGAAATTTAAATACCATATCACTAATATAAAGTTCACTCTTTTGTTCATAATTTAAGAAAAAATCCTGTGTTATGAACTTTTTATTCCTCAAGTATGTGTGTATATAATTCTTCAATACATATTGTTAAATGTTAAGTGCTAAATTTAAATAGATATTGGCATCTAACAATTTGTTAACTTGGAGGACTTTAATTGTACCCCCTAAACTTAGACATGTTATTAATTATGCTTATAATTGTTGAATATTCCCAAATAGGATTAATAAAAACCTGGTACTATTTCTGAATTAAACACATTTTCCAGAAATATTTGAAAACCTTTAGATGAGAAACAGCTGAATTAAGACATTTCAGCTATTATTTCTAAAATTTCAGGTGTCTATATATATGCCACCAGAACTATAGATATGTTGATTTTTCACTTAATATCAACTATTCAACTGCTATTTAAGAAGCCCCCTCTATTTGTGTATCTGACATTTGACTTAGTTGTTTTACTCATCTATTTTGCTTCTAATGAAATAACGTTCTATATCTTAATCATTTGACATCCATTTATTGTAGCAGACTGGTTTGTCACCCTTGATTGGATATTTTAAGTAGACCCTTGAAGGTTCTGAAGAAAGACATTTGAACCATTACATTATCCTGTATTTTCAAATTCAAGAGCATGCAGAAAATCCCAATTAAATTTCTAGTAGATTTAGAATTAGAATATATGCATGTATTATATAATTAAAAAATATAATTATGGTAAAATGTGTCACAGTCTTGGAAAGTAATCAGATAATGAACTAAAAGAAAATTTTAGATACTATAACTTTTTCCGTACTAAAATCATAATCTCCTATATTTGGAATAGAGATGATATAGAGATATCTGTTATTTGCATTAGTAAATATAGACGAAACAGTAGAAGCCAGTAAATGTACAATTTTATAACAAGTGTAGAGAAATTGAATAATTAGTGGCAACAGAATCCACTCCTTCTGGATTCCAGTATTGTTTAATGAATTGCCTGGTGCTAAGAATAATAATTCTGTAGTGCATAAAAATATTACAGAGCACTAGTTTAATTTGAACTCTGATCAACAGAATATTAAACCTTACTTTTTAAGTTGTTTATTTTGTATAAGAAATTCATACTACAAAAAAAGATAAGACCATACTTTGAAGTTCTTAAAATAGAATTATCCTGTTAGAGTATTTTTACTCCACCCCAAAAACACTTATTTCTTGGTATTTAGAGATGCACAAAGACTAGAAGAATTCTTCACCAAAAATCAGCAACTGAGAGAACAACAGAAAGTCCTTCATGAAACCATTAAGGTTTTAGAAGATCGGTAAGTCTGGTTCCTGGGTCTTCTCGAGTAAGAGGTGATTTTCTCTTTATAGAGAGTACATTGATATTGATTTTAATTTTAATCAGTTCTGGGATTATTTTATTAGTTCGTAACACTGTATATGATGGGAATAGGTTCACACCTTCTCAGATGTGTGTTATATATGTTACTATATCACCCCATTGTTTGGGGATAGAAAGTGATTTTTTTCCCCCAGCTTGCTAGCTTTGGATAAATACTTAATGGCTATTAAGGATACACTCTTAAAAGTTTATTTTTTCATTAATTACAGCAGTCACATCAATTTACCCTTTAAATGTTGTTTCCTTATTTTGTGTTTGCTGTATAAGACAAGTTTAGGGTAACTGTTCTAATTCATTGGATGCTTTAATTCCATGTTTACATCCATGAAAATAAATTAACATTTTTACTTTTAACTACATAGTAACTAAAATTCTATTCTTGTCATATTTTCTTAATCTTACTGTTCATTTTTTCTCACCTGCATGTTTTTTTTTTGTTTGTTTGTTTCCAAACAGCCTGGGGATTCTTCTTTCTGAATATTCCCAAGATGATCCCTATCACTTTACTTCCACATACAGACATTATTCTTTGCTTTCTTATGAGGTTAACAGCCTAGATTAGACAAAGATTCCAGATTTGCCATATTTCCTTGTCTGAACTGTAAGTTCTATTTAGAGCTTTGAACTACCTACAACAATCTTTTCTGCTTTCTCTGTAGTTGATATCTTTCCTTTGTTATTTTGTATATGATACAGAAGGTCTGATGGTTTGAATCTGTCACTGTGCTTTTAGTGGTAGGATAACATTTTATTCTGAATGTATACAAACTTCAGTTGAATACTCTTTTTCTACAACTACCATCTCAGTGTATTTACATTTACTGGATTAGAAGGTCTGTTGTAGAATAAAGGTGCTTTGGAGTCACAGATGTGGATTTGAATTTTAATTGTGTCCTTAATCCAGATTCAACAATAAAGCTTTGAATCATTATTGTATTCTAGCTGTTGCTGTAGGGGTAAGGACAATACTATCCCTATCTAGTATGTCATGGAGCTGATACTTAATTTTCAAAGGTTGGGAGTGAGCCTCTCAAATAAGATGTTTTCAGATTATAAGTACTATGAAGAAAATAGAATGGACTCATATAATAGGGGAATGAAGTGTACTAATGGATGTCAGCCTTTTTGTAAGGTAGAATAAGTTTTGAAATATTTTAGGACTAGAAATTTCTCCATGGTTTTCTGTAATGAGTAAGAGGACAAAGAGCAGAAGGTAAGATTAGAAAGATGGGAAGCAGAGATGTGATTTTTTTTTTTTAAAGATTTATTTATGTGTCCAAGAACTAGGGAACAGGGCAGCAGTGCGGGGGCGGCCGGGTTGAAAAGATTCACCAGAGACAGAGGGGAACAGATCAGGCGGACTGACTGAAGTACACTGCTGAAGGGAGCAGCGGGCGAGACAGGAGAGGTCTGCTGTGCCATATGAGTAGCTCTTTGGCCGGCAGGGGATTGAACTCGTGCTGCAGAGGTTGCAGATAGCTTCATAGTGCTGTGCTTAACCCCTTCCACCACCAGGGAGGCCGGGTGTAGGGACTTTTTTTGTGTCAATGCAGCCCAACCACAGTGATGTTCTCAGCTAGGAATGCCTGTGACCAGACACCACCACCGCCCCAAACCCACCTCTCCACACTCCCCCAGATCATTTCCCTGACCTGAGCCAGTGTTACTGGGCCAGCAAGTAAGTGGTTCTTACTATGATTGCAAGACCCACTCCAGCAACATCCAGGAATGTTGAGCAAAGGGATAGTGAGAGTTTCACAGGAATACTTTTTAATTGATGAATTTAATAACAGTAGTAGGAAATGAATCACAGGAAGGGAACAGCAGGTTCAGTCAAACAGTTATTCAGGCCACCCAGGACTTTCTGAAAGGAGAGCTTCATGTGTGGGGTGTCTGTCTAATTGTGTAGCTGGCAAAGACTGATGGAGAATCCCGGTACTATAGTATCCCTCCTCTGCTCACTCCTTGGCTGGCATGCCTATTTTATTCTGAATACCTGTGTGAGCAGGTGAAGAATTTCAGAGCAAAACGGGAGTCAGTGATTTTGCTCCCCATAGTAGGAGATGATAAGTTACACATTCTCATGACTGTCCTACTCAAGGACTGATTCTATTTATTTCCAGCACCCTTCCTGTTTAATTGGTCATTAGCAAGTTGTGTAGTGTCCAAAGTCAGTGTAGTAGGAAAAAATCACAAGATTAAATTTTCATTATGTTTTGCTTGAATTGGTTAATGCAATCAACTCTCCATTTCACCATTAAGATATGGTATCCTTCATCTTAGTCCTTGAAGACAATCCTTCTGGTGTCTTCAGAAAATGTCTGTGTTTTATGGTTTAAAGTTTTAGCTTTCAGTTCTGTTGTTTTTGCATCTTAACTGAGTTTTTCTTCTCCTGGCCCATTCTGAGAAGAAATGTCATGGATGAGTGGCCCACTCTTCCCATTGTACAAATTTTTAAATTGCTGTCTTCCTCTAGTCAGTTAATATACTTCATTGTTAAAATTATCTTTTTTATTCTGCATTTTATTAAAACTGGATTTTTTTTTTTATTTATGATCTGTGTTCTCTAATTTCATGGAGGTGTTAAACTTCTTTGCTTGTTCTCTTCTAAATGTTCTCTTGCTTTTTGTTCTGTTCACCTTTTCATCCTTAAGTTGGTAGACTTATAATTTATTACATACTGCTGACTTGATTGTGGAGAGTTGGGGTGGTACAGAGTATAGTTCATTTCTTTATATACATGCTTTTCCTCTTCTTCAAATACAAGCCTGATATTTCTTTCTGGGCATACTCTAATATTTATCCCTAATTACATGAAGCCTTGCTTAATTAAACCAAGAATAATTGAGATTTGATTTTATATTTTTTATAAAGGAACTTATGTACCGAGGGCTCACTTTGTACCCAGGCATCAAACACTTAATTTTCTCATTAACGCTACATGGTTGATCATAAATCTATTTTACATCTGAAAAAACTGAACTGGCAAGAGTTAATAAAAACCTTCCCAAAGTCACATATAATGGATAATTGGATTAAATTTTACCTTAGTTTTTGCTGTTTCATGATACCTCACCTGTATGTTATCTCAATTTTATAAATATAGGTAAATGAATTACACCTTCACTAATCATTTCCAAGTATTGTGCTTAACTTAAAGTTACAAAAATAGACACTCTGGGATATTGTCTTCCCCATTGTCTGTTATCTAGTTTGTTTTCTGCAGGTTTTTTCCTTTAAAATTGCCACTAATTAAATACTACCTTATAAGGGCCTCCCTGGTGGCCCACAGGTTAAGTCTCTGCTATCACTGCTAAGGCCTGTGTTCCATCCCAGGCCAGGGAGCTAACCCACATATGGCAGAGCAAACCTCTCCTGTCTCATCCACTGCTCCCCTTAGTATTTCATTAAATCTGACTATTCTGCTCCCCACTCTGTCTGTGGTGAATCCTCCCATCCCCTGCATCTCTGGCCTTCACCTCAGTTCTTCTAAGTAAAAAATAAAATAAAATTTAAATACTACCTTTTAAAATCTTCATAGGCAATGCTTGGTAAAGTTCTACCCAATGTAAATTTTGTTTTATCCCATGTAAAAATGATTCTAGAGCAAGCTTTAAAAACGAGTAAAAATTAATGTTTTGTTGAGATCTTGTAAAATAAACATGGAAAAAAAATTCCTCAACTGTCATTCTGAAACTTGCTACTTCATAAGATAAAGTGATTCTTAATGCTGTGAAAACTTTGTGGGATGTGTAGATGAAAATTAATTACCCAGATAATTAGGTAATAACAAGTTTTGATTTTTTGTGGCCTGTTTATGTTTTACTATTAGTATTACTATTGTTACATTTATAGACTTTCCTCAAAAAACCAAAGTACTTCACTAAATCTAAAATAGTCACTGTGCTGGAGAAGTAGCTAGAATGCATTTTTTAAAAATTTTAACAAAGCTATTAATATTTGCCTAATAGATTTTAATATTTTTAAAAGCATTTTTGGCAGTCACAAGAAAGTCATATTTCAACTGTTATTAAAAGAGGACTTTAGGTTAAAAGGTACTCAAAATTAGAGGATTAATAGTTCTGCAACTGTTTTTCAAATAATAGACCAAATGTCCTCTCTTGCCTTGCTAACCCTTCTTACTCATAAATTTGAATTAAACATATTCTTCCAGAGACCTCTCTTCCCAGACTAGTTGATGTTCTGTTGGGTGCTTTTATGTCCTGTATTTCCACTGTCAGGATGATTCATGCATGGTTGTAGTTGTTTTCTTATTGCCTATCTTTTCTCTGGTAGACTGCAAACTCTTTAAGTAAAAAGAAATGACATTGTCTTGGCCACTTTTGTATTTACAGCACTGGGTACATTACAGGTGTTCAGTGAAACTCTGTCGAACCAGAATGAATAAATTTAAGGAAATTTGGGGAAGTATAGCAAACAATTGAGCATACTTGTTAATCTGGTAAACTTTAATTGAAGTTTATCTGATTGAAAGTTTTTATTTTATTATTTTTTTGAAGATTTAGTTTTATTTATTTATGCGTACAAGAGCTGGGGTGTAGGCCAGAGGTGGGAGAAGGGTGAGGATTCACCAGAGACAGAGTAGGGAGCAGAACAGGCATATCTACTGAAATACACTGTTGAAGGGAGCAGCAGGCGAGACAGGAGCGGTCTGCTGTGCCATGTGGGTTAGCTCCCTGGCTGGTTATCAAACTCATGCTGCAGTGGCTGGCCATAGCTTGACAGTGCTGAGACTTAACCCCTCGCACCAGGGAGGCCCCTATTTTATTATCTCTGTGAACAAACTAGATTAAAACCCAGAATGCATGTTCTTCTCTGCTCTTTTAAGTGAATTTACTCTTCTTTCCCTTTCATTTGTTTATAGCTTCTGAAATTGTATTCTCCTGTGAATTTGAAGCTGTTCTTCCTGTCTCTAGTAGCAGCAGTGAAAGATAGGCAAAAGGGAAGCAATGGACTCTCACTAAAAGAAACAGGAGTTAGCATGTTTTCTCACATCCATTTAAAGTTAAACTAGGATCAGTGAGCAATCAAGAGCTAACTTGTTCACATATTATTATAAAGAATGACAGGTGACTGGAAAAAGCTGGGAATAATAAACTAGGAAATATTGTTTCACTTTATAACTCTTCTTCAGTGGCCTTTTCAAAACTTAGCAACTGTGTGCACCAATGGATTGTTTTCCTTGATACCCTAATGACTTTTTAATATATCAAGTTTGATTTCTTGAAATGAAATTCCTCATTTTTTTTGTCTTATGATTTGTTGTTTGCATATAAAAACAGGTGATTTTTGTAAATTGATTTTGTAATCTGTGACTTTACTGATTTATTGTTTGTAATAATTTTGTATTGGAATGTTTAGAGTTTTTTTGTATGTCTTCTGTGAATCGTGCTGGTTTTACTTCTTATTTCCCAATTTGGATTCCTTTTATATCTTTCTCTTGCCTGATTTCTCTAGCTGGAACTTCTTATAGTGAGGCGGTCTGGACCTGCTCTTTGGAGAAACTTTTGATTACTGTTTTAATTTCCTTGCTTGTACTTAATTTGTTCAGGATTTTCTATTTCTTCCTGACTCGATCTTAGAATATTGTTTATTTCTAAGAGTTTATTCATTTTATTGCCATACAGATGTTCATAATAATCTCTTACTATCCTCTCTATTTCTCCACTGGGAATACCCCAACTTTTCTGTACATATTTCCCCGAGGCATGGGTTGTACTTTCCCCTCCCAAGAGCCATGGGCCAGGTGGCTGGCCAAGGGGGATAGCTGCAGTTTGTACTGCAGCCTCATGGGCCCCAACACAGCTCCAGTCATCTCTTTCCACCAACCTTTTGTTGCATGAGGCACACATCTCCTCCTTGTCTCTTCTGATACATTCTGCCTTGTTTATGAATGTCTATGAGGTATTCCAGTTTCACCTAAGCCACAGTGTTCTTCGGGTACAGTATTCCACAGGTTGACCTAGATGATCCTCTGGCACCATCTTGGGTCCACATTAGTCTTGATTGATTGATGAGAACATTTAAGTTCTACATTAAAAAATTTTTTTCTGTTTCATAGATTAAGAGCTGGACTATGTGATCGCTGTGCAGTAACTGAAGAACATATGAGGAAAAAACAGCAAGAATTTGAAAATATCCGGCAGCAAAATCTTAAGCTTATCACAGAACTTAGTGAGTTTCTTTCTTCATTTACTAAATATTTAAAGTATAATGTACTGCTGTTAAAACCTATTAGTGAATTGGTTGTAATCAAAGGAATTGTTTACATATATTTTTCCTTATGTAAAAGTTCAGATGTCTTCTTCCTTTTATATGGATTGTATCTTATGCTTATTTTAGTAAGAAATGTAGGATACAAAATGTTTGTACAAATATTATCCACATCAGCCTTAATGTATCACCATAAGGCAAGAAGCAAACTTGAAATGTCCACATTTGCCTTTTTGGTTTTGTCATTATTCATGTAATTTAACTTTTTCAAAAAATTGAATACAAAGAAGACAATTTAGTGTTCTACAAATGTGTGTAATATTTTTAATTTTCATGATAACCTATTATAAGTGTAGTGTTTTGAGTTTAGTCTTCCTTACCCATTTAAAGTAGGGTTTTCTGCATTCTTAGCCAACTTCTCTTAAACTTTTTCTCTTCTAACACCTCTCTTAACCTTTCTTTTTATAACTATGTACATGCTCTCTTAGTGACCTTGAAATTTTACTGTGCATTCTTAAAATATCAAGTTAATTTCTTATCCCTCTTCTGAATAATCAAGGAATTTAAAACACTTTAACCTTAGTCACCTCCTTTCTACTTACATACTGTTTATGCCCAGTATTTAATTTTTGTTGTTGTTGTTAGCCTTACAAATTAGGAACTTTTTAAAAAATTAGTCTTACTCAGAGAATTTCATTTACCTACAGAATTG
Source organism: Talpa occidentalis (assembly GCF_014898055.3). Lineage (NCBI taxonomy): Eukaryota > Metazoa > Chordata > Mammalia > Eulipotyphla > Talpidae > Talpa > Talpa occidentalis. The sequence continues at coordinate 39,463,317 of NW_023601322.1, read as the reverse complement.
TCATTTTCTTTGCTTATTTATTACTGCTTTTTGTATCTCACTTTTCTTTTGAAATTACTATCCTTTCTGAGGTAGATCACTATAAGTTCCTTTGGAGAGCATTTATTGGTTCTAAACTAGTTTTTATCCAAAAATAATATTTCACCTTTATTTTTCTAAGACTATTATACAGAATAGTAATTATTTTTCTTCAGTTACTGTTACGATTTTTTTCTTAGTTTTTGATGTTCTGTAGTTTTAGCACAACTTCCACTACGTATTTAAAAAAAAATTCTGCTTGGTATACATTGCAAAACCTGTGGAATCGCATCATTAATCCTGTATGGAAAACTGTCAACTACTAGCTCTACAAATATCATGTCGTCGCCATTCTCTCTATTTGGGGATTCTGATAAAACTTCATCTTTCTATCCTTTGTCTCTCCTAACTACCTTTTTCTGTTTTTCACCCCTTTGTTTCTCTCTGCTGTACTCTGATAATTTCTTCAGATCTTTCGTTCAGAAGAGAAATTACTTCAGAAATTCTAATATGCTGAGTTATTTTATTTCCATAACCAAGTTTTTCATTTCTAAGAATTTTATTTGGTTCCTTTTTTTTTTTTTAACATCTATTTATTTTATACAAAAACCAGGGTACAGGCCATATGTGCAGGAGGGTGAGAGGATTCACCAGAGACAGAGTGGGGAATAGAATAAGCAGACTGACGAAACACATTGCTGAGGGAAGCAGTGGGCAAGACAGGAGAGGTCTGCGGCGCCATACGGGACCCTTGCCAGCTGGCTGGGATCAAACCGGCATTACAGTGGCTGCGTATAGCTTCACAGTGTGGTGTTCAACTGCCTGTGCCACCAGGGAAGGCCCTATTTGGTGCCTTTTAAAATCTACCTAGACAGGGGCTTTATTTATTTATTTATTTATTTATACAAGCACTGGGTACAGTCAGAAGCGCGGGGGGGGGGGGGGGGGTGAGAGAATTCACCAGAGCCAGAGAGGGGAGCAGAGCAGGCAGAAGGACCGAAGTACACTGCTGAGGGGAGCAGCGGGCGGCAGGAGAGGCCTGCTTGCCATGCGGGACCCTCCTCCGGTGGCCGGGGAGCAGCCAGGGATCGAACTGGCGCTGCAGAGGCTGTGGGCAGCTTTGCAACCCAGCGCTCAACCGCTGTGCCACCGGGGAGGCCCTAGACAGGGTTTTTTAATGAATTTTCTTTTAAATGCAGAGTATCTTTAATTTTTGTAAACAATAGATACAACAGTTGCTTATATTTTGCTAATTTTCTTCACATTTTTCAAACTAAAATTTTAATTCAATTACATACATAAAATCTTTCTCCCCTAAAACCTTTGATAATTTCTACTTAATCATACTACCTATTTCTTACATATAAAAATTCAACTATAATTTGTTAACATTGTATAATAACTTGTCCATACTCATATTCTACAATTATCCCTTTGAAGGTCCTTTATAGAAGTTTTGTTCACATCTGCCAATCAAAGAATACACATTTCATTTGTCATCTCTTAGGTCTGGAATAGTTCCCTTTATTTTTTTTCCCATGACATTGATTTATTGAAGAAGTAAGGTCATTTTCCTAAAATTGTCACCTGCTGAATTTTTCTCATCATTTTCATTATTTTGTTCATTTATTCCCTCTAAAATAGAGATTGTATCTGAAGACTTGATTAGGTCCAAATTAAACATTTTAAATAGCGATAATACTTTGTAGGTAAAACTATGTACTTCATATTACATTATGTCAGGAGACAGTGTCTGGTTATTCCCCCTTTTTTTTTTTAAGATTTATTTTTATTTATTTATGCATACAAGAACTGGAGTGTAGGCCAGAGGTGCGGAGGGTGAGAGGAATCACCAGAGACAGAGTGGGGAACAGAAGAAGCAGATCTACTGAAATACACTGCTGAGGGGAGCAGCAGGCAAGACAGGAGAGGTCTGCTACTCCATGTGGGTCAGCTCCCTGGCCTGGGATCAAACTAATGCCACAGTGGCTGGCTGCGATAACTTGATAGCTCTGAGACTTTAACCCCTGCGCCACCAGGGAGGCCCTGAAGTGCTTTCTTGTCCTCAGTATGAATGGATGGACTAGACTGTCCAGTACATGAGGTGCTCTCTCTTTTTTGTCCATAGGCATTACATAAAATCTTATCACTTAATCAGTTACATTGAACTGGCATAAGGTAAGATGTAGTAATCATGATCTAGTGCTAAATCATTTTTGCACAGTAACACTAATTTGAGTAACAATATCACTTAGAATTTCTAATTTTTACATAATTGTTGAAACTATTGGAAAAGCCTAATATGACACATTAATATGATTAATGATACATTAGTATAATATGTTCCTTCTTTTTCACATTATGTTTAAGTGAATGAAAAGAATACTCTACAGGAAGAAAATAAAAAGCTTTCTGAACAGCTGCAGCAGAAAATTGAGTAAGTATTTTTCCAAAACTGAAGCCGAAAAGTGAATGTTTTCTCCTAACTTTTCTTTCTTCATTTTACAGTTATGCTCACTGCATAGATATATTTAGAGTTTTAGATTCATTTTTCTATTATGTACATGTAAAGAAACAAAACAAAGGGTCAGATGAAACCAAACCCTAGAAATCTGACTATAGAATTGAAGCTAACATAGGGGAAGGAAATGGAAGAGGAACAAAGTAAGAAGGGAGCCCAATGGACTGTGGTAGGGGACTCTGGCTGCCTTGGTAGGGGGTGCAGTGTGGCAACATACACCGTGAAGCCTGTGATCCTGTACCTCTAAATCGTATACAGCATTGTAAACCAGCTTTACCTCCATTTTTTTTTAAAGATTTTAAAATTTTTTTTTTTTATTTATGCATACGAGAACTGGGGTGTAGGCCGGGGCAGCACGGCAAGAGGGAGGGGGTGGCTAGAGGATTCACCAGAGACAGAGTAGGGAGCAGAACAGGCAGATCTACTGAAATACACTGCTGAGGGGAGCAGCAGGCGACACAGGAGAGGTCTGCTCTGCTATGTGGGGTCAGCTCCTGGCCAGGGATTGCACTCATGCTGCAGTGGCTGGTGATGGCTTGATGGTGCTGAGATTTTAACCCCTGCACCACCAAGGAGGCCTCCCCTAACGTCTTTAATGAATAGCCATTGCTTAAACACCTTTAATGGAAGTTACATTTGTTAATTCTAACTTTGTCTTCTGAGACCATCTGGAACAAGTTTACCTCCTCTTCTGTTTGATGAACCTCTGGTACATGAAGACAGCTCTCATGGACCTTCTGAGCTTGTCTATATAGTAAATGTTCTCTGTTCATTAAGTGTTCCTCTTGTGGCATTGCTTAAGTCTCTTCAAAGTACCATTTCTTTTTCATGTTTTAGTTTATCAATATGTTAATTAAGAAATTTATATTCTAGGTATAATCTGACCAATAGAGCAGTTCTGCCCCCTCCATTTTTCTGTACTGTCTAACTTACATGGTCAAAACTGTGTGTATATTCCTGTAGTTCCATATTGAGTTTACTGCTAACTAGAACCTTTGAGTCATTGTCTTCCCAGTCATCTGCTTGTAGACTTCTTGTTTCAACTATAAATTAAGAGCATTGGAGTAATGGCTTCATCAGAGTTTGTTGAAGAAACTTTGTATTATTCAGCCTTTTCCTTTACTTAAAGATAATAGCACTATTGATTAGTTGCATATTATCTGGCATTGGTTACATCTTACAGTATTTCCTTTCATTCTCATCTTTGTGTGATCCACAAATTTAGTGAACAGTTTATCAGTGCCCTGCATCAAAAATACTAACACAATGTTAAACAAAGCCTGCTTGAAGATGGAGCCCTGAAGCATACTTCTTCATTGATGATCATTTTTTTCCTCATATTAATGAGAAAAAAACCTTCTCTATTAATACTAAGTTTATATTTCTTCTTTTTGTTATAATGAGAAAATATTGAGAGATTCATTATCAGATGCTTTCCTGAGAGATGTATAGAATTATAAAGCATTTTTCAGAACAGCTGGTTTCATGGCAGTACTTATTTTTTCATTCGTCTATTCTAATTACTTAGATAATAAGCTTATATGGCTTTCCAAGAGATCATACTTTGTATTTTAGGGATTCCTCTTCTTCCTCCTTTTGAAAATTATGTTGAAGTGAAGTTTATGGTTGTAACTCCTTCTTTAAGTTAACTTATATTTTAACTAGAAGTTCAAGTTTTTTAGAAAAGAGGGATAAAAAAGCTAAATGTTAAAAACCTTTTTACCATCTTTATGAAGGGTGGCCCAGAATCCTTATAGGGAAAAAAACAAAACTCTTCTCATAGGAATCTGAGGGGAGGCTGACAAGTAAAGCAGAAAACCAAAAATATTTACTTTAAAACCATTAAAAGGAGAAGTGAAAGGACCAGTGTGTGTAATTGATTTAACCAAATACTGATGTGAATTTAACCTTCCTCTGAAAATCAGAGACACTGATTTCTTTTAAAAAGAAACTTGTTAACACTTGGAAGTTTTCTTTTTTTCCATTTTCCTTATGAGGAAGGAGGACAAAGTCAGCACATGTTTACCTAGTTTGTCTTCTGTATGTTAGAGCTAGTGGCTTGTTTGGTTTTTTGTTTCTTTGTTTCTTTATTTCTTTCTTTTTGCACTTTTGTGATCCAGGCTACTACTACATTGACTCTGCCAGGAAATCAGTTTCTTCTCGTGACTCATTCATGTTTCAGGTTGAATTTTTATGACTAATAGGCAGGTAGACTGTGACGTGACTAGTTAAAGCAAAGGTCATGTAGATTTCACACTTCATTAATTTATAAGGCTTTCTCATATGACTTTAACATACTGTTTTTCCAGACTAAGACAGTAGACCTAGAGAGAGAGATTAAAATTTAGATACTAGTTCAAAAAATTTTCCTTAGTTTAGAATATAGGATTATAGACCACAGTATTATTGAGATTAGCCAGGAAATTAAGATATAAATCTGCGTTTGGAAAAATTAATCTTTGTCTTCTAACTTTTGTTAAAATCTCTTCTGGTTATAGTTTAAAATATGTTGTTTGTTTAAAAGTAGTATTACAAGTTGATACAACTGATTGTCATATAAAGCCTAAATGCCTGGCAGACTGGTAAGAATTGGTTCTCAGATCAGATCAGTTGTGGTTTGATATGGCAAAGTTATTTGAGCTAAAGTTAGTCAACTCTAATTTACTCAATAACCACATTTCAACCCAAACAAATTTTTAGGTATCATGGTCCTGAATTGCTTCAGGCAAGAATTGCTTCAGGCAAGACCTATACCTAGGTCTTCACAAGTGTATTTTTTTCTAGTGGAATCTGGGAATCTCATATTCATTCAACAGAAGTTATTTGAGCACCTACTTTGTACCTACTCTTGTGATATATGAGTGAGCCAAAGATTTTTATCCTCTTAGAGCTTGCATTCTAATAAGTGATCAATAGATAGATCAATTGTATACTCTATTAAAAGCAGTATATGCTATTGATAAAGTTCATAGGAGTACTAGGATGTGAGGAACAGGTTGCAGGGTTTTTTTAAATTTTTTAAATTTATTTATGCATACAAGAAACTGAGGTGTGGGCCAGAGGTGAGGGCAGTGAGAAGATTTACCAGTGACAGAGTAGGGAGCAGAACAGGCAGATCTACTGAAATGCACTGCTGAGGGGAGCAATGGGTGAGACAGGAGAGGTCTGCTGTGCCATTTGGGTAGCTCCCTGGCCTGGGATAAAACTCATGCAGCAGTGGCTGGTGACAGCTATATAGTGCTGTGATTTTAACCCCTGCACCACCAGGGAGACCCCTAGGTTGTAGTTTTAAATAGCGTGCTCAAGGTAGACCTTGATAAGAAAGTGAAGCTCTAGCACAGAGGTGAAGGAGACGTGTTCTGTAGAGATGAATATTACAAGCAGATGGAACAGCCTGAGAAAAATAGTATAAGGTTGCCCAGTGTGTTTGAGAAACCTCAAAGTAGTGAGTATGACAAGTAGAGTGTACATGGAAAGAAGTCAGAGAAGTCAGCAGAGAGGAACATTCAGATCATGTAGCACCTTGTATGTTCCCAATGGAATGGAGAACTATGACAGGTTTTAATCAGAGAAATGACATAACTTAAGTCAATCAGTCTTACACATTGATGCTAGATTTTCACATTACATGTGCACATTTAATCAACGTCATCCTTCATGTAGTTCTAGCTTGCCTTTCTCCAGCACAAGCACACAGCACTGTATGCCCTCAACCTGGATCCTCTGCTGATTTTCTTTGCCATTTGAAATTGTCTTCATTCAAGTGTCACCAGCTACCCTCTGTACTTTGCTTCTCACAAGAATATTCCCCATGTGATATTCTATAATCATTTGAGTACTTCTCTGCTCCTATATTTAGATTTGTAGCATTAGATGCAAAAATTTATCTTAGTTACCTCCCTCCGTTCTGTTGTAGTTCCTCATATTGTAGATGTTTAAGTAAATACATACATAAATTTGTTGAGTTAATGTTCTTTCAACTGTCATTATTTTCCTCTAGGAATGATCAACAGCTGCAAGCAACTGAGCTTGACTCAGAGGATAATGTTATTCCAGGTTCACCAATAACAGCCTTCTCATTTCCTGGTATTAACCGACTACGAAGAAAGGAAAATCTCCATGTACGATGTATAGAACAAACACATACTACACTGGAGCACACTGTGTGCACAAATGGTAAGGATAGGAGTTTTTGTATTTTAGTTATTTAGTGTAAAAAGAGTTTTCATCAGCTAAAAGATTTTTTGTGTTAGTAAATCTAGTGGAAGAAAGTCAGTCATTTAGGCTACTTATGTTACAACTCTAAGTATAACTTCCTTTAGTGAAGTGATGAAGCAACATTTTCTGCCTATATTATGTATAGACATGCTTTGTTTAACTATGTAAATGCTTAGCGTTTTATAATTGTAGTGAATATTTTTATTGAAAAAATATTCTCATTTTATCTATCTGAATGAAAGAGAAGGAAAGAAGAAAGGAACTTAACATTAGCTTCCATCTGCTACTTGTGCCAGGTATTAGACTGAGTGACTTGAATACATTATTACTATACACTAATTCTCAGGAGGTATGTGAGATAACTATTAGCACCTTTGTTTTACAGTTGAGGAAAGATATGCTCATTAAAAGAGTTAAATAACTCACTCAGGGTCATCTGTCAAGTAAGCAGATGAGTCAAAATTCAAATACAGATTTTCCTGGCTCTGAACTTTTCCACTTTCTGGGTCTTGCCCATTTCTACTTCTACTTTGGAACTGATTTAACTGGCTATTTTTGTTATAATTTGTAACAATTGCTTGTAATCAAGAAATGGTTTTATAATATAAAACCATATATAATAGGTCTACGTGGTGACCTATCTTCATGTGACATATTTCTAATTCTAGCCCAGATTACCATCTCTGCTAAATGCTTTGAAACTCCCTTTATATGTAGCCCTGAAATTTATCATGTGACATAGTGCAGTGATTATTTCTTTTAATACTGATAAAATTAAATAGTAAAGACTAAAATTTTTAACCTAAACTATTTATAAAAAAGAAAGCACATAGACCTGGAGATATTTTTATAATGCAAATAAACTGTTGACAGTAGCCTTTAAAAAATGCCTTTAAAAAATAAATAAATTGTATACTTTGATACCAGAAAACTGGCTTAAAGTTCCCCCATTTTATATAAGGTTGCATCACCATCTAGTGGAAAACAAAAGAACTGTTAAAAATAATATAATTGAACTAAAATGTAAGATCATGATTTGAGTGTACATTCATTCATCTGTTGGTTTGCTCTCAGAGAGAACATGAATACTTACATATTAGCGTCTACATAATTTAGATCATTTTTAAATCCATTGTAAAAATATCCATAAAAACAAATCACAGCTATTTTCTTTATTAAGAAAGTCTTCTTATACTGTATCTAGTATAAATGCCTCTACTTTATTTCTTCATTGTATGAAAATAACATAACTTAAAATTTTAATCTTATTCTGATCATTTTTACTTGAATCTGAAATTTTAATTTTAAAATTTAACTTTGAGTCATGCAAATTATTTTAAAACCAATTTAATGATTAGTCTTTTCTCTTTCTATCCACCCTTGTGTATTTATGACTTATCTTGACTTTTAATATTACTTTCACTTGGCTTTTAATATTATTTTAAAGATTTATTTATTTTTATATAAGAACCGGGGTACAGGCCAGATGTGCAGGAGGGTGAGAGGATTCACCAGAGACACAGTGGGGAACAGAACAGGCAGACTGACTGAAATACACTGCTGAGGGGAGCAGCGGGCGAGGCCAGAGAGGTCTGCTTCGCCATGTGGGATTCTCCCGAGCCAGCTGGGATCGAACCTGTGCTGCAGAGGCTGCGGACAGCTTCACAGTGCGGCGCTCAACCACCTGCGCCACCAGGGAGGCCCCTTAATATTATTTTAATACTTTCACAGAGTATTTTCTTTGTCCTTGTTTTAGTTTTCTTTCAGTTAAATCCTTAAGCAATGGAATAATTTCTGATAAAGTGTGTTTCAGGATATCTCTCAAGATAATAAAAACCAGAAAAAGTTTGGGAGATATATGATACAGTATTCATTTTAAAGTAACCTACTGATTTGCAACAAATACACAAGGAAAAGAAATACTGAAATGTTATGACACTAGGAGACCTCAGAGACTAAGACACTAGCAGACTCAAAGTAGTTTGTTCTAGTCATTTTTCTGTCCTGATTTCCACTTTGTTTCTTAGTGAAATTAAAGGAACAAACCTTAATAGAATATGAAAATTATATCAATAAAATGACAGTCCTAGTGTACTTACAGATAAATTTGTATTGGCTTATCAAAGTAATATTTAGATAATCTTTTTCATCTTGATTGTTTATTTATACATAGCCTTTCCCATTTTCCTTCAGAATTGAAAAAAGTTTCAAAGTCTTCAACTCAACAACATAACCCAAAAGAAAATGAAATTTTGGTGGCTGACACTTGTGATCAAAGTCAATCTCCAGTGGCTAGTAAGCAAGATAATATTACTCCTTTATAAATTTAAAATTTGTTATTATTGGTGGCCAAAGGTCTGAAATAGACAGTATTCAAAAATATTTTTCTTATGTTTTGTGTGTATTACTAGTTATTTAGCAGTCTTTTTCATTTTAGAAAGTAATGGTATCCTATTATAAATTAATATCCTTTACCGTATTAATAATGATTCCTAATAATTTTGAGTAAACATAACTATATCGTTGCTTACTCATTCATTGAACAAATATTTGAGTGAATACTGTGTATTAGGTAGTGAACAAACCAAAACCTTTAACTTCATGGGGTAGAGGAGTCAGTCGGCACAAAGGCTTTAAGCAGAGGGTGCTCTTTGGTTCATTGGAAGAACGCCAAGCAGATGTGTGTGACTGGGGTAGAGAGAGTGAAAAGGAGATTGGCTTGGGCAACTTTCAGTGTTGGTAAATAATGAGATGGAAAAGACTGAGGGCAGCCGTTTTCCAGGATAGGATTGATTAGGATCAAGAGTTTGCTTTTTGAGAATATTCTGCTTGAGATGCTTGATGAACATTCAGGTAAAGATTTTGGAGGAGTAGCTGGATGTGAGTTTGGAAGAGCGACATAGAGTTACATATAGAATTTGTTAGGTGGTATCCGAAGCCTTGAGAGTAAATAAGATTATCCAGCCAGTGAGTATAGATGGGAAGAGAAGTTCAGGTACTTAGTACTGGACCCCTCTTTTATTGTTATTATTTAACACTTCCCCCCAAGACTTTTTAATTATTATTTAAACTCTCCCTCCCCCCCAGGCTTTTTAAACATGATTTCCCTTAATCACTTCTCCCATGGAATTTTTATAACACAGTCATACTGTTCTATTTTGAATATGTATTATCTGGATAATAAGATTTTTTTGCCCCCCTGAGAGCCACTTTTCAATCCTTGGAGACAATTATTTCAGCTATTCAGATAGTGAGAATGAGGAGGAACAGAATCTGGTACTAGGGAAGGAATTTCCACTGAGATGGAAGAATTAAGATAAAGTGGTATCCCTTAAGCCAAACGTATAAATGAAGGAGTGGCCAACTCTCTATTAGCAAATAGTATCAATAGAGCAGAGAAGATAAAGACAGTCTTAACCATTAGATTTGATCTCATAGAGATCATTGGGTGTTGAACTCGTAATGTGAACTATTAAAGTGGAAGGGTGTTCATTGTATCATGTACAAAAGAAACTAGGACCAGAGAAAGTGGAGAGCACACATATAAACAAGTCCTTCAGGTGTTTTGTAGTGAGGGGGACAAGGAATGGGTTAGTAAGTTAGAGAGGAGTGTGACACAATGAGGGTTTTTTAAAGATTGGCTATTATAGTATGTTCAGCATATTTCTTTGCTGGTAGAATCATTAAAAGAGAAATGAATAATTTTGGGGAAAAGAGCAAGAATTGCTACATCCTTGAAAAGGTGAGAGGAGATGGATTTCAGAGCCCCATTGGAGAGGTTGACTTATATGTCCAACTACAGTTATGTTTCACACTTAGATTTTCAGCATTTTCTTTTTCTCAAGGGTTAGCTACATCACCTGATGTAGTTTTTGAAACTCTGGATGCATGAAACTGTGTAAATTACTTAAACATAGCTTATTTCTGCATAAGTATCTATTAGCTTAAAACCTGAAAATTATGCAGTGCTAAAAATTTCTCCCACAAAGTGTGCTTTTATAAAAGTACTATGAAAGTTTTGTATTCATGCTACATCTTAGGTCATAATAAAATTATTGTGAATATATTTTTTTTTTCAGTGGCACTAAGAAAAATTGCATTCGGTTCATTTAGGAAAGGTAGAAAACTTAATTTAAAAGTTCCACAAGTTTAGATATTAGATACTTCCAGCTTACCGCCATTTGTAGTAGATATTTTGGACTTCTTTTGCACTAGTGCCAGCTTGTAATGTGGTTCTTTGAAGCTTTTGCTTTCCTTTTCTAAAGTTTTTATTATACATCTAGTTTCTACAATTATGTAATTGTTTTTTTTTTCTTTCTACTTAGAAACACATGGAACAAGCAGTTATCCTACTAAATCATCTTTTAATTTAGTTACAGCTGTTGCTGAAACACTTGAACTTAATGTTCAAGAAGAATCAGTAAGTAATTCTTCAGTTTGGTGACAATATGAATTCATTAAGTTTGTTTTAGAGAATTGAATGTGAGAAAAATTATTTAGTCCAAAGATCATTGGATAAAAACCTAGAACAAAACTGTTGTGGCTGGAAGATCCCATTTATATTATCCGAGGCAGTTCCAGAAATCTAGTCTTTAAAAGTTTTGGGATATTGATTGCAGGTTGAGTAAAAACATAGAGAGGGAGCATCATGACTTCGAAGATTTGGCCACTCCATTCTCCTTACCCCCAATCCTGTTCTATTTAAGAGAAGACTTTAGGGTGATTTCAGAATGCATTGTATCTTCTTAGCATACTTTAAACTGAGATTCCATTTAGAAAACAGACTGAATTCTTGGAACTACTATAGATGTATTAGTTGTTCTTTGTCCCCTTGCCAGTTCAGTTAGACCTAATTCATAGGGATTGGGTCAAAAATTGACGTCCATTTTCTTGTAATTATTTTAGTACTTCCTTGCATTTACTTTTTTCTTTTTCATTTTCTTTTTTAAAGATTTATTTGTACAAACAAGAATTAGGGTACAGGCCAGAGGTGTAGGGGGTGAGAGAATTCAGCAGAGACAGAGTGGGAAGCAAAAAAGGCAGATGTATTGAAATACAGTGCTGAGGGGAGCAGCGGGCGAGTCAGGAGAGGTCTGCTGCACCATGTGGGTCACCTCCTAGCAGGGGATTGAACTCGTGCTGCAGTGGCTGCGGATTGCTTCATAGTGCTGCGTCTTAACCCCTTGTGCCACCAGGGAGACCTGCATTTACTCTTTTCTTAATCCCCAAAAGATAGAAAACTTAAATTCTTCAATCTTGAGGAAGTTTTATTTTGATACAACTTTAAAAAGTATTCTTTTGCTTTAGGCAATATGTGTATCTGTACTTTGGTTTTTTAAATTACATATGAATATTTTGCCCTTTATAGTTTTAACTCCATCTTCAAGTGATAGTGGGTATTTTCCTAAGCTTTCAATTTTAAATGTGTTTTAATGATTTTTCATTCTCTCCTTCTCATAAACTTGACATGTCAGTAGTTTACACCCTAAATATGTTATGGAAGCTCATCTCCAAAAACTTGCTGCTCAAAGTATGTTTACAGGCCAGTAGCTTCTGTATCGCCTTAAAGTTTGTTTGAGAGAACAGAGTATCAGACCCCACTCCAGACCTGCTGAAAGAGAACTTGCCTTTTAAGAAGATTCTCAGTTGACTTGTATGCATGTTAATGTTTTAAAAGCGCTATTCTGTAAAGGATGCTTTTAAATTTATCTTCTATACTTTGAATAATTATCTCTATTCCTGCCTTTCATCTTAATGTTTTTTGAAATTGGGGCTTTATATACCAGTAATAGAATGTGCTTAGGTAAAATATTAAAATATTGATGCATTTCCCTCTTTAAAATGTGCTTCATTTTTTTTCCACTGTGGTAAAATTCACATGGTAAAATTCACATAGTACCATTTTAAAGTGTACAATTCAGTGGCATTTAATACATTCATTAATTTTATGCAACATTCCCCTCTAATGCCAAAGCAGTTTTATCACTTCAAAAGAAAACCTAGTACCTGTTAAACATCCAGTCCCCATTCCCTACTTCCTGTAGCCCCTGGCAACCACCAATCTGCTTTCTGTCCTTATATCATTATGTGATTTTTGAGTCTGGCTTTTTTTGCTTAGTCTGTTTGAGGTTGAACCACATTATAACATACGTCAATATTTCATTCCTTTTTAAGAAAGACTGATATTCCATTATATGTATATGTATTCCATATGTATACTTTCTATTTTATTTTTAAAGGAATCTCAGGGACCCATGAGCCCTCTTGGAGATGAACTCTGCCACTGTTTAGGAGATGAAAAGAAAAAACCTTTTGAGGAATCTATAAGAAATGGTGAAGATACTTTAAGGTAATTTGGGGCACTTTGGTAAAAACTTGTAAAGTGCTTGTGATATCCCATTACAATGAGTTTTATAATTGAGCTGTTTCTCTCAATATAGTTTTTTTATTCTAGTTATATTAAATTTTATTCAAAAAAAAAATTTCCCCCTATTTAAAACTAGTTGAGGGCTTTTCACTAGGAAGATGGCTGTCATTTATAGATATTTTCTGTACTTCTATCAACAGTATTGAAGAATTCCCAATCTTTACTCTGCCCCTTTAAAAATCAAGTTCATCCTTTCAGGGTTTGTGTTTCTAAAACCTGGATATAAGTTTGCATCTGAAAGCTTAGATGAGGTTCCAACCTTGTGTTTCATCTCGATTTTACTAATTTCAGTTATCCACTAACTAAAAATTCCTATATTTATACAACATTTTTATTTTTAAAAGAGCTTTTGATTTTAGATACATATATGACATTTAATTTGTCATCACAGTAACTTATTAAAGTATGTTTTATTGACCACATTTAATTTTACAGTTGACAAAAATGCAACCCCAGGGAGATTAACTGTACAATTTGAGGCCATGTAGATAATAGTACTGGAACTAGAGCTTGTACTCTCCCATATCTTCAAATTTAAACTGATGTTCTTTCTATTACCACAGCTATGTCCTCTCCTAGAAGCAGGCTGTCTTAATACCTTTTTTTTCTTGAAGTTACTCATGACAAGAATTCATAAAACGAAAGAATTTGGATTCCCAGCGCAATTTATTAAAATAAGATTTTCTCATGTAGTGAAATTATTTAAATTACCTAGGAAAAAGTATTTCTTGACAGAAATAATCATTATATTAAGACAGGTTTTATGTATCATTTTTCTCTGCTGCTTTTTTTAAAAAAAGATTTAATTTATTTATGCATACAAGAACTGGAATATAGGCCAGAGGTGTGTGGGGTCAGAGGATTCACCGGAGACAGAGTGGGGAACAGGACAGGCAGACTGAAATACACTGCTGAGAGGAGCAGCAGACGAGTCAGGAGAGGTCTACTGTGCCATGTGGGTATCTCCCTGGCCAGGGATCGAACTCATGCTGCACTGGCTGCGAATAGCTTCATAGGTTGTGTCTTAACCCCTTGCACCACCATGGAGGCCCTCCTTTGCTTTTTTTTGTCAGCCAACTAAGTGAAGAGAAATCAGCAAGTATACTCTACCTTAAATTTTGGTTAGTCAACTGCCTCTAATATATGGATGAGTTTACTATTGATATGCTATATTAGTGACTGTCTTCTCATTATGCTTATCTTTTAATTTTTACCCTGTTTCTTCAGTAAATAAATACGTTTTATACTCTTTAGATTTTCAGATTGCATTTCAAAGACGACTCCTCCGCAAGAAGAATTGACTACTCGGGTGTCATCTCCTGTATTTGGAGCTACCCCTAGTGTGAAAAGTGGGTTAGGTTTAAATACAAGTTTGTCCCCTTCTCTTTTAGAGACTGGGAGAAAAAACAACCTGAAAATAGCACCTTTCATTAATAATTCTAATTCTAGATCAGAGAAGGCTAGGTCAAAATCTGAAGATAGTGTATTTTATACACATCATACTTTTGGGTCTGAAGTGAACAAGATGATTAGTCAGACGTCTTCTAATAAGCAGATGCTTATAAGTAAAAATATGAGTGAATCCATAAGTGAGCAGAATAGTATTGATCACATGAAAGATGTTATGATGGATAAAGATAAACATTCGGTGCCCCTGAAATCATTGGTAGGCAGACCATCCAAAAGGAAGAAAACTGAGGAAGAAAGTGAAGATGAAGCTAGCTGTCCCCAGGCCTCTTTTGATAAAGAAAATGCTTTTCCTTTTCCTATGGATAGTCATTTTTCCATGAATGGAGACTATGTGATGGATAAACCCCTGGATCTGTCTGATCGGTTTTCAACTGTTCAACGTCAAGAGAAAAGTCAAGGAATTGAAACTTCTAAAATCAGGTTTAGGCAAATGAATCTCTATGAGACTTTGAAACCCATTCCAAAGGGCTCTTCCTCAAGCCGCAAGGCCTTTAGCGGGAGCTATATGTCAACCAGAGACTCCTCAGAGGAGCCAAGTTTGCAGGAATGCATCCTCCAGTCCTTGAGTAAATCCTTGTTAGATAACAAAGCACCATTGCAAATAAAGGAAGAAAATCCTGTCTTCAAGATTCCTCTTCGTCCCCGGGAAAGTTTGGAGACAGAGAATCTTTTTGATGATATAAAGGTTTGTATTAAATGTTCAAAGATTATAATTAAAATGGTTGTTTATGATTTTATCTAGAAGCTAATGTTGTTTTCTATTTCAGGGTACTGGTTCTCTTGATTCAATAAAAATAAAAAGCAAATCGGCCCATGGAGCATGTGAACTTACATCAGTTCTTCAGTTAAATCCATGTAGAATTGCTAAAACAAAGTCTCTACAAAATAACCAAGGTGTGTATACTCTAGTGTTTCAACTCTTAATGACTCAGTTAAGTCTTGTAATGTATTTTGTGCATCTTTTGGCTAGATTCAATAACAGGATGATTCTCACTGGTTTTATCTTACATGTATTACATGTTCCTGGCTTCTTGAAAAAACAAATTGAGGTCTTTAATATCATTTTTATAGTTATTTTATGAGTTTACCTATTTTATGTAATTGTTTTTTATTTTCTTCATAAAAGCTCTGAATTTTTAAACTATAATTTTAAAATATAAAAAGTAGAACTTTTGTTATCAAACCTTTTCCTCATGCTTAATTTTCCTGTCCTTTTTCTTTGCATTTACATTGTATCTGTAATCATATGCATATATACATTTAAATGGGTTTTTTAACTTTTTGTTTGAAAACATTGTTTGTTCTGGTATTTTGCTGTGTTTATAAGGAGTCCTTTTCTTCTTTTTTTTTTAGCCACCAACTATTCCTGTACTTTATACGTGGTATTTTTTTACTTTATTCTTCATCTTCGTTTCTTTTATCCTTCATTCTGGACTTAATTTTCCTTTTTTCCTAAAGCATATTCTTTTTAGTTCTTCCAGCAAGAGTTGTAGTCCCTTTTGAAAACTTTTTTCACTCTTTTTTTTAAAAGATTTATTTATTTATTTATACAAGCACTGGGTACAGTCAGAAGCGCGCGAGGATGAGAGGATTCACCAGAGACAGTGGGGAACAGAACAGGCGGACTGACTGATATACACTGCTGAGGACAGCAGCAGACGAGTCAGGAGATGTCTGCTGCACCATGTGGATATCTCCCTGGCCGGGGATCGAACTCATGCTGCAGTGGCTGCAGGTAGCTTCATGGGTTGCGTCTCAACCCCTTGTGCCACCAAGGAGGCCCCCTTATTCCTGATTTAAAAAAATCTTTTTTATTTCTATCATGGTTGCTCTAGGGATGATACTGCTTCCTACCCTTTCACAGTCTTCTTAGAATTAATATTGTATCACTTTATGTTCTGTAACTATATGTGGTTACACATATATTGAACATCCCTCCAGAAAATGTCATCATTTTAACTCTTTAAGAAGACATTTGAAACTTCAAAATCACCCATTAAAGTGTACAGATCAGGGCCTCCCTGGTGGCTCAAGGGGTTAAGCACTGCACTATGAAGCTATCTGCAGCCTCTGCAGCATGAGTTTGATACCCGGCCGGCCAGAGAGCAACCCATATGGCGAAGCAGACCTCTGCTGCCTTGCCCGCTGCTCCCTTCAGCAGTGTATTTCATTCAGTCTGCCTGTTCTGTTCCCCACTCTGTCTCTGGTGAATCCTCTCACCCCCCGCATCTCTGGCCTGTACCCCAGCTCTTGTATGCATAAATAAATAAATCTTTAAAAAATAAAAAAAATAAGGGCCTTCCCTGGTGGCACAGGCGGTTGAGCACAGCGCTGTGAAGCTGTCCACAGCCTATGCAGCATGAGTTTGATCCCGGCTGGCCTGCAAGAATCCCACATGGCACAACAGACCTCTCCTGTCACTCCTGATGCTCCCCTCAGCAGTGTATTTCAGTCTGCCTGTTCTGTTTCCTGTTCTGTCTTTGGTGAATCCTCTCACCCTCCCGCGCATCTGGCCTGTACCCCTGTTCTTGTATGCATGAATAAATAAATCTTTAAAAAATAAATAAAAATTAAATAAATAAAAATTAAATAAATAAAAATAAATAAAAATTTAAAAAAAGTGTACAAGTCAGTGGTTTTGGTATGCTCACAGAGTCGTGCAACCCTTACTATAGTCTCAAATTTGGCTCATCACCCCAAAAAGAACAGTACCCATTAGCATCCATTCTTCTTTCCCCTCTTCATTTCCCAAGTCCTAGGCAAATACTTAATCTCCCTTCTGTCTATAGATTTCCCTGTTCTGGAGTTTTCTTATCAATGGTATCTGCTATGATCTTTTGTCACTTTGTCCACTATTATAAGTAAGGCTGCTATGAACATTCATATACAAGTTTTTTTGTAGATGCTTGCTTTCATTTTTCATCAGTTATGCATAGGAATAGAATCACTGGGCCATAAGCTATTCCTTTAACCTTTTGAGAAACTTTTCCAAAGTGGCTGCATCATTTCACATTCCCACCAACAGCCCGCAGGGTCCTGATTTCTCCACATCCTCACCAATACTTATTATCTGTCCTATTTGTTCTTGCCATCCTATTAGATGTGGAATATATTTATTGAAGTGTAATTTATTTACATTATATTTTTATACAGGTGTACAACAAAATGATTTAACATTTGTGTACAATGTGAAATGACTACAGGTATTTCTCATCTATTCTTAGCAGTTTTTCAAATTTGTGATACAATGTTACTAGCAATGGAGCGCATGTTGTCACTGTATCACTTACTTATTTTGTGACTGAAGATACATATTTCACCCATTTTGCCCACTCCCAACTCCTCCCCTGGTTACCCTGAGGTAACCACCAATGTGTTCTCTGTATCAGTGAGTCTTTGTTTGTCTGTATGTATTTTTTTTAGAACCCACATAAAACTAGAATCATGTAGTGTCTTTTTCTGCCTCACTTATTTGACTTAACATATTACCCTCAAGCTTCACCCATGTTGTTGCACATGACAAAATTTCGTTCTTTTTATGGCTGTGTAGTATTTTTCCGTATACAGTCATGTGTTACTTAACAGTGAATTTTGGTCCGTGACAGTAGTTTTAATAAACTATGCCATACAGTCTAGGTGTATATTTAACTATATCGTCTTGGTTTGTGTAATTATACCCCATGATGTTTGCACAACAGAATCACCTACGTAAAGACACATTTCCCAGAATACTTCACTATCATGAAGTCACATGAAAATATGTTTTTATATTTTATAGAAATATATCACCTCTTCATTCATCCATTGGTGGACATTTAGGTTGTTTCTATAAATAGTGCTGAAGTGAAAATGGAGGTGCATTTATTTTAGTATTTTTGTTTTCATCAGATAAATACCCATAGGTGGAATTGCTAGATCATATGGTAGTTCTGATTTTAATTTTTTGAGGAACTTCCATACTGTTTTCCATTGTGGGTATATAAATTAACAATTCCACTAACAGTGCTCCAGGGTTCCCTTTACATACTCACCAACACTTGTTATCTCTTGCTTTTTTATGGTAGCCTGTCTGACAGCTATGATGTGATACTTCATTGTGGTTTTGAGGGCTAATGATGTTGAGCATCTTTTCATATGTTTTAGCCATTTGTATATCTTCTTTGGAACACTGTCTGTTCAGATCCTTTGCTCATTTTTATTTGGGGTGTTTGTCTTATGGAGTTGTGGCAGTTCTTTACATATCCTAGGTACAAGTCCTTTACCAGACATGATTTGCAAAACTTTTCTTACATTTCTGGGTTTCATAATATTTTAAAATTATGAGAATTTCTGAAATCCATTATATTGTGTTTTTTTTTTTCCCCTTCTTACTCAAGATGTACCCTTCGAAAATATCCAATGGAGTATAGATCCAGGAGCAGACTTCTCTCAGTATAAAATGGATGTCACTGTAATAGATACAAAGGTAAGTTAGAAAGTAAAACCAAAGCCCATGTGGTCTCTAATGAGCTGTTAGTCACCCTTCTCTCATGACTCACTCTGACCTGAAATGATCACTTACCTCCTAAAATCTACATTTATTCAGGAAACGAAGAAATAAGATTGCTTGTTCTTCTAACTTTATAGTATTTTTTGAAATGGTATTAATACTTTCTGACTTTAAAGTCATTTAGTGGAGAAGATTCTAGTTTTAAAATATTTTTATTTTATATTTTTTATCAAAATAATCCAGTATATGCCTTGATTATCCTAAAATAATGTACAATTAAGGAAAAAATTTCCCAGTGATTTTTCCCAATGATTTTTTTGGTATACTTTTCAAATTTTTAGTAGAAGTAGCTATTTTTTGTTTGTCTACAGATTCTATGTAGTTTGATAATTTCTCTTTCACTTGGTGCATATTAATAAAGGGTTTAACAGTTGCTAGAATAATATGTACCCATCAAAAAAAAAATCAAGTTTGATTATGTAATTATTAGTGTACATTGATGCTCATTATTGAGATGTAGATTGGAGAAGAAAGGCAGGGAAAGCTCAGGAGATGTCAGTGGTAAATAGCCCTCCCTTTCTGCAGCTCTCCTTCTCCTCCTGGGCTTGAGAGAGGATGCATATATATTAAAACTTAAATGTTCTACAGGCAATAAAACCTTAATCTATATTCTTAAAGAGTAAAAGTAAATATAATTTAATGCCACTAAAATGTACACTTAAAATTTTAATGATTAAAGTGATCAAATTTATATTGTGTGTATTTTTTTAAAAATCTAAGCAAATATAAGTTCATAAAGGGATAACTGTTACAATTTAAAATGTTTTAATATCTATTCAGGATGGAAGTCAGTCAAGATTAGCAGGAGGAGAGACAGTGGACATGGACTGTACATTGGTTAGTGAAACTGTACTTTTAAAAATGAAGAAGCAAGAGCATAAGGGAGAAAAAAGTCCAAGTAAGCTTTGTTTTGCTTTGTTTTTTTAATTAAAACGTACAGGGAAAGTTCTAGTTGTACTATTGCACTGAGTATAAATGACCCCCTCACCACAGACCAGTTTATTTCCTATTCTGATGATAATAGATTTGTCATCGAAAACTCACTTTCAGTATTTCAGAAAAATACCTTCAGCCGAACTAATATTTTTCAGAAAGAATTCAAATTGTTTCTATGGTCAGCAGACTATAGTTGCTTACATTTAGTAAACAGTTTTTTGGAACACAGCCTCAAGCTATTTGCTTATGTATTACTTACGTGTGGCTGCTAGAGTGATACACAGTAGAGTTGAGTAATTATTGCAAAGACCTTATTATAACCTCAGGGGCCTAAAATATTTACTAGCTGACCCTTTTAGAAAAAATTTGCTTATCCCTGGCTTAGGTAATTTTTTATAAAGAAGTGTAAAGAGCAATCTCAAGAGCCCTATTTTAGAAATAGGATTTTCCAAAGCAACTGATGAGGAAAAAAGATGGGTTGAGGAGTTGGAAAGTGCAGTGAGAAATATTAGTATAGATTTACAAATGAACAGTAAATTAAGAATGATAGTGAATATGCTGAGTTACTCTGCCTTTTTCTGTTTCTGCTGAAAAAGGAATCTAGCTCCATCAACAGGCCTTTCTAGTGGGAAACTGTTAATTCTCTGTCTAAAGTCTTGATTTTCCAAAAGATGTGGAAATAATGGAAAGGTTTTTGTTGGCACCATTTTAACAACATATATAGAGGCATATGGCATGAACTGAACTAGACTGGAAATAATTTTCATTTATCACCCTTATACATTGCAGGATTAGGACCTGCTACGTGGGTGTGTAGTGTTTAAAGTAGAGGCATCTCCTAGTGATAATGTTAGAAACTGTGAGGACATTCAGAGTATAGCTGCATTCCCTGTCTTTCGCTGAGTATCCTGTAGTCTGCTTGCTCAGGGACCAGTAATAAAGCCACCAATCTTGTTCTCATTTCTTTTGAAACATTTTCTCTCTCGTTGCCCTGCATTCAGTGAGAGAAAATTTTAGTAGTCTTTGCTTTAATTCTTCTTCTCTAGCAGTGAGTAACTATCCATATGCCTGTGTTGAGAGGACAGTTTCTATTAAAATAAAAATCCTTGGGGCCTCCCCGGTGGCGCAGCGGTTGAGCGCTGGGTTGCGAAGCTGCCTGTAGCCTCTGCAGCCGGTTCGATCCCCGGCTGCTCCCCGGCCACCAGAGGAGGGTCCCACATGGTGCGCAGACCTCTCCTGCCGCCCGCTGCTCCCCTCAGCAGTGTACTTCGGTCCTTCTGCCTGCTCTGCTCCCCGCTCTGGCTCTGGTGAATTCTCTCACCCTCCCACGCTTCTGACTGTACCCAGTGCATGTATCAAACAAAACAAAACAATAAATAAATAAATAAATAAATAAATAAGACATGCCTCTAGAAAATTAAAAAAAAAAAAAAAAAAAATCCTTAGTGATGTTTTATTCTCTTTTGTAGTGAAGGACATTTAAATAATTTTCTTTTTAAGAGATACTTTGCTTTTGAGATTATTTTGTTTCTGGAAATTAAAGTAGTGTGACTGTTTTGCCTTCAGGTTTATCTAGTGGACTCAAAAATGATAATTTTCCAAATATGTATCATATAATGTAGAAGTGAGATTAGAACTGGAAGTAATGAGTGGAGATAATTTTGGCAAAATATGGTGTTATCAGTACTAGTGCTACATAATAATAAATCACTCCTGATAATTTAAAGGGTTGAACAACAACAATCATTTTCTTATCTTATGGTTTGTATGGCTCAAGAATTCAGGAAGGGCTTGGCTGGGTGATTTTTGCCTCAGGTTGTCTTACAGGTAGAGGCTCAAGGTGCTGGGCCTGGGCCAGCAAAGGGCTAGACTGCTGGGGGAGGCTTGCCACCTCCCTCTTCATTCAGTTCCAGGGCTTTTATCCAGCCAGGTAGGATAATGGGTTCTTCCTCAGCACATGGAGACTAGTTTCCCAGAGTTAACATCCAAAAGAGTAAGACAGAAGTTGCACAGCATTTTTGTGATCTGGTCTCACAATTACATAGTGTCTGCCCAGGTCAAAGCAAGAGAACATAAAAGATCTGCCCAGGTCAAAGCAAGAGAACATAATCCTTACCCGCTGACTGCCACTGAGGTGCCACTAGCCCAGCATTTATATGTTATTCACAAATCTGACCCTCAAAGTGAAAACTACAAACAAATGTTTAATCATTCAATAAATATGAGCCACAGTTCTGAACCAGGAAGTATTTGAGAACTGGAGATAATGAATATATCATGAAAGTACCAGTCTCGTTAGAGCTTGCATTATTCTAACAGAGTAGAAGTAAGGGAATGTGTGGTATAACGGATGATGGTAAATAAAGTGTTGAAGAAGAACGAAGCAGGGTGAAAGTGCCAGAGCACCCCAAATTGGGGGAGGTGGTAATTATTTTATATAATCTCAATAGACTTCTGTCATTTGTTAGTCAACTGGATCTACTTCTGTTTTTTAATAAACTCTGGTGTTTTTAAAATGTGGTTAAATGATGGAAAATGTTGTTAGTACTGTGAAAATGAATTTAGTACTTTGCCTATCAAATATGGAATTGAATTTATTATTTCCATCAACACTAAATTACCAGATATTAATGATGGCACAAGGAAATGCTTTTTTTTGGTTCTACATTAGAAAAGTCAGCACCTTTTTTTGCACACTTAAACTTAGTATTTTTTATCATTCATTATGATATATTTTCCTCACATTGTCTTTGCTAGGAATCGTTTATGTGTATCAAATATACATAAACTGATAAGGGAGAAAAAGACTTTTGAAGTTTGTAATGACAGTAACAAAAACTAGTGACATTATCCTCACATGAGTAAAGGACATTTAAAGCCATAACGTAATGTCTTTGTACAGTAACTCCCCAGAGTTGAGAATTTATTCTTGCCTGATGTACGTCTGGCTGATGTGGCAGTTACTGTAAGTTTTATGTTCTCCATAGAGAGTGGAAAACTTGCTAGTTGCCCTAAGCCATTGTTCTTTTATATAGACGAAGAAAGAAAATTGAATGATAGCTTGGAAGATATGTTTGATCGGACAACACATGAAGAATATGAATCCTGTTTGCCAGATAGCTTCCCACAAGTAGTAGATGAAGAGGAAGAATTGTCAGCCACTACAAAGAAATCAAATGGTAAAGCTATTTCTTTCTAATTACGGCTTCTTAGTTAACTGAGTTCAATAAATTAAGCCAGCAAGCTAACTAACAGGCTTGCTAAAGTATATTAACAATTAAAGTTTCAAATTTCTTGTATAAGTTTCTTCTGTTTTTCTAGATTATTTCAGACCATAGAAGAGTTACAAAATACAGTTCAGCTTCCCCTTTTTAAATCTTGAATAACCATCATATATATATATAAATTTTGATTCAATACTATAAATTTCCTAATAACATAAAGTTAAGTTTTTAGAAACTTATTTAAATAAATTTTATAAAAATAAAATTAAGTATACTCCTATCCTGTGACTTAGCATTTCCACTCTTATAGATATATAACCAAGAAAAATGAAAGTACAGCAACCAAGCAGTGTGTTTAAGAATGTTCTTAGTTGGGCCTCTCTGGTGGCATAAGGGGTTAAGCACAGCACTATGAAGCTATCTGCAGCCTCTGCAGCACGAGTTCAATCCCCGGCTGGCCAGTGAGCTACCCACATGGCGCAGCAGACCTCTCCTGCCGCCCGCTGCTCCCCTCAGCAGTGTACTTCGGTCCTTCTGCCTGCTCTGCTCCCCGCTCTGGCTCTGGTGAATTCTCTCACCCCCCCCCCCCCCCCGCGCTTCTGACTGTACCCAGTGCATGTATAAACAAAACAAACAAACAAATAAATAAATAAATAAATAAAACATGCCTCTATTTAAAAAAGAAATCAGTGTAAATCAGTTTACACATCAATGAAGCCGATTCTTTTAAAAAGTCTTCTGTGGCTTCCCTGTGCACTTACAGTAAAATTCAAACTCCTTCCCTTGGCCTCCAAGACTCATCTGATCTGGTATCTGCCCACCTCATCTCCTTCAGCACCTAGCTTCACTGTACTTCACCCACACTTGCCTCTTAGTTCTTAAAACATATCCAACTTTTTCCCATCTCAGGACCTTTTGACTTCTTATTTCTTTCATTCACTAGTTACCATCTTACATGTTCTTCCTCATATAAGCCTTAACTGTTTATTTGCTTAATGTTGATTTCCCTCACTGAAGTGTACTCCAAGGTACAGGAGATTTGATCTCTCCTGTTCATTGTATATCCAAAACGTAGCGCAAAGCACGTAGTCATTTTTATTATTTCAATATACAATTGCAATTGGCTCTTTGAGTCTAGATAACTTGGGATTTAGACCCTCAAACTCTAGTTCTTATAAAAATGGGAAATTTTGAAATGTGTCTTCCCTCCGTCCCCAAAAAGCTCATTATTTCTTAGGTCTGATTCAGTTTGTGTTTTGCTTGTTTTGATAACATACAGCTCATGATGATAAACAAGATAAAGTCAAACAGAAAGCATTTGTGGAGCCTTTTCTTAAAGAAGATGAAAGGTAAGTTGAACTTGATTAATGCCAGCAATGTGATTGGAAGTGCAATAAAACAATTTTTGTCAGAGTATCTCTGAACTGCTACATTGCTGCTTTGGTTAAAATAAAATAACTCACTTACTTTATCGTTATAACAAATATGGAGCTCAAGTGTGAAAATGACCAGTTTTGCAATCAAGGAAATTTTTACCACCACCTTTTTTTTTTCTTTTGGACAGTGGTGGTGATAATTTTCTCTGCTTTATCACATCTAATATTTTATTCATACTCTTTTAATCTGAACTTCGGGAAGTTGTCACATTATAAATGGTAACTTTTATGTAGTACAGATTTTAAGTGGCAGATCTTAGATTGTACTTTAGAAATGTTTCATGATGATCTTTAATCCTTTTAAGAAAAATTTTAAACATCTTGATTTTGAACCTTAATACCGCTTTATATCTTCTGTGCAAAGCTTGCGAATCTATAACTCAGTTGTGTACTATTTATTCTAGGTGTAACTGAAGGCATAGCAATTCATTGAAAAAATATTTTATGCTTTTTTTTTTTTTTTAAAGATTTATTTATTTATACAAGCACTGGGTACAGTCAGAAGCATGGGAGGGTGAGAGAATTCACCAGAGCCAGAGCGGGGAGCGGAGCAGGCAGACGGACCGAAGTACACTGCTGAGGGGAGCAGTGGGCGGCAGGAGAGGTCTGCGCACCATGTGGGACCCTCCTCCGGTGGCCGGTGAGCAGCTGGGGATCGAACCGGCGCTGCAGAGGCTGCGGGCAGCTTAGCAACCCAGCGCTCAACTGCTGCGCCACCGGGAAGGCCCTATTTTATGCTTTTTTCTTTAAGATATGTTGGTGAAGTGAATTACTCTATAAGCAGAGTTATTCCTATTTTATTTCTGTTAAGATTTTTAGAAAACTGACAGGCTAACGTAAATTTTTATTAATGCCTCTAAAACTAGAAGAGCCTCATTTTGTTGCTAAATGATTAATTCTTTTCCTTTATTTACCAGTTTTCCAAAGAAATGGTACCTGGTATATCGAATGTCACTAGAAAGGTTTTCTTGTTTATTTGTTTTAAATATTACTGTGAACTCATGGATTTAAATATCTTTAATGTGTTTCAATCCACTGCAGTTATTATCCTTACTTATACTCAAAATATTCCATCTTTGCCTAGTGCAAATCTCTTTGAATAGATCTGCCCTAATCTTTCATAGCTTCCTTGCTTCTGGTATAAGATGTTCTAGGTTCTCTTGTATACTTCCTGCTGAAGCTTCTTTTAGTGAGAAATGGAAGTTAGGCCATAGCTCTGCCACTAGGGGTGGTTGCTCACTGCTGCAGCTGGTCATTGTTTCTGACCTTTAAAGTAGACAGTGAGGGCCTCCCCGGTGGCGCAGTGGTTGAGCACTGGGTTGCGAAGCTGCCCACGGTCTCTGCGGCGCCTGTTGGATCCCTGGCTGCTCCCCAGCCACCGGAGGAGGATCCCACATGGCACGCAGACCTCTCCTGCCACCCGCTGCTCCCCTCAGCAGTGTACTTCGGTCCTTCTGCCTGCTCTGCTCCCTGCTCTGGCTCTGGTGAATTCTCTCACCCTCCTGCGCTCTGACTGTACCCAGTGCATGTATAAAACAAACAAATAAATAAATAAATAAAACATGCCTCTGTAAAAAAAAAAATAATAATAAAGTAGACAGTGAGAAAGAAGGTTTTGCTTCATCTTGGATTTTTTTTTTTTTTTTGAATTTTTGAAATAATGTCGGTGAACAACACTACATGTATGGTACAGGAGAATAGGAAACAAAACAAAGGAACTAAAAATAACCTTTTTTTTTTTTTAAGGTAAACCACACGTATTGCTACTGATAGCACCAATTTATTGGACTTTTGCATAATCTCCATCACATCTGTATCCTATTTTCCTACCTACCAAAAAGTCCCACTTTTCAGTGATACCAACATCATTGTTCATTTAACTTTATTCCACAATATACACACTGGGCAGTCTCCAAATAATTCAACTATCAATATGATTTGTTAAAATGACTTAAGATTTCTGTATGCATTCCTTTTTCTTTAAAATGTATCATATTAGATCATTTAGGATAAATATTTATATAGGTATAGTTAAAGCCACCAATTCATCTTTGCTTTACTTTGCTTTTAACTTTTTAGGAATTTTTTATTTTTATTTTTAAATCTTTTAAGTCTTTTTAAAAACTATAATATATACATGGTGCCAGAGGTTGCAAAACAAGGTATGTTCAGATAAATCTAACTCCTGTCCTTGCTTGTCCTCTTCACCCTGTTAGCTAGCTCCATATCCTGATGATAATTGTTAATAATTTATGTTTCATTATCCACTGTAAAATGTAAACGCTAATTCATTTTTATATGTATAGATATCAATATAAATATATATAGTCACACTCTCCCCCCTTAGACAAATGATAGAATGCTGTGTACACTTTTCTCTGTTTTATCATTTAACTTTTGTCCTTAAATTCACTTATAATAGTATATAGTAATGTTCCTTGTTACATTTTTTAAATGCACAGTACTTTGTTGTTTGTGCCATAGTTTATTCTCCAGCAATGGGCATGTGGGTTATTTACAGTTACGGGAGCACACTTAGTGCTGCAGTGAATAGTCTTGTTAATTTCCTTTTCAAATTTTCATCCATGCATCTTTGTGATAGAGTCCTAGATGGATTGTGGAGAAATAACTATCATTTCAAGAGTTTCATATTGGAGGTTCACTAACCTGACATGTACAGATATACATGAGTAGTTTTATTTAGATAACTAGAGATACAGGAGGTAAATAAAGTTAAAGAAATGGACAAAGTCTCAGAGTTTGTGTATTTCCTTTTTATGCTGAGATTACTGCCAACCCCTGGGAAAATAGGTTCTTTTGTGTCAGGGATGAGAAGCTTGACTTTTGGGTGATGCTTTGAGATCTTCTACAGTTGCCCATCTACCAGTGTATTTCCTACAGTATTATAATACACTACAGAAACAAAAAGTATATTCACAGGAAAGTATATGACAGATATTATAGTCTACATACACTTATAAATTATTTGAAAAAATAGTTACAGTGATGTTTTTGATGTATCCTTTCTTGGTATCCCTTTTTTAATTCACAAATTGCTCTAGAGTTGAATTCTTGGGGTAAGGCACAGAAAGTAAGCACATATACTTTGAAATACAGCTTTATTTTGAAGGAAAGTGCTTGCCAACAGAAGAGGGGGATGTGGTCAAAATAACTCAGAGGGCCTCCCTGGTGGTGCAAGGGTTAAGATGCAACCTATGAAGCAATCCACAGCCACTGCAGCTCTAGTTTGATTCCTGGCCAGCCAGGGAGCAACCCACATGGCGCAGCAGACCTCTCCTAACTTGCCCACTGCTCCCCTCAGCAGTGTACCTCGGTCAATCTGCCTGTTCTGTTCCCCACTCTGTCTCTGGTGAATCCTCTCAAACCCCGCATCTCTGGCCTGTACCCCAGCTCTTGTATGCATAAATAAATAAATCTTAAAAAAATAAATAACTCAGAGGAGTAGATGTGAAACAAGTTGTTCATTTTGAAAATCACTGTGAGTCAGGCTATTTTGAGTTCACTGGGAGTGTTTCTATTATAAACAAGTATACATACCATCACATAGTGCTTCATTTTCCTTTCCTTTTTTTTTTTTAGATTTATTTATTTATTTATACAAGCACTGGGTACAGTCAGAAGCGCGGGAGAGTGAGAGAATTCACGAAGAGAGCCAGAGCGGGGAACAGAACAGGCAGGCAGACGAAATACACTGCCAAGGGGAACAGTGGGCTGCAGGAGAGGTCTGCACGCCATGTGGGACCCTCGCCGGGGGGCTGGGGATCAAACTGGCGCTGCAGAGGCTGAGGGCAGCTTCGCAGCCCAGCGCTCAACCGCTGTGCCACCGGGGAGGCCCTCATTTTCCTTTCTTACAATTTGCATTTCTCTATTTTAGACTTTCTGAAGTAGCATATTAAGTATATTAATAAAAGGAAAATAATTCTGTCTTCCTGATTGTTTTTTCTACTTAAAGTACTAACACCTCCTGAAGCCATACCCCAGTGGCTTTGGCCAATCCTAGCTTTCTAGTGGTTCCCAGTAGGATCTGCTCCATTTAAGAACAAATACAGGACCTCCCTGGTGGCGCAAGGGGTTAAGGCGCAACCTATGAAGCTGTCAGCAGCCACTGCAGCACAAGTTCGATCCCTGGCCAGGGAGCTACCCTCATGGCACAGCAGACCTCTCCTGACTCACCTGCTGCTCCCCTCAGCAGTGTATTTCAGTCAGTCTGCCTGTTCTGTTCCCCACTCTGTTTCTGGGGAATCATCTGGCCTGTACCGCAATTCTGTGTACATAAATAAATAAATCTTAACAAATACAAATTATAATTTGCTTATTTAAAGAATTCAGTGTAGATGGAACAAAAGGAAGGTTAAGAGAAAATAGCAAATGACAAAACACAGATGAATCTGTTCTTTATAGGTTAGCCCTGAGATAGGGTTCATAGTAACTAAAAAACTGAATTAACAGAAGTATACTCTCTTTCTTGGCTATGTTGTAGACTATCAATTTCCTGACTTTAAAATATTTTACCTCCTAACCTAATTATTATTGTTAAACCAGTCAGAGGCAAAAATAAGCAATAATATAGTACTTTTTCCAATTGGAGAAAAATATCAATTAAAAAAACCTGGGCTATAATAATAAATATTTAATTAATTGTGTTAAATAGTAATAAATATTTAATGAAGAATGAATGAGGAAATACTTGTTTTTCTGACATACCAATAAGAATTTCAAATAAGATGAATGAGTGTTTTCAAATGATTTCACCTGTAGGTTTTTACCTTTGTTAATTTAAATCCTATCTTTAGAGTAACAAATGGGTTAATTTTAAATATAGTTTATTTTCCCCTCAGAGAGACTAGCATACCAAATTTTCCTCATATCGAGGTGGTCCGGAAAAAAGAAGAGAGAAGAAAACTGCCTGGACACACATGTAAGGAATGTGAAATTGTAAGTACTAATATAAACATTGTTCAGTTGGGCTTTTTTAAACTATGCCTTTTTATGTCATAGAATTTGATTTAAAATCATAGATACAAACCATATTTGGATCTAGAAACCTAGCTTGAGCCAGGAATAACAGGATAAATAAAGATTATACTGGCAGTGACCTGAGAGGTAGAAATAAATGAAAACGAAAGCCCTCAATTTCTCTTAGATTTTTATTAAGTACATTTGTAACCTATGTCCTAGTTCTTATTATCAGCTTAAGACATCTTTGCCATTTTTCTTTTCTGTATTTCTTTTCTATAATTTGTTTTTATTTTTCCGCTTACATTACAGTGAAGACTCTTTACATTATTTGAGGAATTTTTTTTGTTTCAAGAGCCAGTTTTACTATAACCTTTATTAAGCATTCTGGGGAGATGATATATACTTATAATTGTTCTTTTCTAAATAACTTATGGTACAGCCATAGGTTTTTTTTTACTCCAAACATTTCCCTTCCTAAACAAAATGTGATAAATAGGCTCTACATCATCCTTAGAATACAATTACATTTTTCTTTTATTCATCAACTCCCTCACACTACTGTAAGTACAGAGCACTAGTACTGATTACCCTATTGTTAAATAGTTCCATGCAGATTCTGTGTTTTTTTGAAATGCGCTTGGGGTTTTCCTTCCCTGCTGTTTAGTAGCTGTCAGATGCCTGCCTCCAGCATTTACTTCCCCTTTTAAATTTCTTTTTTAACAACTGTGGGCTAGAAAATTTGATAACCAAACACATTTAAGTTAGGTATGAATTGACTGCAGTGTGGGTAAGCATATAGTCAGAAACAGTGCTCTCATATACTAACAGTGGGAATATAAATTGAGATCACTATGTTAGGAAAGCAGTTTGATAATAAAATTTGGTTATCTTGACTTTTCATAGTACAAGTTGATTAGGCATGATTTCCTAATTAAGGACAATGTCTCCACGAAGTAAGCCTGCAATTTTACAGCCTTAACTCTTTACAATGTGGAACTAACTCTATCACAAAAAAAGTTCTTTTACTAAAAACACTCTATTTGCTTTTCTTCTCTCTGGAATAATTTCCTGTGCTGTTATCCAATCTCTGAAAACCATTGTTTCATACATTTTATCCCAATTTTCTAATTGTTTAAGGTTAGGAGGATAAATGTGTTCCCTATTATCCCTTTATGACCAGGACTGATGGTGCCAGTCTGATATATTTAAATATTATCTATATGCTCATAATTCCTAAAATTATCCCACTTGCCTATATCACATGTGGAATATATAATCCACATATGGTTACATAATAATATCCCAGATTTCACATGTCTGAAAGTAAACATATGGTTTCTACCTCCAGTCCCCAACATGTCGTATATATCCATGCTTTTAGTTGTTTAAACCAAACCTCCAGTGCTCTTTTTTTTTATATCTCTATAGCTAATCTGCCAGCAAATCCCTTTGATTGTGCCTTCAAAACACATCCCAGCCATTTGTTATTTCTACCATCAACCTCCTGGACCAGGGCATCATTTCACTTGGTGTGGATTATTGGAAAAGCTGCTAAATGCACGTGCGCGCGCACACACACACACACACACATATATTAAAATACTGCCAGTTAGTGTTTTAATTAAAAAATTATTTTTAGAACATTTTTATGTTCACAGTAAGAATGAGCAGAAAGTACAGCCTTCCCATATACCTCCCTCCCCATTCTTCACTTTTCATTCTTGTCACTTCACAGTATATTTTAACACACCAATGAATGGTCTTTTTTTAATGCTCCTTTTAGAATAAAAGTTAAATCATGTCACCTCTATACCCAGAACCCTTAAATGTTTTCTCAGCTTACCAAGAGATAGACTTTGAGTTCTTACCAAAGACAACAAACTCTGCGCCCATTTCTCTCTGACTTCCTCCTCTAGCTCTCTCTCCCACTTGCTTGCTGTATTGCAGCTACACTAGTCTACTTTTGTTTTCTAGTATTTTTGAATTGGTTGGTAGTGTTTCTCTAAAGTTGACTGATAACCATGATTCTCTATGGTTATCCTAGCACATTGCTAAGGTACAAAACCTCAAATGCACAGCAACAAGAATGATGAAAAAGATACCCAAAAATAGTTGTTTCAGAGATACTCTAGAGCCTTAATATATCTGTGTAAAAGAAAAATGTATTAAAATCCTTTACTTTGAACTTAAATTCTAGTCCTAAGTCTTCCAGTTTCTCTAGGCAATATCTTTGGTAAATTATCAATTTGATTATCGGTTTGTCAAGTATAAAATAAAATTGACTAAATAATCTTACCTGTGTTCTCTTAAACTATACATGGCTGCTTAGTTTTCTTTAGATGTAGAATTTGAAGACCTGTATCATTTTTACATACAGGTTTTATCTTTCTTTGCATGAAGTTCAGGTTGTTCATGATCACAGTTGCAAAAACTAATAATACCTTGATTGAAATTAAAAATACAGTTGAAAGGGTTAGTTATGAAACCTGCAATATCAAAAGCTAAACTTAAAAAAAAACTGTAAAGATTACTTTGAAACCCACTAGTTATGTCCAAGTAACGATTGAGAAAAGTGCAAACTATAGTGCAGGCCTCAGCAGTTTTATTGCTGGTCTGACAAAGATGAAGTGTTTGCACCAATACTTAAATCAACTACATTATCGAGCACACTGTAAAGTTAAGCTGTCATCTTTTTCTCATTGCAACATTTCATTGATAACAGAAATAGTATGCTGATTTACATGGTGATATAAACTTTTCTCATCTGTATAGCCAGCATTTCATATACCAGCATTCATTCCTAATAGCGTCAATGAATATTATTCTCTTAGCATGCGGAATACTTTATTAAATAGCTTCTTTAACTTCTGGTTTACAGTCAGTAAGCATAACACTCCACTCCATTTGTAATTTCTAGTGAAA
The DNA here is from genome assembly GCF_014898055.3 of Talpa occidentalis. NCBI lineage: Eukaryota > Metazoa > Chordata > Mammalia > Eulipotyphla > Talpidae > Talpa > Talpa occidentalis. Next base: position 39,430,616 of record NW_023601322.1, on the reverse strand, counting down.
AACTTACCAGTTTTTATTATTAGTATTATGCAGATATCCCTGCAGAAGAAAGAGAAAAAAAGTTGGCTTCCTGTTCAAGACACCGATCTCGCTACATTCCACCCAACACTCCAGAGACTTTCTGGGACGTTGGTTTTCCTTCTACTCAAACTTGTATGGAAAGAGGTAAGAGTACATATTGTAAAATTTGAGGATTTTTTTTTTTTAAGATTTATTTATATATGCACAAGAGCTGGGATACAGGCCAAAGATGTGGGGAGTGAGAGGATTCACCAGAAACAGAGTGGGGAGCAGTACAGTCAGATCTACTGAAATACGCTGCTGAAGGGAGCAGTGGGCAAGACAGGAGAAGTCTGCTACACCATGTGGGTCACCTCCCTGCCGGGGATTGAACTCATGCTGCAGTGGCTGTGGTTAGCTTCATGGTGCTGCATCTTTACCTCTTCTGCCACCAGCGAGGCCCCTGGGGATTATTTTTTTAATGCTTGGGGCCTCCCCTGGTGGTGCAGCGGTTGAGCACTGGGCTGCGAAGCTGCCCTCAGCCTCTGCAGCACTGGTTCGATCCCCGGCCGCTGGCGAGGGTCCCACATGGCGTGACAGACCTCTCCTGCTGCACCCGCTGCTCCCCTCAGCAGTGTATTTCATTAGTCTGCTTGTTCTGTTCCCTGCTCTGGCTCTGGTGAATTCTCTCACCCTCCCGCGCTTCTGACTGTACCCAGTGCTTGTATAAATAAATAAATAAATCTTTTTTTAAAAAAAAATTTTAATGCTGAATATACCCAAGCCCAAGCAGTAAACTTTTCCACTATGGTTCCCTTTACCTTCTGCTATAAGTTAGGTGCTGATTTTGTGACGTAAAGTCAAGTTCCTAAATACAAAAAGGTTGACCTTCAACTCTTCAAATAATTCCACTGGATTCAGAAATTGCCTATAATCACTGTAGTATGATTTTTGTATTCATTATCCGGGTTTATTCAGATTTCAAAAACTAGTTTTACTTTCATCCAGTCATCAAAATGACTTTTAATAAAATAAGTAACTTTACAGAACTTGTCAGTAAAATTGTTAAAAAAGAGAGCATCTTTTCAAAGAAACTACTCTGAATTTTAGATTTGAAAAACCTCACTTTTTCAAAATGCTAGGTATTTATAAACCATATCTAAGTGAAAAGAACCTTTGCTTGCTTGTTTGGAAGACTGTTGGCATACCAAATAGCTGCTTCATCTGTGGTACTTACATTTAATATAATTTGAGAGTATATTCAACTTCAAAGTCCCAGATATTTAATAGTTAGTTCGTTTTTCCAAAAGATGAAAATTCTCTTGACAACTGTTTCTCTGTTTCCACTTTCGCATTAACGAACTAGACTAGACCCCTTTGACATGCTGTCTCTGCCTGGTCACCAGATAGCATTAGATAATCTGGATAGAACCTATGTTTGCACCCCTGCCACGACCAAAAGTGTGGCAGTGCCGCGGACCAGCGCAGCGGTAGATTAGCAAGGCCAACTCAGGGATGAGAAACTGTGCAGGATGGTCAAGGATTCGGCGCATAAATGACAGACAGACACACTTCAGGAGTGGATATCTGACTGTAATGTGCTCAAATCACCATGCATTTGTATACATTCTCAAACAGCATTAGATTACATAAAATTTATTTTTTCAGCAAATGACAATGCTTATGCAAAAGATATATTGCCTTATTCTTCATAAAAAATGAAAGCAGTGTTCCATATCAAGGTATAAAATACAATTCTCTAGTTAATGATTACAAGGTGCTAAGCATATGTGGTTAACTATACATGAAGCACAAACTCCATTATTTTAACTCTGAACCTGTTTTGCTAGTTCTAACTCAAGTGCCTTGATCTCTCTGACAAGTTCTTTCCGTGTCTCTAAATTCCAGTAATCTTTGAATCCAGATAAAACCATTTTTAAGTAATTAACTTTACTTTGTGATGAATATAAATTCCATGGTGACCCTGACCTTTTGGTACTGTCCCAAAGACTTAAGGGCGCCACCTAATTCTCTTTCCTTCAATATTAACTATTCTTTCACCATTTAGGTAGATTCCTATATGTGATGTAGGCTCATCAGTGGGTTCTGGGATTATATATTTAACTACATTCTTTCCAGGGCCACCTCGGAGTGGCTGCCAAAGACGCTTTCCAATCACATAAACAACTCCAAGTGAGGTCTTGACTGTTGGGGGAAGTTTTCTAGCTACATCCTGTAGTTGTTTTTTATGATTACTAACATCTTGTTTACTCTCCGATGGATTCCAAATTTCTCTAATATGAGTCTCATTTATGGCATTAACCAGAGAAATATTATGTTTAAATTTGTCAATTACTTCATACAATAATTCCATGAAACAAGAAACAACTCATGACCAGAAAAGTCAGCAGAAGACAGTTCAGTTACAGTACCGTCACCAGATACATTCCTAGGAGTCAGGAAATATACACAATGGGTTACTTATTTTGCTAGGCAGAAAAAAAAAAGCATATTATGAGCATGGTAATCAGCAGCAATCTTCTCGGGGTCCAGTGTGTTATCCGCAGTAATCTTCTCGGGGTTCGGCGTGTTCCTCCCGTGTGCTCGGTACCTTGGCCGTGCCAAACATCAAGGACTAGATTGTTATCACTTAATTTCTGCCTCGGGAGGGGGCACCGCATGGCAGAGTACAGTCCTCCCCTGCAGACTATGTGATTGGCAATACCTTAGGAGAATCAAATAGTCCTGTCATCTAATGAATAGCTACAACAAAAAGTCTTTTTTTGATAAGCATCTGAAATTCATCATGATAGTAAAGACTTTGTGTTTTTAACCACCTATTCTTACTTGCAACCTTTGGGAGAGAGAATAGAAAAGTGCTTAAGAGCTCTGGTCCTGCTGGAGTTAGATCTTGGGCAAGGTCCCAGCTCCGCCACTTCCTAGTCTTTTATGAACATGGGTGAGTTGCCTACCCTCCCTGGGTCTCCATTATTAATATGTGAAATAGGTATAATAAAGGCTACTTCAAAGGAATGGGAGTATTCTGTGTGATAATGTGTCTAACACATTTGATCAGTGTTTGCAGCTATTATTTTTGTGTAAATGGGGAAATCATTACTGATTAGTGAAATCATGCACCAGCATCACACAGCTGATAATCCAAAGAATCATGTAAACTTAGAAGGCATTAAATAAGATTAAATATTGAATAGGTGCTCAAAAAAATGTATGTTACCAATAAAGTCTTCTGAATTTGTGATTTGTTTTTAAGGTTACATTAAGGAAGATCTGGATCCTTGTCCTCGTCCAAAAAGACGGCAGCCTTACAATGCAATGTTTTCACCGAAAGGCAAGGAGCAGAAGATATAGATGTTGAAGAGAAACAGAATAGGGGATAATTTTTTTTCTTTTTAGTTATTTATAATTAAAGTTGGTATTACATATTGATTTTTTTATCTTCTTTAAACTGATTTATAAATCATTTTTCTATTGAAAATGTTCTTAAATAGCATTTACCCACCACAGAACAACTATTTAAAATGTGGATAATGCTTATTTTGTGTCCTCTTGCTTTCGCACCTTTAAAGCAATAAGGTGCTTTCATTTTGCACTCTAACTTAAGAGTTATTTATTTACTTTATTTGCTAATACCTAATTACAATTTTGAAAATGTGGTTGTGATTTGTTGCCTTTGAGAGCTTTTCTTTTTGCTCCATCTTCCCTTGGTATTTACGTTCAACCATAACCATGTTAATCATTATAAATTTTCATTGTCTTATCCAGTTGCTCTTCTGTGGATCATTCCAATGACTGGCATTTAATTCTTCAGAAAAAAAATGCTAAATTTTGATAGTTGTTTTGACTTTCTGGCTTCTTTCTTTTGTTGAAATGAGGTTCTCTGTAGCGAAAGGCTTTCTTTCCTTTTAAGAGACCCACATATATCAGCATTTCTTCCTCTTACAGACTATAACTCAACATTGTCCTTCAATCTCATATTATTCCAGCTCTTCACATGTTTCTTTTTATCATACTTTTTTGTCTGGTACACTTTTCAAGCTAAATTTATTAAGTTCTTCTCTGCCCATTATGTTTTATGTTCAGTTGTTTTGTTTCTCGGGATTGACTCATCTTATGAACTTGCAATTCGGCAGCAAAATAGATTTCTCTATTTAGCGACTGTCTATTTATCTAGAACCTAGTGTCTGAGTCAGTAAGATGACTGACCACATCTGTGTCACCTTCTTTAGTAGCATTTTGTGTATCTGTCTTTGTATCTTTTCTTTTAATCCACACCTTGGCAGTATTACACAGCAAGAGTACTTGGGACACTGCCTTTGATAAGTATGTATTCTGATTAAACCATTTGAAACCTAAGGTTGTCAAAGGCAGCAGTTTAAATAGGTTAATCATGGGTAACCAAATCCATTATGTTACCTTGAAAAAAAAGGCAAAATGATGACACAGAATAGTCTTTCCTAACACCTTCCTGTAGTGTCTTCCCAAAGTCCAATTGGAAAGGCACCTTATTGGTAGGCTCAATGTATTGGTAACTCAGCTTAAACTACATCTGGCATATGTATTTTAAAAAAATGCATAGAGAACTTTCTTAGGTCTTTTAAAAGAAAGAAATCTTAAAGACTGCACCACCTTAGAAGTAAGCATTTGAAATATATCTCAAATTTTACCATTCAGCTGTTTATTCTCCATAAGCCTAGCAGCCTGAGAGATGTTTCAAAATCTTTCTTTGCTGAACCATTGCCTACTGTCAGAACAGTTTTTTTAGAAACCTAGTATCAGTTACTTTATCCTTGAGTCCTGTAGCATATTAAGCAAAAAAAAAAAAAATCAATGAAATAGCTTTCTGCTGTCACACCAGCAGAGGCCAGAATAGAGCTATTTTTGGAGAAGAATAGCTTCTTCTGGACCAGGGGCTGACTAGGAAAATCATAAAGGAAAATTTCTAGGATAAAGAAGATATGAGTTGGTAGAATAATGAAAGATGTAAAAATGAGCTTTCAGGTAACTTAGCTTTTGTTGGAATAAAACAAATGGCAGAGACAATTAACAAATTTAACATTTTTAACAGACTCACTGTTAGAAAGAGGCCAATAGTAAAGTTTAGGACCTACCATGGAATGTGCCCTGGTGATCAAACCAGACTCTAAATTGCTGAACAAAAGTAATTAACATCTTTGAATTCTGTGCTCAAAGTATCCTTCAAAACACTGAAATACTGCAAATTTATTAAGATAAAAATAGACATTTTTGAAGAAAAGCTAAGGAAGGAAAAATTGCCAGCCAACTTGCACTAGAATACTAACCTAAGTTCTTTAGGATAAAGGAAAATGGTAAAAACAAACAAACAAAAAAAAAAAACCCCACATGGAAATACAGGAAGGAAAGAAGAGCACTAGACATAGTAAATACATACTTAATATAATTTACTGATTGACAAGTAGTTTACCAAGTGGATTTTATAGTGAGATGGCATTTAAACTCAAGAAAAATACAGATTATAAAACTACAAAATGTGCTGCTGAGCATTTGATTAATAGTTTCAAAGTATCAAAGAGTAACAGACTGAAACTAAAATATTCTAATCCAACCTTATTAATACATTAGGGGGATGCAGATTTCATGGTCTTCTGTGGATGAACAAGTAAATTTGACACTTGGAATAATAAATGGCAGCTTCAGTGTTATGCCAACTTTAGCAGTACAGTTATTTCTGTGTTTTGATTGTTTACCATCACCCAGTAACAGAGACTGGCTTATGGGGCATGTTGGTGGGAATCCTGATTATTTAGGGCAGGTGGTAGTAATAGCCTCTTTCTTAAGAGGTAACTCAGGAAGTTTGTATTAGTAAGGTGGGAAATGTTGGGAATGGAGAGTGGTCTACCTGGGGCAGACTGAGCTTTACAGGCACTTCCCAGACATGAAGGGTAAAAGCCTCACAGCCCAAGGACCAGGATCCTTCCTTATGGGCTGATATCTGGCTCTTCTACTGGCCATTGGCTGCACCAGAATAGCACAGATACCAGGGGACCTGCACACCAGCTGGTTTCTGTGCCAGCGGGTTCCTCAGACATACTGTTTCAAAAGACTTTTGCATGTGGTCATGGTCTGGTCAGTCATCCCTGCTTGGGTGGCAAATGTCACAGACAAATACTGCTGCTCTGCCTTTCTTCCTTATCCCAATGCACGTGCATACCTTTACTCTCGTCCTGTGTGGGTTGATGGTAGCTTAACTGTCCAGGAATAATTGCATTTCCTTTCCAAGTTCTCAAACTAGACTTTATTCTGACCCCTAGGTCTATTAATTCACTTGAGAGGATTTGTTGGGTGTCTCCAAGGATCCTCAGACAAACCTGCCAAGAAAATGGATAATAAAGCCAAGTAGTAGTATTCAGCATGGGAGACACCTAAGAGGACAGGCTTGGTGACTTCCTGCTTTAGGTGTAACAAACTTTTTTGCAATTGGATTAGACTTAGTTGGCAAAACTACGAGTTAAGCTTCCTGTTTTCTGATGAGTGTTCTTAAAACAGTTACTTGAGTAACATGGAATTATATAAACTTTTTTTTTATATAAACTTAAATTATATAAGACTTTTCTGTACTTTATACATTACCTTGTAATGAGACACATTCCCTTCTAGTCTCCGACACCCCCTTTTATGGGTCAGGGCAATGACAGGTATCATGTTGGGGCCATCAGTGGTGTGTGGCCCTACTCACAAAGCCAACTTGGCGGAGGCAGAGATAACTCCATCCCCAATTTAAAACAGCTTTATGTATAGACTCATTAAACTCACAAAAGGAGCACCCAAAAAGGGTGCAGCAACAGAGATATTCAGGGTCGAACACAGTGCTTTAAATGTAGAAAGATTTAATGTTTGTTGAGTGAATAAGTGATGGGTATATCTGAGCCAGGAAAACTGGTTCTTGCTATGCTGTGCTAACACTTGAGTGTTTTATGGTGTTCACATCTCACCTTTTAGGCCTTTAGGTTCCTCGTTTGTAAAATGAGAGGATTGGACAGTAAAACCTCTGAGGTCCTATCTAGTTTCATCAGCTCTCTAGCAGGTGATCAATATTTTTCAGCAAGGTAGATAAGAGAGCAGTTATAATTTTTCCCTAGAGCCAGGCAAATCAGGGCTGGAGTTCTGGCTCCATCACTGAAGAATATGACATAGTGTAGTGAGGACCACAGGTTTGGGGGCAGCAAGGAGAAGAGTGCCAGGTAGGAGAATCCAGCAGAGAAGTTACAGCCCACAGAACACATAAAGTTGCTTAAATGAGGAGCTTGGCAAAATGCACAAAGAGGGCTCCATGACACCAATGTTCTTTCTAAAACCCTGGATCCTTCCTATTTTATAAGTTTCAAACTCTGGAGGAGGGATACAGAGCAGGTGAGCCGTTTCGAGCACTATCATTTTTGAAGAGTGAATTTAATTCCACAAATTGTATTCCATAGATGCTGACAACTTATTTACTCAGAATGAAGTCAGCAGAAACTGGAGGTAGCACTAGAAAAGTCTTCCCAGGGCTAGATGAAAAGCCAAGACCAGATTAGTACTTTCAGTACACCCGCAAACAGAGTTTCCAAACGTGCACAACCTTGTTTCATAATTCAGAGCTTGAAAGAAAAGCCAGTTAACCGCTGCAGGTGCAGCACGCAATGCTGATAGCTCAGTTAGAGGGTGTTCATTTCAGGTACTAGGTATCTGCTCAGCAGCACTATCTGTCCCCCAAGCTTATTTTCCTGGGCACCCCATTTATTCCAAACAAGGTTAACCTGACACAAGTGCTGAATTATCAAAGATGTTCCCTGGCATGCACACACCTCTCTCTTCTCCTGCCCAACCCAACCCATAGAAGCCTCCTTAATCAAGAAGACAATAGAATAGAGAGGAAATAGAATGTGGAGAACACTTGTCCCCCCAAAATATTAAAATGTGACCTTGTTAATTAAAGAAATCTCCAAAGGGAACAATGTGGAAAGAGTAGAATGTGATTATCCACAAAGCCAGCTGTGTAAACTGAACCATGAGTCATGGTGCTATTCGACTTTTGACAATGTAAGCATTGCATATTTTTCATTCATTTGAAACTGAATAAACTATAGCCTTCACCTCTTGAGATAAACCACTATGCTGAGAATTTTATCGCCAGTTTAATCATCCAAGTCTTCTGATTATGTCTCAGACGCTTGGAACCAGGGACTCCAGAACTCTCCGATTTGCCAGTGACCCTAACCTGAAATGTTCCCTTTACAAATTATTTCTTTATAGTCTGGCGCCCTACAGTACAGAACTCCAGGAGTCTCATATGTGAACTTGCCTACCCACCACTCTGAACTCTAATGGGCTTTCTCACTTGGGCGGCAGTTCATCCTAAGGTAATCGGTCGCCATTGGGAAAGGAAATCGGTCTTAGTGAAGGACTTTCTGGAAAATGAAATGCTGAAGAAATGAGGAAGGAGTCCATGGTGCAAAAGTACTCCCTGGGAAGCAGAGGAACGTAGCATTGTCCAGGAAAGGCAACAGAGTGGAGCCCAAGGGCACCCCAGTTTTCCTTTGGGTTCCTATAGTTGTACGTACCCGTAGTGCACACAATAACGATGCTGGCAGACTTGCTTTTTCATACCTGTTCTTCATAACTGCGCTGGGCAACAAGGGCCTCTCCTGAGTAGTCTCAGGCAGCGGCAAGTTCAGGTACTTGGGATGCCAGGAAGAAAGGAGGGCACCACAGCTGTTCTTGTTGGCTCCTGACTTTGGTATCTCATCTGTGTGGAAAGTGTTCATTTACGGGGAACTTTGAATTGCTATGCCCCACCTGTCAGTGTTGTAGCACCAAACCCAGTGGGTTTGATGCTAAAAAACAAAATCCAAGTAGCTCTACTTCTCTGGGAATTTGCCTCGGCTGGCCTCTAATCCCGTAGGAGGCTCAGATTCATTCTGAAGTTTCAAAAGGTCGTTTCATAATAATACTATGACACCATTGCCTTTTCCATTGTGTTGATAGCTTCACTGACGGCACAAAACAATGGTGGGTAAATGGTACCTTAATACAAATCAAGGCAATAATCACTGTATACTTCACTGATGTGCTGGCCAGGAAAGAAGCCATTTCCACTTAAGAATGTTCTTGCTGAGGGGCCTCCCTGGTGACGCAAGGGGTTAAGATGCAACCTATGAAAGTATCCACAGCCACTGCAGCATGAGTTCCATCCCCGACTGGCCAGGGAGCAACCCACATGGTGCAGCAGATCTCTCCTGACCCGCCCACTGCTCCCCTCAGTAGCGTTTTTCAGTTTGCCTGTTCTGCTCCCTGCTCTGTCTCTGGTGAATTCTCTCACCACCCGCACCTCTGGCCTGTACCCCGGTTCTTGTATGCCTAAATAAATAAATCTTTAAAAAAAAAAAAGAATGTTCTTGCTGAGGCAGTAAAAAAAGGAAGGAATTTTATTAAATTTCAGTATTTTAAAGTATTCTCTGTCGGGATGGTGTCTTGAGCAAAGTACTTATCTAATTGAGTCTCACTGAACCAGCAGCTGCATGGAGATCCACTTCCAAAGAAGGCCTAGCAGAAATGTGATTATTCAGACTTATTGGGCAGACAGCCTTTCAAAAATGAATGAATTAAACTTATTACTTAAAAGAACACAATCGACAGTACAGGTTGCCAATGATAAAATTTGAGTTTGCAAATGAAAACTAGTATTTAAAAAAATTTTATCTGCTACTAAGAGCTAGACAATCCTCGAAGACGTCTGATGAGATTGATGATGTGTTCATCGTTGTGATTTTTGAATCCTATAGTGAACATCAACATCTAGGAGATCTTCATACGTGGTGAATCCGTATTTTTTAAGTGATCAATGCAAAATACTTACAAATCAAAGATCCAAGTGCATGATAGATCTTTGGGTTTTAATGTAACAGTAAAAAAAGTTTTGCTGATTCATCTCCATTTCTTTGGGCAAAAGATGTCAGGCCCAAGAGTTGCTACCTAGGTGAAGATAGGAAATTGAAGTGCCACTCTTGAACAGTGATAGTCTTAGGGACCGCCTGCCACAATGCAAAGGGTTCCTCTAGAAACTGGACCCAGATACACAGCTTCCAGAGAGGTCACATGACCAAGCAGTGTGGGCAAGAATTAAAGAACAGGGCCTCCCTGGTGGTGCAGGGGTTAGAGACACAGCGCTATCCAACTATTGGCAGCCACTGCAACATGAGTTCAATCCCTGGCCAGGGAGCTAACCTACATGGCACAGCAGACCTCTCTTGTCTCGCCCACTGCTCCCCTCAGCAGTGTATTTCAGTAGATCCGCCTGTTCTGCTCCCCATTCTGTCTGGTGAATCCTCTATCCCAACGTTTCAGTCCTCTGACCCTACTTACCTTGGGGTTCTTAATAGCTTATCCCAACACTCCACAACTTCGGAAGCTTTTCTAAGTCCGACAAAAAGATTTTTAAAGTAAATCTGAAAATATACTCTTCATTTCACATTTTGATTCTGCACATTCTTTGATGTCACATAAAAACATTAGTCATGCTGAGCTTGCCCCTCTAAACAGACTCTACAATTTGCTCAGAGTAAACGAAGATGTGTTTTCTCCTTCAGAAAAAAGAAAACCCATTTTATTTTCAGTTCCTTTTGGAAGATAAGCTAACATTGGAACACACTGATTGGTTATGTTATTTTTAAATGAATTTTTAATAGCAAATAATTTGTTCCATCTGGGGAAAGGCTGATGGCATTTTCAGCAACAGGGCACACATCAGAATGGATTATTTCTAGCATATTTTAAAAAAAGTTTATTTAGATCCACATCACACTGGTCGCTCAGTGTCAGTGGCATTTCCTGATCCTGGAGAGGGGCTAAGCCCTTGGCTGCTTCTCTCATCCCTTGGGCCATTTGCCGCTCACAATATCAAAGACCATTTGCTCACCACACCCCCACCCCTCTGTGATTTAACCAGTGGGGAAAAAAGGGGCGACTGTTGTGGTTCACACTGTGGTAGTAGTTCACACTGAACTTAACCCCAGCTATTGGCAAAGGGATCTGATGGTGTCATGCATGAGCAGTTGAACTTGGCTCCTATGAGAGTGCTTTTCCCATAGCACACAGCTTCATTACAGAAGAGGGAGCAGAAACAGAATTTAGAGCAAGGGATGAGGTAGTTCTGAGGCCCCGTTTTGATCCATCCAGTTCTCATCTGTCCCTGGGGAGCTCCAGAATAAAAGGCAGTCACAAAAGAGAAGGAAAGAAGTGTTATTTAAATATCCATATTCATAGTAACACTATTTGTGTAGCCAAAAGGTGATGGACACCCAAGTGTCCATCAATGATGAATGTCTAAACAAAATGCACATACATATAATAGAATATTATTCAGCCTTGAAAAGGAAGGAAATTCTTATACAGCTTACAATGTGGATGGACCTTGAGGACATTGTGCTAAGTGAAATAAGCTAGGTACAATAGGACAAATATTGTATGATTCCACTTAACTACTTAGAAAAGTCAATCAAGTTCACAGAAAGTAGAACAGTGGTTACCAGTGACCGTGGGGAGGGAAGAAAGGGTAATTACTGTTTAATGGGTACAGAATTTCTGTTTGGAAAACCAAAAAATCTCTGGCAATGTATAGTGGTGATAGTTGCACGACAAAGTGGATGTACTTAGTGCCACCGAAGAGGTAATTAAAATGGTAAATTTTATGTTATGCATATTTTACCACAATTTTTAAAAAACAAATTATTTGTGTTGTTCACTCAGGTCCTTTTCTAAAGGAAGTCTTCTGGGTGTCATTGTTGCTAAGTGAGGCAGTGGTTAGTGGCCAAACTACCCAGTGGCATGTTTGTAAATACTTAACAACTGGCTCTCCAACAAGAATAAAAATAGGGCCTCCCTGGTGGTGCACAGTATAAAGTCTCAGTGCTATCAAGCTATCATAGACCTCTCCTGTCTTGCCCTCTGCTCCTCTCAGCAATGTATTTCTGTAGATCTGTCTGTTTTGCTCCCCACTCTGGTGAACCCTCTTACCCCCCATACCTCTGGCCTACACCGCAGTTCTTGTGTGCATAAGTAAATAAAGGTTAATCTTTTTTAAAAAAAAAAGAATAAAAAATAAATGTAAATATGTGTACATACATTTATTGAAATTTTACTGACATAAAGATGTAAGTCACAATTTATACATAATAAAATATACAGTACTCTTAATTTTAAACATTGATTTTCTTTTTTTTTTTTTTTCAAGATTTATTTATTTATGCATACAAGAACCAGGGTACAGGCCAGAGATGGGGAGGGTGAGAAGATTCACCAGAGACAGAGCAGGGACACAGAACAGGCAGACTGACTGAAATACACTGCTGAGGGGAGCAGTGGGCAAGACAGGAGAGGTCTGCTGTGCCATATGGGTTGCTCCCTGGCCAGCCGGGGATCGAACTTGTGCTGCAGAGGCTGCGGATTGCTTCCTAGTATGGTGCTTAACCCCTTGCGCCACCAGGGAGGCCCCTAAACATTGATTTTCTTAGAAAGATTCCATTGACTTTTGCTATTTGGTTGTATTGACAGCCAACAATGAATGGTTGTAATTGATGCACAAGTATCGTTCTGGCATGAGTATTGGTTATTTTCATTTGTTTTAATGAGTAAGGCAAAAGAAACAATGAAGGCATATCTCAGAACATCATTCATTAGTCAACAATGTTCAGTGATTTTTTTGATGAGTTGTATGATAGTTTTTGAATACAAAATTTTCTCCTCAATTTCTTCTGTTATGCACAATATGAAAGCTACAGACAATACATGTTCAATCTATCTTATTATTTTTTCTGCCATCAAGTCAAATCTGGACAAACAAAAACAATCATACTTTAAGCCTCAAATTGTAGAATTGGATGATTTCCATGGCGTAAGTAATCCTGTGACTGATTTCATCCTAGTACAGTGAGGTCACCTGATGGTGGAGTTAGCAGGCTATGCAGTGGCATCACTGAACACTGTTTCCACACAAAGATGTAGATACATAGATTCATAGATAATTGTTAGTTAAATATACTAAATGGAATATGATAAAATTTTACTGTGTGTTGCGTTTTTTATTTTTTTAATGATTTTAAAAATTTATTTATGCATACAAGAACTGGGTGTAGATCAGAAGTACAGGGGGTGAGAGGATTTGCCAGAGACACAGCGAGGAGTAGAACAGGTAGATCCACTGAAATACACTGCTTAGGGAAGCAGTGGGCTGGACAGGAGAGGTCTGCTGAGCCATGTGGGTAGCTCTATGGCTGGGCATTGAACTCGTGCTACAGTGGCTGCAGATAGCTTGAGAGCACTGTGACTTAACCCCTGTGCCACCAGGAAGGCCCCGTATTGTGTTTTTACTATAACTTATTTAATTATATGTTTATGTAACTTAATTTTTTATATTTTAATTTTTTTAATTTTAACCATGTTAAAATTATGTTATGAACTGATGAAAGCCTGCTCTGGCACACCCTTGGATGTTGAAACCACTGGTTATTCATAGTTAAAGCCAAAATTTTCAAAATTTAAAATTCTCTCTCTCAAAAATCCATTTCTTACAACAGAAAATCTTGGCTCTCAAGACTCTTCTCTTTACTGTGTATGTCAAGACTATTTCAGAGCTCAGCCAAGTCTTGGTCTCTTTGCCAGCTCCTCCCGCCCACCAACAATAGTGCATTAAGAATGCTATTCCTGTGTCCCAGTGGTGGGAGAAGCTTCTCAGGTGCAAAAGAGCCTGAAGAAAAAGAATATCTTAAAATGTTATCTACCACCCCCTTTTAACTCTTTTTGGGTGGTTTGAAATAGCAGCTCTACTGCCAATAGAGGTTACACTAAGAAACCTCTATCAAACTGGTACAAATTTGGCATGAAATTACTAGGGCCTCTCAGAGAGAGAGACAGGGAGACAGGGAGACAGAGAGCGAGCAGGGGGGAGGGGAAGAGAGGAGGGGAGAGACCAACAGAAGAGCAGCAACAGGAGGGAAATCCCTAAAACAGATTTACTAAAAATATGATATGCTTTGTTCACATTTAACAAAAAAGTGTTTCTACCACTTGCGCTTGCTAAGTATAACTGTGAGACTAAATTGGAGGCCTTGAAGAAGGTGAGGCCCAGGCCAGGAGACGGCCTTGGTCCCTCTCCTGGGGGGATGGGAAGGGGCAGGACCAGGTCAAGTCAATGCTCAATTCTTTTTTTTTTTTTTTAAGATTTATGTATTTATAGGCCTCTCTGGTGGCGCAGGCAGTTGAGCGCAGTGCTGTGAAGATGTCCGCAGCTTCAGCAGTGCCAGTTCAATCCTCGCCAGCCTCAAGGCAACCCACATAGCAAGCAGACCTCACCTGTCTCGCCTGCTGCTCCCCTCAGCAGTGTATTTCATCAGTCTGCCTGTTCTGTTCCCCACTCTGTCTCTGGTGAATCCTCTTACCCTCCCACGCATCTGGCTTGTACCCCAGCTCTTGTATAAATAAAGTAAATCTTTAAAAAAAAAAAATAAAGATTTATTTATTTATGCATACAAGATCTGGGGTACAGGCCAGAAGTGCAGGGTGGGGGTGGGGAGTTGAGAGGATTCACCAGAGACAGAGTGGGGAGCAAAACAGGCAGACTGACTGAAAAAAACTGCTGAGGGGAGCAGCTGACAAGTCAAGAGAGGTCTGCTGCACCCTGTGGGTAGCTCCTTGGCTGGGGATCGAACTTGTGCTGCAGAGGCTGCAGATAGCTCCATAGTGCTGTGCTTAAGCCCTTGTACCACCAGGGAAGGCCTCAATGCTCCATTCTTGTTCCCAGTCCTTTCCCTCCTTCCTGCCTCTTCTGAGACTAACCCCACTTCTGACCCCTCCATCTCCTGGAGACCTCAGCAGTGGGAGAGCTGGGGAGCTGTTCTGGGCTTTTGATGCCTGAACCTGAAGTGCCTAGGATCCCAAACCGAAAAAGGCAAGAGAATCTTAAATATCAGGACTAAACTTCTGATCACTTTTTTGTGATCATTTTTGTCTCCTTTTCTTTCCTCTCACTCTGACAGAGTAAACTGAGGTACCTTAAAGTATCTGTCACCCTAAACAATGAGGGATAATCAAAAGTGAGAAATGACAAAGAAGACCCCAGCTAATGAAACCAGTGGTTGCTTTTGGAGCCTGGGGAGAGTGTGATCTCAAGCTAGGACTTCTCTATTGGTTGTGTGGCTTTGCAAAAGTTGTTTAGCATCTCTTAGCTGCAGTTTCTTCATCCGTATGTGAAAATAATACCTATGAGGTCAACCAGTGTAAGGAGTAGTGAAATTTTATGTGAATGAATGATTTGCACACTGGAGTTTTTTGTTTTTTGTTGTTTTTTAAGATTTATTTATTTTTAAGATGTATTTATTTTTATACAAGAACCGAGGTACAGGCCAGATGCACGGGAGGGTGAGAGAGTCACCAGAGACAGAGCGGGGAATAGAATAGGCAGACTGACAAAGTACACTGCTGAGGGAAGCAGTGGGCGCAACAGGAGAGGTCTGCTTCGCCATGTGGGATTCTCGCCAGCCAGCCAGGATCGAACCCATGCTGCAGAGGCTGCGAACAGCTTCACATTGTAGCCCTCAACCGCCTGCACCACCAGGGAGGCCCTGCACACTGGAGTTTTATACAGAGATTTGCTGTTATTCAATCTGATTTCCTCAAAGGTAGATTCATTTTTTTTCTTTGAATGTTAGTGGATTGAACAGTCACTTAGGTGAAATCAGAAATCATACCCGTGGTTTCAACATAGATCACCTGAAATAGGAACTGGTTAATGGGTTTTGGAGGTGGAAGGGCTAAGGGTATGGGTACTACAGAGGCGGTGGTCACTTCTGGAAGAGGCCACTACCTTGGGGCTGCTGGAGGGGGACTGGACATGTTGGGTCTCTGAGGGGGCACCAGGAAGGACAGCCTAGAACTGGAACTTCTGGTTTCCAGAATCAACTGTGGCTGCCAAGGTGAAGAAGACTCATTGCTGTAGTGACCCTAGAGGAAAGAGCAAGCAGTACAGGAAAGGGAGTGCCTCCCCGACAACAGCCCTACAGTCCCTCTAGCACCCCCCTATTGGCAGAACCAGAGAAGTTGGCTGGAAAATACAATTGTGGCCCTCAGAGACCCTGACTCACAGGGCTGACTTTGGGAGGTGGGGGAGGTTGGGGTTTATCCTAAGAGAAAACAGCATAAGAGCCCACTCATTTCTCTGTAATAAACTCAGGGGCCCTTTGCCTCCGGGTGAAGATGCTGAGGGTTGTGCTTTGAATAACTCCTCACCGTCCCCATCTTTCTGTGTTACTGGAGAGTGATTACAGGAAACAGAAGTGGCTTCCCCAGCCTAACACCCTTTAAGCTGAGCCCTGAGAGAATTTCCCTGTGAGGAAGACTGATGAACTCCTTGACTCAGACCTGAAATGATTTGTGTTTGTTTTCCTTTTTAAGTCAGAATCTAAATAAAACTGTTATTTCTTGGGCGTCTCTTCAGCTGATGTTGAGGAGTTATGACCCATCTATCACGTGCTGCAGACAGCTAAATGACAGATTGCCATGTGGCTCAGATGAGAATAAATTGCTCCTACTGCACAAAGGCTAACCATTTGCAGACACCTAGCTCTGATTCCCCCGTGAGGAAGGCAAAAGTAGATGGAGTGGAGAAGGACTGGCTCCTCGTCTTAGCAGGGCTGCCCTGCGTGTGCTCAGCCTCTCTCCCATTTCAGAACAGGAGACATGGGTCTGCATGGTCATGGATAGAATCCACACAGGAGCCTCTAGCAAAGGATATTCTGGTTTCAGCCTACACCGCTTCCTACCTCTATCAACAGGCATGTTTCCCCTTGGTTTCTTTGTGCTTCCCAGCTGATCCCTAGCTCCCAGGCTCCAACCCTCCACCCAGCCCCACCTTGCAGTCAGCTCTGCTCTTCCACACAGAGCTTTGTGCTCCAGGCCGTCCCCTTGCTCCCTACTCCTGCTGAACCATAACCATTTGCATATCTGTCTGTTTGAGGTCTGTTCTTTATTTTCTAAGGTTAGTTATCTCAAAAAGCAGGGGTGGGAGGAGCTTTGCAATTTGGTGCACAGCAGAAATTGAGGGTGAATCGTTTCTTCAAGCCATGAGCATAATAGCTTTATGTGAAGTGTTAGCACAACAGTGAATTCCACCCAATTTGGTGACCCCACATGACAGCCAGCACCATGAACCGTTTCCTACGTTCAGATGGTAAATAGTTCATTGGTGGGTGTTTGCTTTTGTCACCCCAGCTGGCAGGTGTGTATTGGGGCCGGGGGAGGGGAATCACATCTCCAGGCACAATCTATCAGCACTGAAGCTAACAGGAATCAACATAGAATGAACAAGATCAGCCATCTGCAGAAGCAAGCACTTCAAACAGTTGTAAGCATGGGTCAGCAGCTCTGCCAAATACAATCAGGACACAAGAGCACCTCTCCAGTCCATCAAGAGCCACGAGGGTCTCTAGAATATGGGGACATTGCATCCTGAAACTATCTGATACTAGCATGGTGATCCATATGGATTCTAGAATCTAGGGGAGGGAAAAACTGCCAGTGCTTAACCAGAGTTGCAAATACTGTGTCTGACAGGTCACTGGATAATAATAAAGACCAGCATTTACAGGACAGTTACTATATGTACCAGGTGAGAGATCAGTTAGCTTTATGTCTACTCTCCTGTTTAATCCTTACAAACACATTATGAGGTATGTTCATCCATGAGCTTCTTGAGGTTTGATTACTGGGAATCAGTCTCTCAAGCCTCATTTGCTCTGGGGATCTGATGATACTGAGTATCTGAACTTGCAAAGCTAAAAGTTTAGAACATGGTGACCCTGCCAACACACAGCCACCCGAGGGTGCCAGGCTAAAACAGATGGCTGGACTCTTAAATAGTCTTGATTACAAAAGAGATCATCTGTTCCAGCCCTTGGTTGACCCGGGCGGCTTATCAAAGTCATGCTTTCATTGCCAGATGCAAGACTCCAAATGCAAACCCCAGACTGGAATAGAGGCATGACATGGAGTTCAGATGGGCCAGACTCTGCAGAAACTCAAACTGTTTCCAACATAGATGCTTTACTTTCAGGACTCAAGTAGAAATAAGAATGTGTTCCACTAAAAACAGGAGGCATGTCTCAAAAATCTTACAGGGATAAAAGCAGCCATAGGGTGGGGAATTACATCAGCTAGCATTCTAACTTCTGAGAGAAGAAAAGGAACCCTGACTCAAAAAAAGGGAGGCATCTTTTTAAAAAAAAAAAAAAGATTTATTTATTTATGCATACAAGAGCTGGGGTACAGGCCAGAGGTGTGGGGGGTGAGAGGATTCACCAGAGACAGAGCGGGGAGCATAACAGGCAGACTAACCGAAACACACTGCTGAGGGGAGCAGCGGGCAAGACAGGAGAGGTCTGCTGCACCATGTGGGTTGCTCTCTGGAAGGCTGGGGATGGAATTTGTGCTGCAGAGGCTTTGGATTGCTTCATAGTATGGTGCTTAACCCCTTGCACCACCAGGGAGGCCCAAAAATGGAGGTATCTTGATGGAAGATTTGAAACTTGATTCTTTGACAATGCTTTTACCACAAAGTATAAATAACTAAAAGGAAACTTGTAATTATTCTGATATTATACAGCTTTTGGCTTAATTTCAGTCTGAGCTGTTGTCTCAGACAACTGATTGTCTTATTGTTATAGGGCAGCCCCGATACAAAACGGGGTGCCTGACTGGGGTCCTCACCCGCGCACTTAAAAGGACTTATCAATACTGCAGGCACATGCGAAAGGTTAATAAAAGGTTTATTTACAAGGGAAGGGCAAATGAGGAAATGTACAGCTCAGGGAGAAAAACGGGAGACAAAGTTTTAAATGCGTCCTACCCGATCCGCCAATCAGGAATCCCAAATGGCGCTCTGAGAGTTGGCCGCCAGCCAGGAGGCATGAAGCCAGGAGGCGAGTGACAGAGCGAGAGACCCCAAGGCCCATGTGTTTGGTTTTTTATACCCAACCTGGCTGCTTAACTCCACCCTCAGGTCCCAGCCACCTTCCCTTTGGTGGTGACGGGATTTGTCTTTCCCAATGTCTTGATGACTTTGGTCTTGAGTGGGGGTGGGGTCCACAAAGCCTGTATGGGATTAGCTCAGAACATCCTTTCCCCCTAACACTATGGCGGGTGGAAGGTCCATCAGCTACCCTCACGTGCTTTAATCCAGCAGAGATGGGAAGGGCTATTCTGCTGTGATTGCGCCATCATGGAAGTGGCTGGTTAAGTGAGTCTGGTTGGTAATTAGCCCCCCTTGTTCTCGGGTAATTAGCCCCCCTTGTTCTCAGGTATGTCTTGGTGCCCAGATTCCTGCTTGTCAGCTCTGTATAGGGTTATTCAGGTGCCTCTCACCAGGGGCAAAAGTCCTGGTATAAGGAATATACTGGGAAGCCAATATCTGCTGATAACAGCAGGCAGATATTAGAATAAGAGATAATATACTTTGACTGGCAGGAATAATGGAGCCCCCCAGTCAATAGGCCCTGATCACTCCACCCTAGTTTACATCCCTAATCCCATCACCCACATGGGTACACTCCTTATGTACCTGCCCCACCTTTGTACTCAATGCTAATAAATGAGACTGCCTTTTGATGAGAGCACACATTACTTCCAGTGTAACCCTCAAGGTTTCTCATTGCTTCACATGGACTTTGAATAATCTTTTCCTCATCTGGCGCCGCTCCCAACACTGCTGCCCTGTGAGGTGACAAATTAGACCCTTTATTATAATTGGAAAGCAAAGCCAGGCCCAGCAACTTTCTTTCATAGTAAAATGTATCCCTACCTTCTTTCAGGCACCAATGCTCATCTAAGAGATATATGTTTATAGTAACAAAATTATAAAATTTGGATATTGAGAATCAGGGAAAACATGGAAACTTTAAATACCTATTATCTGAAAGACAGTTATGAATGAATGGGGACCTCAGGATATCACATCACCATGCACCATGGATAGGGAGGAAATGAAGCATTTTATTTCTTTAAATTTTTTAATTAATTGATGTATTTTATTTTATTTTTTATATTTTATTTTATATATTTTTATATCATTTTTCACTTTTGCACAATGTATGCTTTTTCATCTTGGTTATAATCCCCATACAATTCCTACCCCCCCTTATTTTGACTGTAATCCCTCCTACACACCCCCACCCCGCCCCATAGTGTGTCTCTGGCTTATAGCTATTTGTTGATTTTGATTTTTACAAATGAAGCTTTTTAAAATGCATTTTATATATTGTATACTTATGTTTTATATATATATATATATATACACACACACACACACGTGTGTGTGTGTGTGTATATATGTCCTGTCTCTGTCTCTTTGAAGTCCAAGTTGATGTGGTATCCTAGGGTTCTCATTCATTCATGGCCCCTTATTTCCTTCTACAATCAAATAGGGGAGATAAGATTGTGGACAATGAGCACAATACTTATGGTATGCTTGTTTAAAGATGTGGGGAATAGTACAAAAGGGCAATTATTTCTAAGACCATGTCTCCTCCACATTTGGAACCAGAACAACTCTGAGAATGATTCCAACTCTCAATCAAAACAAGCATGGCAGTCTATCCACACCCCAATGTGATGAGACCTAATCCTTCCTGCTCGCCGTGGCTGTGTGGACAGAAAACATTGATCAGGGGCCTCCCTGGTGGCGCAAGGGATCAAGCACTGCATGATGAAGCAATCTGCAGCCTCTGCAGCATGAGTTCGATCCCCTCCCGGCCAGGGAGCTACCCACATGGTGCAGCAGACCTCTCCTGACTAGCTTGCTGCTCCTCTCAGCAGTGTACTTCAGTCAATCTGCCTGTTCTGTTCTCCACTCTGTCTCTGGTAAATCCTCTCACCCCATACCTCTGGCCTGTACCCCAGTTCTTATATGCATAAATAAATAAATCTTAAAAAAAAAAAGAAAACATACATCAGTTATCAAAGCTACACTAGAGGAATTCTCAGAGTTTCTTGCAATTATTTTAAGAAGTATTTTCAGAACTGTGGCAATGACAAATGAACAAAAGTTTGGATGAGTCTGTGGGCCAGGGGAAAAAATATATATGGTCAGAAAACATTTAAAAATTTTTACATTTTTCATATTTTTTATTATTTTTACTGATTATTATAAAGTAATGTGGCTTGCTGCAGAAAATATAGCAAAATATAAAGAAAAACAATCACTGGGACTCCCTGCTGGTGCAAGGGGTTAAGCACCATACTATGAAGCACTCCGAAGCCTCTGCAGCAAGAGTTCCATCCCCAGCCCTCCAGAAAGCAACCCTCAAGACCTCTCCTGACTCGCCTGCTGCTCCCCTCAGCAGTGTATTTCAGTCAATCTGCCTGTTCTGCTCCCCACTCTGCCTCTGGTGAATCCTCTCCCCCCACACACATCTCTGGCCTATACCCCAGCTCTTGTATGCATAAATAAATAAATCTTTAAAAATAAAATAAAATGACTGAAAGAGAAAGAAAGCAAGAAAGCAAGAAAGAAAAGAAAAGAAAAGAAAAATAAAGAAGGAAGGAAGGAAGGAAGGAAGGAAGGAAGGAAGGAAGGAAGGAAGGAAGGAAGGAAGGAAGGAAGGAAGGAAGGAAGGAAGGAAGGAAGGAAGGAAGGAAGAAGGAAGGAAGGAAGGAAGGAAGGAAGGAAGGAAGGAAGGGAAGGAAGGAAGGAAGGAAGGAAGGAAGGAAGGAAGGAAGGAAGGAAGGAAGGAAGGAAGGAAGGAAGGGAGAGAGAGAAAGAGAAAGAGAGAGAAAGAAAGAAAAACAATCACTGTAACACTTCCCACCCTGGCTGTGAACAAGTTTTCATCCTAAGTGGTAGAGCGAAATGAATCTTCCAAGATCAACATATACCCTAAAGTGCTCTGGTATCTGCCTTTTATTCTCAAATGTTCTCATCCAGTCCCAAAGCCAATGTGGACACTCCCTAGGGTAGCTTTATCTGTGGGCAGAATTGAGAGGCCCTATAAGGTGATAGTTCAGTGTCCCCACGGAGGCTTCTATCCAGAATACTCTTTACCAACCTGCTTCCCAGAACCAGAACTCAGTTTATAATTTCATAGTTTCTACAAGGAGAAAAAGGGACACCCCAGAAGAATTCTAGATGTCTGGGTCAGGAAGCAGAGCGTCATCAAACAGTCTGCATTCTGGAAACAACCATTATCCTCCTGCAAAACAGCCTTTCTTGTTAGTGACTCTTTTAGAGCTTAAAGGGAACTGATAAGAACTTTAAATATGATTCTTCTTTGAACAAAACCACCTACGTGCTGTCCTCCAGTGAGATGGCGCAATGGCATTTCTGCCACCTGGGAATACTGACCTTTAACACGAAAGTCAAAGCATAGACTGCATTTTTAGTCCTCCTGCTTCTCCTTTAAAAACATTCTCTTTTTCTCATGTTTTTCAACTGATATAATTAATTTAAAGTAGCAGTGAGCCTATCAAGCCAAATTGTTCCATTTCTTGTGAGAATTTCTCATCTTTCCATAAGCACACAGTCTTCTCACAATTTGTTTTCATGGCTAAGTTAGACATGACTCTGGGGTCATTGAACCCCAAATTGATTAAATCCCTCAAGTTGTCTTTGAGAAAGAGTCATCATCCTGTGTATTTATTAAATAAAATTGTCTAGTATCATTCGGATTCTTTTACAATGAACGAATTCCCTTATTTGTTTGGAATTCTTTCTCTTCCAAAAGCTTCTGGTACATTTTTCATGTGACTTTTTGAGGTTCTTTTTCCTTGGAAACAGGAAATTAACAACAACAAAAAAAAAAACCCAAACATTTATTTTGGTTCCCATTATTGGGAGGGGATATATCCAGTGGGTTCTAAAAATAGTAAACTTCAATGTTGAAGATGGTCTTGACCAAAAGATTCAATGGATTTAAATTTAGTCTGAAATTTGTCCCAAATCCACATTGTTGGATTTGGAGGCATCTTTATACTTATTAATATGCTTGGTTCTGAAAATATTACACCTGGAAAATTTCTCCATTTCTATTCCTTGATAGGATAAGTTATAATAACAATAAAAAATCCTTGACCATAAAAATGCATTGTTCAATGAACTATTTTATTCTCTTTTATAACAGGAACTGGCAAATTATAAACCGCGGACCATACCTACCTCATTGCTACTTTTTAAACAATTTATTGAAGTGAAAATCATATAACGTAAAAATTGTTTTATTATTTTTTTTAAGATTTTTTTAATGCATACAAGAACTGGGGTACAGAGTCTCCCCAGTGGCACAGCGGGTTCAGCACAGTGCTGTGAAGCTGTGCACAGCCTCTGCAGTGCAGGTTCAATTCCTGGCCAGCCAGGGAGATTCCCACATGGCGTGGCAGACCTCTCCTATCCCGCCTGCTGCTCCCCTCAGCAGGGTTTTCGGTCCACCTGCCTGTTCTGTTACCCTCTCTGTCTCTGGTGAATTCTCTCACCCTCCTGCACCTCTGGCCTGTACCCAGCTCTTGTATAAAAATAAATAAATATTTAAAAAGAGAAATTGAAAAAAAAAGAACTGGGGTACAACCCAGAGGTGCAGCGGGTGAGAGGATTCACCAGAGACAGAGTGGGGAACAGAACAGGCAGATCTACTGAAATACTCTCCTGAGGGGAGCAGCAGGTGAGACAGGAGAGGTCTGATGTGCCATGTGGGTATCTCCCTGCATGGCTGGGGATCGAACTTGTGCTGCAGAGGCTGCGGATAGCTTCACAGTGCTGTGCTGAACCCTTTGCACCACCAGGAAGGCCCAAAATTAATTGTTTTAAAGTGAACAATTTAGAGGCATTTATTACATTCACTGTTATATAATCATCTCCTCTATATAGTTCCAAAACATTTCCACTATTCCAAGGTAAAACCCTATCTCTATTAAGCAATTTCTCGCAATTCTCCCCTCCCTCCAGCCCCTGTTGACTTCCAATCTGTATTTTGTCTCTATGAATTTACCTATTCTGGATTTTTCATATAAATAATATCATGCAATATGTAGCCTTTTGTGTCTGACATCTTTCACTTAGCAATGTGGTTTGGGGGGTGCATCCACACTGAGGCAAATATCAATACTCCCTTTTAAGGCTAAATAATATTCAATTGTTTGTGTGGACAACAATTTGTTTATCTGTTGATGGCATTTGGGCTGCTTACACCTTCTAGCTATTGAGAATAGTGCTGCTATGAATCTGTGCGTACACACACTTGTTTGAGTCCCTACTTTCATTCTTTTGTGTATAAACCTTGGAATAGAATTGCTGGGTCATAAAGTAACTCTATGCTTAATTGTCTAAAGATCCATCAAACTGTTTTCCACAGCAGCTACACCATTTACATTCTTGCTAGCAATATATAAGAGTTCCAATCTCTCCACATTCTTGCCAACAATTTATTTATTTATATAATTATTTTGATTATAGCCATTCTTATCGCATCACCCATATTTTGTAAATAAAGTTCTGTTGGAATGTAGTCAAGCCCATTCATTTATATGTTGAGGGCTGCTTTTACTACAATGGCTGCTTTTACTACTCTGCAGTCTATAAACCTAAAATATTATCTATCTGGCTCTTTTTTAAAAATGTAGTCAAACTATATTTTAGAAGATTGGTCCCTTTTTCTTTGTCACTTTAATTCACAGATGCCCAAAATATGGCCAACTAACGTTGTGTGACCTTGGCTGAGTTAACTTATTTTGAGTATTAAATTTCCTTTTCTATGACATTCTAGGGTAGGATTAGTAAACTTCCAAGATCTCTTTTGGAAGCTTGTAATATCTGAAAAACTATCATAGTTCAAAAATGGGTAAATAATTTGCAGTTAATCCTTTTATTCAGTCTTGCTCGGGTTTCTTTTAGTTTAACTTAACAGTTTCCCCTGAAATTGTCTTTGATCTATTCATTATGCAAGCACAGAACAGTAGCCAGTTCCTAGTTCATGTTCTTCTTTCTCTGTACCAAGTTACACTGATTTGGTGGGATTATCTAGGAAGGCCAGAGCAAAGGATGATGTGAAAATTCCTGACTCTATTAGGCAGGAGGGAAGGAAACAAAATGTCGTTACTGGTGGTTTCTTGAATACGCAGCTAGGTCCACTTTAAGACAAAGTCTATTTTACCAGCAACTCAACTTGGGGAGGAGAGATCAGGAAGAAAATAAAGAGAATGAGAGGGAGTGAGGGAAAGAACAGATTATTTAATAGCAACTCGTGAAAGAATACTGAGGTTGGGGCCTCCCCTGGTGGCGCAGGTGAAGCTCTCTGCAGACTGCAGCACCGATTCCATTCCAGCTGGCCTGCAAGGGTCCCACATGGTGCGGCAGACCTCTCCTGCCCTGCCCGCTGCTCCCCTCAGCAGTGTATTTCGTCAGTCTGCCTGTTCTGTCTCTGGTGAATCCTCTCACCCTCCCGCACATCTGGCCTGTACCCCGGTTCTTCTGTAAATAAACAAACAAACAAACAAACAAATCTTTAAAAAAAAAAAGAATACTGAGGTTGAACAACTCTCATTAATAACCCATCCACCCTTTTAGAAGGTAGTGAGGATGAGCAAGACCTGAACATCTCTGCCAAGGGTGCGGTGTAGACAAGACAGAAGGAAATATAGCTCAGCCCTCATTTTCAAAATGAAGAAGCAGTAGGTAAGTGCCTGGTACATATTCACCAGGCGAATTAGTTGCAGAACACGCATGAGACCCAGGAGTCCAAACCCAGTCAGCGAAAGGAGGTTCCAGGGCCATGACAGTCATTCCTGGCTTTGCTTTTCCTTCTGAACAGCCTGCTGGCTCCTGGCCCACCAGGCCTGGCTGGGAAAGGTCTTGTGACTCTGCTCTGGTGCCACTCCACATTTATTTATTTTTTTATGAATTATTTTATTTTATATAATTCTTACATCATTTTTCATTTTTGCATAATGTATGCATTTTCATTTTGCTTATATTCCCCATACAATTCCCACTCCCTTTTTCTGACCCTAATCCCTCTTCTCCTCCCCCTGCCCCCTACTGTAGTGTATCTCTGGTCTGTAGTTGCTTGTTGATTTTTATTTTAACTTTATTGCAATTAGTCTTTTCCCTGGTCCCTTATTTAGGTTTTCTAGATTCCTGCTATGAGTGAGACCATCCGGTCTTTTTCTTTTTCTTTGTGGCTTATTTCGCTGAGCATGATCCCATCCAACTCCATCCATGTTGCTGCAAATTGCATGGCTACTCCATATTTATTTCCCACCTCTCAGGGCACCAACTGCTCCCCAAATCCTTTTACTTGTTCCTCATTAGAGTCAGTCTTCAAATACCTTAGTGGCTACATTCTCGGAAACCGGTGCTTAACATGAAAAGACCTGAAGGGAAAATAGGTCCTGGAATAACTTTGATGACTTCAACTTAGATCAGCGTTTATTTTTTTTTTTCTCATGAGTTTAACACATAAGTGACTTTGAACAAAACGTCATTACCTTCCTTTCCCATTTTCACATGTAGCTCTTTTCCCACTTCCCACAATCAGCCTTTTGACACTGCTCCTAAGGGCTGCGCCCTAAACTCTTATATAATCCTCACAACAAGCTTATGTGTGGGTGAGATTATTTTCCCTAATTTTCTAGTTAAGAAACCCAAGCCTAGAGAGGCAAAGTCTGTGTCCAGAGTTGCAGCTGCTGAATGGAGTCCGAATTTCAACCAGCTGGGCCAAGCCACCTGCATCACACACAGTGCTGAAAACCAACGTTA
The DNA here is from genome assembly GCF_014898055.3 of Talpa occidentalis. NCBI lineage: Eukaryota > Metazoa > Chordata > Mammalia > Eulipotyphla > Talpidae > Talpa > Talpa occidentalis. The sequence continues at coordinate 39,403,795 of NW_023601322.1, read as the reverse complement.
CCTCAATAAAAAAATTAACACAAAAAAAATCTATGTTAGACACCACAATGTTTCTTTTAGTTTAATTATCAACAATTTGAAATTAATTCTTTGTTTTTGCAGTGTTATTTAAATTCCTGCCCCCATAAATATTTTCGCTATGGCCTTAGTTTTAATTATCTTCTGGTGTTTTCCTTGGACTGGTTTTTGTGATGGGGTGAGGGTGGAGCATTTACCATCTGACCTGTAAATACCCGTTTTGCATTCCCACACCACCATAGCCACAGCCAGAGATGACATCAACCGATAGTCAAAACAAGCCCACACTCCATCAGCCCAACAATGCTAATAAGACTCAAGCTGCAGAGGGACCCTGAAGCCAAGTCACCCAGAGGCACCTGCACATGCAGGAACACTGCAAACCACCCTGCCACTGACCCTTCCAGAATTCTGCCTTTGATCTGACACGAGGTCACCCCAATCCAGAACCTAATTCTAGGAGAGAATGTTTTCTTGTATGGAGGAGATATCAACTCAGAGGATATAAGAAGTCAATAGGTGCATTTGAGAAATTGGACGTATCTTGACAAAGGTCAGTGCAGACCATTCTTTCTGCTCCATTTTAGTGGAAATCACTGTTACACATGTTAGTCCAGTGAAAAGCCACTTCTTGTATATATACACTACAGAACAGAAACTAGATAATTCTTCATATTTCTAAAGCATTTTATAGTTTTCATCTCATTCACCTAATTTCCTCATGTGCTCCCCAGGTGATTAGTAAGATTAATACCACTCTACAAATGAAATAAAAACTCAGAGGAGTTTATTAAGCTGGGAAATTCTTCTATCAGCAAACAGTATCTGTCCTACAGTGTCCCCCTATGGTCTCCATAGCATTTTTAAACCCAAGAGAAGAGGAGACAATTTTGCAAGCATAAAGACACAACAAGGTAGTATCTCAAGATAGTGTCACTGCACAGCACTGAGCATTCTGGACAATAAGGAAAGTGAGACCAGTGAGATGTGCAGACTGGAGAAGTCTCCTCCATGTGCACAGAGCTGTGACTACCCCAGGGAAGGGAAGTTCAATGCTAGGGGGAGAATGTTAGAGTCTGTTATGGAGTAAATTGTATTATGCCGAATTTATCTGTTGAAACTCTAACCCCCAAGGTGACTATATCTGGAAATAAGATCTTTATAAGAGGTAATTAAGATTAAATGAACACTTAAGGGTGTGGCCCTAATCCAATATGATTAGTGACAGGGCCTCCCTGGTGACACAAGGGGTTAGATACAACCTATGAAGCTGTCTGCAGCCACTGCAGCACGAGTTCGATCCCTGGCCAGAGACCTGCCCACATGGCTCAGCAGACCTCTCCTGTCTCTCCCACTGTTCCCCTCAGCAGTGTATTTCAGTCAGTCTGTCTGTTCTGCTCCCCACTCTGTCTCTGCTGAATCCTCTCACCCCCCACACCTCTGGCCTGTACCCCAGTTCTTATATGCATAAATAAATAAATCTTAAAAAAAAAAAAAGGCAATCTTGCTTTCCAGCTACCTCTCTCCAACTGTCCCTCTGCTTTTCCTTTTCTTTGTGTTTACTGAGACAAAAGCCCACTGAGAACATCTACAAGCCCAGACCAGAAGAGTTCTCACCAGAAACTGACCCCACTAGTGATGGGAGTCAGTGGGTTTGGAGTGCGGGGCCTGTGGGTTCACTCTGGGAAAGGTTTCACCAGAGCTCCCGTTTCAGCAGCACGCAATGAGCTCCCAGGCGAGTTTCTCCACGAGACAGAGACGTTGGTTATATTTAAAGAACAGGTTTATTAGGGAAAGGGACAGAAGAATAAAGGACACTTGCATAGACACAAGGGGGCAGGAAGAACTGCCCAAAAGGGGCAGGTTTGCTGAGAGAGGCCTGCATGGTTGCAGGCGGGCGGCCTTGAGGAGAGCTGCCTCTGCTGAGGGAGGTCAGTGAGGAGAAGCCCCGGCAGGTGCAGGACATGGGCAGGCAGGAAGCTGCTGCCCTGCAGAGGGAGAGAGTTGGTGAGAAGAAGCCCCTGCATAGTCACAGGTGGGCAGTGGGAGTGCTGCCCCAGCCAGTGCAGAGACTGCCCTGATATAGTCCTTTTCTCTTTGGGAGGGCTCACTCTTCCGTGGAGTGGCCTGTTTGTTGCTGATGTTGGATAATTAGGCAAAACTAGAAAGAGATCAGAGATTCCAAAATGGGCCCAATCTCCACATCTTTACCCTCAGGTCTGTGCTCCACTCCCTAGAGCAGTCTGATCCTGCTCGGGTCTTAAGCCTTGTGATAAGGCTCTGGTGCCGAAGGGTCCGGGCCTCTACATCTGGGTTACTGGTCATGTTATTTCCCTCTACCCCCACCTCCTTGTGAGAGTCAGGTTCTGGTCTTGAGGCACCTCCTTTCCAGTTTTCTATTCTTGTCCTCCATCAGTGGCGATGTCTTCATTTTTGTTTTACAACTAAAAATAAAATCAGGTTTTCTTTAAAATACATTAAACTTTGCAACTTCTATTCACCTACCCAATGAAAATGAGAAAAACATAATTCCAGTGGAAAAGTCTTATTCTTAAGAGTGCAGACTGAGGGGACCCCCAAATCTGCACACTCTGAAGGGGCACATGAATGCTCTTAGTGTGAAAGAAGTTTAATAGGGCAGTGTGCATAGAGAAGAGAAGAAAGGATCATAATTTCCCATCAAAACACCCAAAGTTACTCAACCCCTTGTGAGTAAATGCCCAGCCAAACAGGGTTGGCCAAGACCATGGTCACTGAGGACTGAAACCCTGTCACAGCCTGAAGCAGCTTCTGGCAGGGAATGATAGGAAAGGGGCAGAAGGAGCGAGGTAAGTCTGGGACAAAAGGAGCAAAATCAAAGTACAAATCAAAGTGTTATAGGGTAGCCCCGATACAAAACGGGGTGCCTGACTGTGGGTCCTCACCCGCGCTTAAAAGGACTTATCAGTGCTCTACTGCAGGCACACGCGAAAGGTTAATAAAAGGTTTATTTACAAGGGAAGGGCAAATGAGGAAATGTACAGCTCAGGGACAAAAGTGGGAGACAAAGTTTTAAATGCATCCTACCCGATCCGCCGATCAGGAATCCCAAAATGGCGCTCTGAGAGCTGGCTGCGAGCCAGGAAGGCCCACGAGTTTGGTTTTTATACCCAACCTGGCTGCCCAACTCCATCCTCAGGTCCCAGCCACCTTCCCTTTGGTGGTGACGGGATTTGTCTTTCCCAATGTCTTGATGGCTTTAGTCTGGAGTGGGGGTGGGTCCACAAAGCCTGTATGGGATTAGCTCAGGACATCCTTTCCCCCTAACACCTCTACATGTCTCAACTCCATGTGTCTCCTTCCATGTCAGCCAGTCAACTGAGTGTAAGTTAGAGGAAAAGGAGGAAAAGGTACTAGAACAAAATGAATCAATATTTGTTTTAAGAAATCCAGTGCGGTAAATCCTTTCACTCAGGACAAGAGAAGCCCTTGGCCACATGACACAAAAAGGCATTATTTCTGCAAATGTGTTTTCTGCTCTCAAAATGGACTTGGTACCTTGCTCATGATGTCACTAGAGATGCTTGCAAGGGACAGACCTGTCAAAATCGGAGTGTGGGTGACCCTGAGGGGTTCAGAGGGACCCCACAGCCACTGGAGGTAAAAAGGCCCGACTTCCCTGGGTAGCAATTTCATGGAACAGAAAGCAAACATTTGCATTATTTTTGTAAAGACAGGATATGCTATTTCAAAGAAATTTCTAGGGTGCCCTATTCTTTTCCAGGAGTTTAGGGGAAGGCCCCCCACCCCCTTCCCATGCTTGCCACTGGATGATCCCAACAGATGCTTCCTTCTTTGGATCTTTGGATCCAAAGGGATCTTTGGAAAACCAACCAGGTTAGGTTCATCTTCTCTGAGGAAACAACCTTCAAATCTTTCCTCTGGCAATGGAGTGGAGTCTACATCTCTCTAACCTGGCATGAGGTCCCTCACTGCACAAAGCCCGAGAGCCATTTAGGCCCTTCACTTCAGCCCCTGTCCTCCATCTTACTTTCCCTCCAGCTTGTTGCCCTTCCTTGGCTAGACTGGTTCATCCCGAAAACCTTGGCTCATCTCTGAGATCTCATTCAAAGTCCCCTCCAGTGAGAAGCTTTCCCTACGCCCCCCTCAACCCCCTCTCACCCCATTACCACACCGCAGTCAGTACTTAACTTACAGTTGGCTAGTTGGCCAACTTACAGTTACTTAACTTACAGTTGGCCAATTGGCTAGTTCAGCTGGTATTCAGTCAGCTGTTGGGCCACGCTGACTACAATTTTGTTTTCATTCACTTTTTTAGTTTGCAGAGAAAGTTTCTTCAAAAGGCTGACCTGCTCTTTCAAAATAAAATCTCAGCAGATTTTATTTCCAAATGGAATCAAAACAGGAAGTTAGAATCTAAAGTGTACTCCACTGTGACAAAAGTCACATTACGAAACCAAAGTACCCTCATCTCAGGCAGCTCCAGCGTCCTCAGGGCTAAGATGACCACACGCTAGGGCTCCCGGTTGAGACTCCCTGGAAATTCACTGCAAGAGGCTTGCCTTAGCGTTCATTTCACTCTCAGGCTAGACAAAGCCACTAGGGTTTTGAATTCTGAAGAAAGCACCCATAGTCTTGAGAGTCTACAGAACGTGGGAAGAAAAGGATTGCAGAGAGCCAGGCTGAGGGCCAGCTGGGGGTTAGGAGAGACGTTTCCTTCATTTAAAAAAAAAAAACCTTTTGTGGAGGAAGTACTGTGTCCCCAAGCAAATTCTAACTTTACCAAAACAGCTGAACTAAGCTGCCAGCTTCTTCCAGAAAGAGGAAACAGAGAGGTCTCCCCACACCAGGGCAGAGTGAGTTAACAATGAATTCTGCTCCTCTCATAAATAACAAATCAAACTTTATTCACTTTTACCCCAATTTTGCAGAGAAAACCGAAATTGCTGCATATCATCACCAATTCTCAAATGCTGCCGCTGCTTCTGGCTTTGTCTGATCTTGTTTATGTTCTTTATTTTGTTGTTGTTTTGTTCTTTCCATGCCTGACAGTAAACAGTGATCAATAAACTACTGAGCAGAGAGAACAAGAAATCAACAGCCTGGGAACACAGAGGCGTGCCAGAGTCGGTGGAGTAAGGAAGGCCAGGGGGCGTTGGGTTGTTTTTGCCAGTCCTCGTAAATATGCTGATAGTGTGTCCTGCCCAGAGCTCCAGCAATGGCTCATTTATTTTGTCATTTTTTGTTTTGTCAGTCACCCATTCATGTAACAGTTGGTGAGCTGTTCTCGAATTGAAAGGCATTCACTAACACGATTTAAGTGGTTCTTAAATTTCCCAAATCACAGTCACCCCAACAACTTGCTAACTTGCTGGACTAGGTCCCCTGGATTTGCCATGTGTAGCAATGGGCCGGGACTATGGCCTTTGCATTTCTTACGAATTTCCAGGTGCTACAGATGTTACTAGCCCTAGGAGCACACTGAGAAACATTGTGTGGCTGTATCTACCATGAAACGCCCAAATGCCCAGAACTTAGAAGATGCTCAATAAATATCCTGTAAACTGCCTTAAAGCCACTTCAGAAAATCCCGGGTTCTCTGAGATTGGCAATCAGCTTATGCGAATATTAATGCATTTTCCCAGCTAAGACAGATGCAAGAATTAGAGAACTTGAGGAGCAAGGTGCTCTCATTTATAGATGAAATATTAGGTTGAGAGCAGAACATTTTGTACCTGATCTATAAGTGAGCTGACATCTGGTGGACTTGTTGGGGATTCATAAGAAAAACAGGAAAATCACTTATTGTCTTTTGTCATCTCTCCTAAAGTAACTTTTTCCTTCTCCTTGCTTCCTTCTCCCTCCCAGCTTCTCTTCCATCTCCACAAGGCTATCAATTAATATTTATACAAATGCTTTTTCTTTGGAAGAGAGAAACGTTATTATTGCCAAATGAAATAAATAATTTTCTCTGCTCTTCTTTAAGAAGGTAGACAGGGCAATATTACCATGCAAATTTTTTTTTTTTCCCTTCTTTACAACATCCTTTCAGGGTAAACAAAAACTCTCATTTTTTTATGACTTCAAAGTCCATAGTTTAAGATGATTTGTGGCATGATTCAACAGTTGATAGTTTAAATCGTACTTTTAAATGTATAACCATGACTTGTTTTCTATAAGTAGTGCCACATTAAATGCCCTCTGGAGTATATTGGGTTCTGTCACTATTGTCATATTATCTTATTGTGGTAAACCTGTAGTAAATTATGTGGACTTATTTAATTTTTGTCCCTTCTGGTTATCTAACAGAGAATAATTATTACTACTAAAAAGTTTACATAAGCCATTAACTTGTTCGTATTTCTGATTGCCATTCCAGATCATAACTTAATGCACTTTTTTAGTACAATGTGCATCAGTCTGGCTCTTTTCTTAGTGCTTTGGCAAAGTTTTCTTTATATTAACTGGATTAATTTCTTTCTTTCTTTATTAATTATTAATTAATTAATAATTATATTAACTGGACTAATTTATTAGTTAGAAGATAAGCACCCTATATAAGGATGTAAGGGAAAGAAACAATAAATGCACCCACACAGATCTTAATATACCTCAATATCAGAATCACAAATTATATTTTTGACTTCTTAATGTCTAAATTTAAATCTTAACGATGGCCTTGCCTTGTATATAAGGAAAGGTTGGCAATGTAAACGGAAGCTGTCTGTCTCTTGTTAAGCATTACAAATAACCTAGGGGTTAGCTGTCAACCCTGAGAGTTTTAGTAGGAAAGGAGCAGCCCTCCTCTGCTTGCCAACACCCAAAAATGCAAACCAGATTGGGAATGGTGCATATGGAAGCCATGGAATGTTATCAGCTCTAGGGTCCTTCCCTAGATGGTAGGTGGTAGATGAAAGAGGAGTCTAGAAAATTATACAATCTTTTTCAGAGGAGTCTAGAAAATTATACAATCTTTTTTAGAGGGTAGATGAGACAGATAGCCAGTGAGGTAGATGATAGATAGATAGATAGATAGATAGATAGATAGATAGATAGAACCTTTTGAAAATAGTATTTATTGAATACATATTACATGCCAGACACTGCTATCACATATTTGTTATTTTAATGCAATTCATAGTTCATCATAAAATTGACACTTTTAAAGTATACAAAACCAATAGGTTCTAGTATATTCACAAGCTTGTGAAGCCACACTACCTAATTTCAGAATATTTTCATCATCCCCAAAGAAACACTACACTCATTAGCCCTCACTAGATAAAAGTATATTGTCAACTTCCTATGAAACAACATGAAGACAATTTTGACTCCTTCACAGTGGGATTCTTTGCAGGTAGAGGCTTGCTTTTACTGTGGAGATGCTTCACTAAGCCCAAACTGCAAAGTAAGGGAAAATGACTCATTCTCTACAGCCTCCCTCACAAGAGAAAGGTGGAAGAGGAAGGACTCAGAACAGAGGTACAGCTGAGGGGCCAGGGAGAACTACACTGGAGGAGAGATTTGTCTGTTTACTGATACAATGTTTGGTGGCTCACAGCATTTGTGTATTAAATATTTGCTGACTGATTTAATTCTATATTTGTTAGTTATTGGGTTCTATTTTTATCCCTCTGTATAAGAGTTTTTAAATCTCCTTCTTCAAACCTTCCTTTCTTGTTACTGTTTTGTTTCTATAATGTATCAGTTTCTGAAAGAATGATTTTTAAATCTCCCATTCTGATCATGGCATTTGCCCTTTGTCCATATGATTCTTTTAAAACGTCTTTTATTTCAAGACTGGTGTTGGATGTGTCAGCCAAGATTAAATTGCAAGCAACGCAAATTGACTTTCGCTCACTTAAGCAGGAAGAGTACCTTGCAGAATTATTGGGACACTTGAAACACCATGCTCAGCACCCCAAGAACTGCCCCAATATCAAGCCACTGAGAAGCCTGGTCAGAAAGCTGTCTCTACGGCCACAAAGCTGTGGGTGCTATTCCCCAGTGCCTGGAACTCCTCATAGGGACTGCCACCTAAGGGCCAAGAGAACCAAACGCTGCCTGGAACAAGTCTGGCTAGACACCCCAGCCTGCCTGAGGAATTTTGGTCTCTGTTTTTTGTCTGTCCAACTCCTCAAACCAAGCAAAGTCAAGGTGCATTCTTTGGCAGAATCTAGGTCACATGAATTACCTTGGGGGCCAGGAAGGACGGGAAAATGACCAGATGGGAATGTATTTTTTAATTTTTTTTTATCTTTTACATCATTGTTCATTTTTAAACAATATTTGCTTGCCCCCACCCCCTCAGGTGTAGTCCCCATAGAGCTTCCTTCACCAGTGCACCCGTGCACCATCACCTCAGTCCCCTGTGCTCCTCCCTCCCTCCCTCCCTCCCTCTGATTTTGAGTTTCCATAGTGGGAGGTAGTGACTCCTTCAAGGTTGGGAAAAAAGGATGCCCTGCTGGGCAGGAAACATCTCCAGAGACATCCAAATTCATGATTATTATAACTTCTTGGTATATCTGGTTTTGGAGTTTGATTTTTGTCCTGTGAGATATTATATCCCTGAGCTGTGTTTTTCATGAGCTCTACAGGGCTAACACTAGCCAGGGGAAGGGTTAGAGCTGGCCTTCCCAAGAGACCTTATACGGAAGTCTCTCCCCTGCCTGGTCACCCCCTCCATCTAGTCCAATAGGAAAGCCTTTCTTCAGCGAAGAGTTCCTCTTCCTTCTAGACTCCCACACCTGGCTGCTGGGCACAAATCCAGTCTGTCTCCTAGAGGACAGGTGCTCTGCACAAAGAGTGTACCTTCTGGCTCTTGTATGTGCCAGAGTTCCTTACATGGAAGGAAGGAACCTATAGTCCACGACTCGTGCTTCCTAAGAAGCTAAATTTGACCTGGGGGCAAGGGGAAGTCCATTTCTGAGAGATGTGAACAGAATAGGGAAATCTGGCTTTGATTTGGCTTTAGTGTTAAAACCAATTTATATCACACATAATCCCGTGTAAAGACTTAAAAAAAAAAAAAGATCATCTACTTAAAAGACACAGAAATGTGGAGGAAAATACAGTAAATGCTGTGTTTTTATCTCAAAGAAATAGAACTGTAAGGCCTCCCTGGTGGCGCAGGCAGTTGAGCGCAGCACTGTGAAGCTGTTCGCAGTCCCCACAGTGCCAGTTTGATGCCCACCAGCTGCAGAGATACCCATATGGTGGGGCAGAACTCTCCTGTCTCATCCACTGCTCCCCTCAGCAGTGTATTTCAGTCGGGCTGCCTGTTCTGTTCCCCACTCTGTTCTGGTGAATCCTCTCACCCTCCCGCACCTCTGGCCTGTACTCTGGTTCTTATATAAAAATAAATAAAAAAATTTTTTTTTAATCTTAAAAAAGAAATAGAACTGTAGTGAACTGCAACTATCTCAACCAAAGCTCATAGAACACTCGCTCACCCCACACTCTTCCACACTCCCCAGAAGTTACCACCATCCGACACTTTTTAAAAAAAAATCATTTTCAGGGCCTCCCCCGGTGGCGCAGGTGGTTGAGCGCTGGGCTGTGAAGCTGTCCACAGCCTCGGCAGCGGCGGTTTGAGCCCGCCCGGCCGGCCGGCAAGGGTCCCACATGGCGCCGCAGACCTCTCCTGCTGTGCCCGCTGCTCCCCTCAGCAGTGTATTTTGTGTCTGCCTGTTCCCCGCTCTGTCTTCGGTGAATGCTCTCACCCTCCTGCACATCTGGCCTGTACCCCTGTACCCCAGTTCTTGTATAAAAATAAATAAATTTAAATAATAATAATAATAATAATAAATAAATAAACAATGTGAAATGTTAACTGATTGTGGTTTTAATTTGCTTTTCTCTGATTATTGGTGATGTTGAGCATCTTTGCATATATTTATTTATGATGCTGACTTTCTCTTTTTGAATTGCCTATTCATATAATTTGCACATTTTCTATTGGTTGTTTTAGGTTTTTAATTGATTTAAACTGTTTATTTTGGATGCTAATCCTTTGTTAATTATAGGCATTACAAAGAACTAGTCAGTGACTTATAATTTCATCTTAAAGATTTATTTTATTTTTTTTTATGCATACAAGAGCTGGGGTACAGGTTAGAGGTGCGGGGGTGGGGAGGGGGCGAGAGGATTCACCAGAGACAGAGTGGGGAACAGAACAGGCAGATTGACTGAAATACACTGCTGAGGGGAGCAACAGGCGAGTCAGGAGAGGTCTGCTGCACCATGTGGGTAGCTCCCTGGCTGGGGATCAAACTTGTGATGCAGTGGCTGCAGTTAGCTTCATAGGTTGCGTCTTAACCCCTTGCCCACCAGAGAGGCCCTTATAATTTCATTTTATAACATCTTTTAATGGCAAAAAAGTTTCAATATAGCCAAATACATAAGAGATTTGGAATACACACAAAAGATTACTGAGTATCTCCAGTGGAAAAGCATGTATTGTTTAGAGCACATTACTCCATGTTATTCAATTCTAGACATTCACTGTTTTGCGCAATTTTAGAATTTTTAAATCACAGACACTGACAACTAATACAAAATAATTCTTGTCCCCAGACATAAAACTGTTTGATGGTGGTTCATTTGACTCCTTCTGCCCATTTTTAAGTTTATTTCAATATTCCTTTATTTCCTATAGATTTGTGGCTCTCTGTTTTCTCCTTTTAAGTTATAACATCTGCTTGGTTTCTTCATTAGTAATGAAGGAAATAAAAAAAAAAGTGAAGGAAATAAAATCGTTAATACAAGTTTATTTTATATTTGTAAGGAATCATAATTTTATCTCTTTAAAAAAAATTCCTTTAAGAAATGTATCAAGCTTCGTCACTACCATTTATGTTTTTGGGTCATAAGAAATTATTCCCCCTCCAACTTATAAAGACATACTCATAAAAACTCTTCTAGGAGTATTCAAGGTTTACTCTTATTATTTAAGCTATTTGGAATAGATTTTTGCTTATAGTGTGAGGCGGTGATGTGATTTAATATTTTCCCCTATGGAAAATCAGTTTTCCCAGCACTATTTACTAACCCATTTACCCTACTTCAATGATTTGTAATTTTGCCTCTGTTCTATATCCAGACTCCTTTTGATTATAAACCATGTCTATTTTTCATTTATTATCTTAATCACTTATTTATTTATTTTCTTTATTGAGGTAACATTGAATTATAACACTGCATGGGATTTAGTCTATTTCATGGGTCACCATTCTGTTCAGTGGGTTTGCTTCTTCCACTCTTGCACCAACATCACACTGCAATCATTTCTGTAGCTATATTAGAAATCTTAATACCTGGTGGGACAGCCCTCCTAACATGTCCTTTGTATTTAAAACTATTGAGGTTGTTAGTGGCTCTTTACTTGTGTATATACATTTTATAATCAGTTTACAAGGATCCACAAAATATCCATTGAGATTTTCATCTAAATTCTACTGGATTCACAGATTACATGAGGGTTGAATTAATCCCTATTCACAGACATGGCAGATAATCTCCATTTGTTTAGATTTTTAAAAGATATTTTTATAGCATTTCAGCATTTTCTTCAGACAAAATCTTACATATCAATTGTTAGTTTCATTCCATTGTTACTATAGTATTATTTTTCAAATGTTTATTACTGCTGCATAGTAATACAATGGATTTTTGATATATTGATGTTATGTCCAGTGACCCACATATGTTCTTAAAATTAGATTTTATGTGTGATTACTCAGCAAATTTTTAGTTCTCCTTCGACACAAGGGGCTCGTTTCTGTTTTTAAAGGTCACTGTAGAAGATTTTTCAACATGATACCTTGCAGAATGTCAGGCACATTGCAGTCACATTCCATAAATTCTTGCTAAATTAGTAATAAGAAAAAGAAGATAGCTTCTTTGCAGACTTGTACATTTCTCTCCGATCTACAAATTCTGCATTAAGCTATGAAAGTGTAGAAAAATGATATAAGCAACACCTCCCTTCTAATTATATAGGTAAAGTCTATACAATAGAAATACCGAGAGCTGCCTTAAAAGAAGGAAGGAGGGAGAAATGGAAAATTGCAAGTTGATATATAGAGGAAAGTGAAGGGCCCTGTTGCTAGGCAACTGACGTCATTCCTAAAGTCTATGCCCCAGTTCCAAGGGGTCTCCTTTCCGCCCTCATTGTCCTCTTCTTACCTCATAGAGTCAAGAAAAAGACCACTGAGGACATCAGGATCAGACTGAGAGAGGTTTACTGAGAAAAATCTCCTGTCCAGAACAAAACTGTGATCCAGTTTCTAAAGTACACATTATAGATTGAAGTTTATTTTCCCTTTTGGAGAAGACATGTTGCTGTTAAGTTTGCGTTGTGATGTAATATTCACTCTGTGATGGTAACTTGGATGGTTGAAATCTGAAGGGAACCCCAGAGATCCAGTGACCACGTTTTAAAAACAAATTGTGCCCTGATGAGGAAATTATAACAGAATTTTGAATCTGATTGGGGCTTCAGGGTTAGAATGAAGGGTTCTGTTTTGAGATTTGAAATAATTGTGGGCTATCCATACACACACTGAGAGGTGTGGGACTGGAGGCAGCTGAGCTGTTTGAAGTGGAGACCTAGACTCACGAGTCATCAGCTGCACATGAGAGGAGATGGGAGGAGTAGACGAATCCCCACCACAGAGGTTTGGTAGTGTGAGAAAAGGCTGAGAACAGAACTCTGGGGACTGCTACGTTTTAAAGGAAGGAGTGGCCAGAGCAAGAGATGATTGCTAAGGAACTGCTGGAGAGGTGGACACTGAAGATGGAAAGTGATGGACAAGTTCTATGCTTGTGCTCCATGTTGCTGGAGGAATGAGCCCCTGGTCTAGCTAATTTGGTCAAGTCACTTAACTTCTAAGGGTCTCTGGTTGAGACTCAAATTGTGCATGATAATTTCCTTACGGGTTGTTTCCAGCATGACTAAAAAAGGGCTCAGCTCCTTGCTGACATCTCTATGCTTCACTCCTCTTTGTCCTCTCTTACCCAACTCTCACCTCAGAGCTCATCTGACAATGCCCTGCCTCTCACATCATTTGTACTTCTTTCTTGCTTAAGAGCTTATTCTGACATTAGCTTGCATGCCAGGAAAACGCCACTCTGCTTCCCTCATCCTGGACTCCCTAGCCCTCCCGCAGGGGCACAGTCCCACCCTGAACCTCAGTGTCCCTTCCACCCAAGATGCCTATCCCTTAGAAGTTGAGAGGACAAATGAGGTAAATGTTTTCTGTGAGACATACTATTCTTTGAGTGATTCTGAAGTGGAACTATTCAAGTGACCCTTCCAACTTCTTCATTGTGAGGATGCATAGTTGCTAGGAAACCTACAAAGGTATTAACCATACCTAGGGTGAAAACGCTCCCAACCTAAAGCACTATAATTATATTCAGAAACGTTTTTAGCTGCTGTTCCACTATCATTCAAAAATTTAATTTGACAAATATTGATTGAATTTCTACACACAAGGAACTTGCAAAGCACAGATCTGATCATGTCACTCCTCAACTTGAAAACCTCTTTGTCTCTCACCTGCAAAAGAAAAAGGCAAAATGAAGTCAAAACTGCTTAATTTGACCCACCAAACACTCTTTCCCTTGCAAAACTCCCAACTCCAGCCTCATGTGGCCATGCTCTCCCCTTACTTGCGGTCTTCTTGCAATCCCGTCTTGCTCTTGCTGGCACACTGCCTGCCTTTCTGCAAAAGCCGAGCTTGTAAGATACTATTAAGACCAGGCAGAATGAATCACTCATTTCTGTTTACTGAATGAATACATGCATTCATTCATCAAAGATTTTGTCTACTCTGTACCAAACACACCTTGTTTGCCTTCTTTCTTTATAGGTTGGATGTCTGCTGTGGTGAGAAAGCTATAGCAACTGTTAATTCTTTTATTTCACAAATTATGGTCCTGGCTTAATATATAGAGTCAAGACTATAAAAATTTTTTAAAAGCAGCTAGTAATTATCCAAAAGTGTTTTTTTTTTTTTAAATTATGTATGCTCTGTAACTCAACACGCTGAGCATGACAATGAGAAATGTCCTCCTAAACTTGGGGTTTGTTCGTTTTATTAAATTTGGATGTTCCTATAAGGTTTCTGCTCAAGAGAATAAATAATGTTTGAAGCTTCATAGAATAAAAAAAAAAGCTCATTTCGAAGGAAATAAATGGTTTCTCCACATGATCTATAAACAATTCACCAGCTTTCAGCCATCAAACCTGGATTATTAAAATAGCCAACTTTTGCTTTCCTTTTGACACATGGTTGAAATTGTCTCTAAATCGCTGTGTATAAACAAGCCTCAGTTTATACAAACCTGCATTTCACTGCTGCCACTAAAACAAATGTATCTGATGATACAATGGATCTTTGAAGCGTCTTCACTTTGCCTCCCCTAATTATGCTGTATAGGACTGGGATGCATTCCCTGATATGATCCTAAATTATAATTAGCTGTGTTACCAGGGTCTAGTTAGATAAGCAGAAACCAATTTGACTAATTTGGAGGGAATTTAATATAGGGGTACATTATTAAGTGGTGAAAGAGTGGAGCAGCCAAATAGAGATTAGCAATAGCTGGAAGCTACAAAGTCTGCAAGGGCAGAGGGTGGAGCCCAGGATTTAGTATCACTTAGCAGACACTCATCCCAAAGAGGAAAAAAAGTTTCAACCAAAGACAACCATGCAAGGGACATAGAGTAGGAGAAAAGTGCCATGATTTTTCCTCCCCATGCCCCATGGATCAAATGGAAGCTAGATGGCAGGCAGGAAGCCTGAAATAGCAGAAAAAGGTAGAGGAGAGGCAGGGAATGCGTCTGTATTGTAATCTGACTTACAATTTCAAGTCCTAGTTTTGATCCCTGTACCTCTGTCCTACACCACAATTCTTGTATGCATAAATAAATAAAAATAAATTTTAAAAATCCTAGTTCTGAAACCTTGTTTTGGAATGCTTGAAATTATTTTGAATAACTTATTTTGAAGTAGGATGTTAGGGCTTTCTTCTTGATACGATCCTATGTAGAATAATGTCAGCAAAATTGTTATGCTCAACTATGTGAATGTGCCGAAGACCCTTACATTATTGACACCATCACAATGAAGTGGTGTCCCTTGTGTAGTGGGCACTTAAACTTTAAATACCTCAGTAAGTCCGTGAGGTCTTACTGAGAGTGTTTGGTCTGGACAAGGTGACTCTTTACCGATCTAAAGAGCTCTTTGAAGACTTTGAGGCATTAGTTCCTGCCAGTGTAAGACTAAGCTTTGCCAGCAGTGATGAAAACCATGTGGACGCCCCTTGAAGGAGATTATCTTTCCTGCCAGCACTGGAGCCTTCCCTCTCCTCAAATTGAACTGTAGCAACTAGGGACTTTTACTTGGCAATGGCAGCTGGAGTCAGCTCCTGCTTGGCTTAGTCGACACTTTCCAGAAACAAAGTTAAAAAGGAATACCTCAGCTAAATTTGGACTTCATTTCATTCATCTCCCCTTTACTTGGAAAAATAGTGTTATTAATTTATCATTGTTTTGCAGTGTATTATCTTATTGGCCTGTTAAGAGACATTGTCAGGTGTATATTAGTTTGTGGACCTGTGCTAAATAAATTCTTTGCAAAGACTATCCCAGTCTCTGAGAATAATTTGCATTCCAAATTAAACAACAAACAGGAACACAACCCATGCACACATCCAATCCCAGAGGCAAGGCCTTGTCACACCAAGTGTTGCTCATTTCCAGTCTAGGTGCCCTCAGACACCTCCTAGGAATGGGCCACTGTGAAGTGGGTCCCTCTCTTCACCAAGAGGGTGGGCCAGCTTTTTGGAAATACCAATATAATTAACTGTTATTTTTTATTTTCTATTTAAGGGAGAAATTAATACTTCTGCCTATGACTACGTCCCATATTTACATTTCAAATGTTTTTTGTGAGTTTACCTCCAATTAACAAAAGTCTTTTCAAAATTAATATTCAAATAGGTGCTCATAAAAATGCACCTCAGTCATATGTTTGCCACGTTTATTCCTTAGAGATTTTTTTTTTATTTGGTTCTATGTATAGCAGAACTTTCAAGTAGCACCTTGAGATCTGCAGGCAAATGTAAGTAAGCTCATGTATATTCCAAGGAAATTCCCAGTGCACTGCAGGGGGCCTTTGCTAGGCTGAGCCCCAGTAATTTGCAAGTTATTTGACCAAGAATTTAACATATACTCCTGGGAAATTCTGTATATGCTGGGAAGATCTGAACCATACATGGAGTGCGATAGAAATCTACTAAAAACATCTAGAACAAGGGAAAGCTATATAGAGAAATCATATTTCTATTCACAATTAAACAGGACTACTAAAACCACATGTTAATTTTTGAAAACCATATCTTGAAAACCATATCTTGAGAAACTCTTGCCTACATTTGACATATACATATATATAAAACCCTTTACTTTTTTACATTCATCATTGTATCACAAAAATAAAAAATATTAATTATAGCATATTTGCAAAATAAATATATAGTAATTGAAAAATTTGAAAAACTTGTAACTCCAACACTCAAAGATAACAATCTCTGTTAATATATCAAGACACTTTCACACACATGTGCGTGTGTGTATGTGTGTGTGTTTAAGTATACCCTTGTGGTTACCACATAATATTGTTTTATATCAGGATTTTGATCATATTCTATTTTATTTTGAGGATTCCCTATACAAAAATTTTCCCTGTATAAAAGAAATCATTTTAACTGGCTCATAATTCTATTGTATAGAAAACCCATGGAGTGTACATGATTTATTAAATTATTTCCCTTTGTTAGACACTTAGGAATCAAATGGATTTTAGTCTAAAAAGGAAGTAACATCATCCTAAAAGAAGCTGTCATTTTCTCTTCTCAGCCTTTATTTTTCTCTCTTTGCTATCTTTGATTTCACATTAACTGCATTTGGAGGCTTATTCTGTCATACTTCTTCAGTCATACTGAAGACTAGAAGTGAGATAAAAGGACATCACCTAAAGGAACCCAGACCAAAGGAATGGCAATGAGTAACTATTGAGGAGATGATTTTGAAGAAAATAAGCCTTGATTTTGTTCTTTATAAATTGCAAGTCATTATTGACATAATTTTCAACTGTATACATATTTTAGATGATTATAAATCTCTGTGAAGTGAGTTATGAATGTCATAGAAGGCTATTGTTAAAAGCCTAATTTGATTTACTTGGATACCCATAGGGTTTTCTTCTTTCTTTTGAATTTTTCTAGAGGGCGTTAATGATTTGCAATGGGAGTGGCCCAAAGTAGTCATTATAGCACTAAAAGCTAGCTTCTAAAGATATTTTTGCTATTACTGTATTTACACTATGTCATAATACATATATGTGAAAATAGTAATTTTAACAAAAACGTTATAAAGTTACTAAAAGGATTAGATAAGGGGCCTCCCTGGTGGCACAAGGGGTGAAACACAGCACTATGAAGCAGTCCGCAGCCTCTACAGCACAAGCTCGATCCTTGGCCGGCCAGGGAGCTACCCACATGGTGCAGCAGACCTCTCCTGTCTCGCCTGCTGCTCCCCTCAGTGGTGTATTTCAGTCAGTTTGCCTGTTCTGTTACCCGCTCTGTCTCTGGTGAATCCTCTCACCCCCTGCATCTCTGGCCTGTACCCCAGCTCCTGTATGCATAAATAAATAAATCTTTAAAAAAAAAATCAAAGTACTTATTGATCTTCATTTTTTTTAAAAAAAGGATTAGATAAGATGATACAGAAAGAATTCAGCTCATTGATTGGTCAACTGAAAATGCCCCACAGGCATCTTTTGCTATTAGCATCATTATTATCTGCATCTGAATAGGACTTTATAACTTACAAAGAACACTCACATACATTTGCACTTTAAGATGCCACAACGATTTGAAGAAGTAGACAAGAATGAGGCTCTTTTTCACTTACGCAGGCGTACACCACAACTCGCTATAGTGATTGATTGACTGAACTGAATTGTTACAAATTGTGGTTTTGGCAAAAGCAGATAATGTTTGGACTTTGGCAAAAAAAAAGATGAAATAATTTGCCATAGCGTGAGAGGATTCACCAGAGACAGAGTAGGGAGCAAAACAGGCAGATTGACTGAAATACACTGCTGAGGGGAACAGCAGGCTGGATGGGAGAGGTCTGCTGCACCATGTGAGTTAGTTAGCTCCCTGGCCTGGTATCTAACTTGTGCAGCAGTGGCTGCTGATATAGCTTCAAATTGCTGACTTAACCCCTAGTGCCACCAGGGAGGCCTCTCAAAATTCTTTATCTTCTAAGAAACAAAACTTGGGTTAAAAAGTATTTTGATAAAACTTCTCTAAACAACAAAGCTCTTACTAGTTGAATATAACCAGCATTTTGTTGGAGTGTTTAATATGAACATTTAACATTCCCTTCCTTCCACTGGAGCTGCTGACAGCCAGGTATACAGGATTTGTTCAACTAGTTCCTTACACAACTCTACACTTGCTTTAAACACCCATCTCAAGGAAAGAAGTTGGAGGGGGTGGTTATATTTGGGGAAAAATCCAAAGGAATAGTCATAGATAAGTAAGAGAACTGACTCAAAAGATCATTCCAGGTCAAGTTCATGGATCCCTACATAAACTAAAGAGGCAAGGGACTTCAGATTCAGTGGTTTGGCACATCTGGGTGCTACAGATCAAGCTTAGTGTTAACATGGTTTATCAATTTGTTTTCAAAGAGCTGTTACAAAGTCAGCAGGGTTAGTCAATTCTAACCCCTAGGCAATCTAACAGCCAGTAAAGACATCCCAGGAGGGGCATGAAGGAAGAAAGCAGGATATACCATTTGATTGTCCTAATCATTTAAGAACCAGTCATGACAGAACCAATCATGTCAATCTTCTGTTGCATATTATTTTTTTTTAATTTTTTTTGTTTTCCTTCTTTTATTTTTTTTGAAATTTTTATTATTATTATTTTTATTTTTTTACATCATTGTTCATTTTTAAACAATATTTTCTTCCCCCCACCCCCTCAGGTGTAGTCCCCATAGAGTTTCCTTCACCAATACACCCGCGTACCATTGCCTCAGTCCTCTGTACCCACTTAACATGTGTTCCCTTCATTTTCTAGATATTTTTAGAGGCATAACTGAAAAGCATTGTCTTTGGTTACAGTTAGTGCTGGGATGGGAATTGTACCAGCAGAACATGTCTTTGCAAATTAGCAGGACAGGCAATGGATGAAATATGATGAGTAGGGTAAATCATGGACTCAGTTCCCAGTAGCCTGGATAGTTTTTTAGAGAAAAAAAAGAGGTAGATATAGAAGTGATTTGGATGGCGTGAAATCCCAAAAGATTTGGATGCCACTTGCCAACTACAGATCACCAGACTAGCAGAGATAAAACATAGAGCAGCAATAAGGATTTTCATAATGCAAACAGCTGCTTAAAATCCCCTGCTAAGGACCTCCCCCGTGGCGCAGCGGTTGAGCGCTGGGTTGCGAGGCTGCCCACAGCCTCTGCAGCGCCGGATCGATCCCCGGCTGCTCCCCGGTCACTGGAGGAGGGTCCCACATGGCGCGCAGACCTCTCCTGCCGCCCGCTGCTCCCCTCAGTACTGTTTTCGGTCCGTCTGCCTGTTCAGCTCCCCACTCTGTCTCTGGTGAATCCTCTCACCCTCTGGCCTGTACCCCAGCTCTTGTATAAATAAATAAATCTTTTTTTAAAAAAGAGTTAGAAACACACGGATGCACATAGACAGATGATTGAATAAAGAAGATGTGAGGGCCTCCCCGGTGGCGCAGTGGTTGAGCGCTGGGTTGCGAAGCTGCCCGCGGCCTCTGCAGCGCCGGTTTGATCCCCGGCTGCTCCCCGGCCAACAGAGGAGGGTCCCACATGGCGCACAGACCTCTCCTGCCGCCCGCTGCTCCCCTCAGCAGTGTACTTCGGTCCTTCTGCCTGCTCTGCTCCCCGCTCTGGCTCTGGTGAATTCTCTCACCCTCCCGCGCTTCTGACTGTACCCAGTGCTTGTATAATTAAATAAATAAATAAATATTAAAAAAAAAAAAAAAAAATCCCCTGCTAAAATGCAGAGTACATGATAAATTCTTGACTTGTCTTGGCATTTTTGCCTCAGAATATACAGGAAGTGAGGAAGGGAGCTACAACCTGGAATCAAGTCTTGCAAAACAGAAAGAATGTATAGTCCTGGATAATTAAGCAAATATTTCACCTTATCCCTGCTTGACTTAAAAAAAAAAAAAAAAAAGGACATCAAAAAGTTTAGCAAAAAATATATACAATGAATATCTGTGAATTGCTTCAAAATTATGTAGCACAAACAGGAAGTATGGTAATACGTGAGAGTATAGAGAAAACAAGTCTGTTGATGAGCTGGTAAGTTGAAACTAGGTGATAGATCAATGGGGTTTGTCACACTACTCTCTATTTGTGTGTATGTCTGACATTTCCCCTAACAATAAGTAAAACAAAACAAAGTAAAATAAATGTGACTCCAAGGGAAAAGAAAAAAAATCTAACTCTAAAACAAGGAATGACTTAAAGATATAATGACCTTTGAAAAAATAAACAGTCTATCCACAGAGTCATAAACAATCCCATAAAGGAAGAAAGTGTGGGCTTTTGGAGTCTGGGGTAGGGAGGCAGCTTCTAAAGCAGTGTGACTCAACCAAGGCCATTTGGAAATTTTGAATGGGGGAGACAGCATTGTTCTTTGTAATCCCTAGTGGTAATGCTGATTCTCAATGGGTGGAAAGCCTTTCAATCCAAGAGTCATAGAACTGCCCCCACAAAACGCCAGTAGCACCCTCCTATTGAAAAGCACCAATATGAGGAAACCTAAGTATCAAAGTGGCCACAGAGGGAGCTCTTGAAAGCAAATAGCCCATGAAGAGGAAGAATAAATAGTGAAAGACAGATAATAAAGATCTATGTGAAAATGCAGAAAGTGGGTCAAGAAGGCCCAAGACCGAGTGATTAATGGCTTCCCAAGATTTCAAAATCAACGCAATATTGAGCGACAATAAGACTACAACTTGCTGGGGCCTCCCCTGGTGGCGCAGCAGTTGAGCGCTGGGCTGTGAAGCTGCCCGCAGCCTCTGCAGTGCCAGTTCGAGCCCCTGACGCCTGTGAGGGTCCCACATGGCGCGACAGACCTCTCCTGCCGCACCCTCTGCTCCCCTCAGCAGTGTATTTCGTCAGTCTACCTGTTCTGTTTCCTGCTCTGGCTCTGGTGAATTCTCTCACCCTCCTGCGCTTCTGACTGTACACAGTGCTCGTATAAATAAATCTTTTTAAAAAAAAAAGACTAAAACTTGCTGTTTCCAGAAAGTTGAGAGAGGGAGGAGGATATTTCCTATAATCTAGAAAAGGTAGCACAAATGGGATTAAAAAAGAACTGGAGGGCAAACTGATAAGAGGTTGCGTTGTGACAGTGCACCACCAGACCTTATGCCCATACTTCAACAAGATTGAGCTAAGACAATTTACTCTAGAGTACTCAACCCTCAGGGTCTGGGAGCAATTCTGGCCCCATTCAGGATAATCCAATAAGTCACAGGCCAGTGGTTGCATTAGAGGGGAGAACACCTGACCTATGAAATTGCATTCCTGGTCTGCCTTCTCTCACTGTTGATAGGTCCTAACTTCAAAGGGCTTACAGTCTACTTTAGAGAAGCAACAGTCATTGAAACAATTCCAAAGATGTCAAAAGACAAAATGAGTTGCACATATGGTTAATAGCATAAGTCAGAAAAAAGGAAGAATAGCTGTGTGTATGAGTTGGCAGGGAAGTGTTTTGTGGAACAAAAGACGTGTGACTCTGATCTTAAAAGAGGGGCAAGTTTTGAATAACCATAGAATAAAAGAGAGCATGGACCTCCCTGGTGGCACAAGGGGTTAAGACACAACCTATTAAGCTATCCTAAGCCTCTGCAGCACAAGTTCCATCCCTGGCCACAGAGCTACCCACATGGCACAGCAGACCTCTCCTGTCTTGCCCGCTGCTCCCCTCAGCAGTGTATTTCAATCAGTCTGCCTGTTCTGTTACCCACTCTGTCTCTGGTGAATCCTCTCACCCCCAAAACCTCTGGCCTGTACCCCAGCTCTTGTATGTATAAATAAATAAAATCTTAAAAAAAAAAAGAGAGAGCATGCTTTTATGGAACATGCAGAATTGAGGGGTGGGGGATGAGAGACACTGAACAAAGGCCTCATCCTTTGGCCATGTCTTGATCTGGACCTTCAATTCTGGTGACTTTTCTAGCGGGCATGTGTTTGTCCCTTGGCCTCCTTGTCTTCCTCTGCCTTCAGATATTTCTCCTGTTTTCCAGTGTGTTCCTGCCTCTGACTCATTGCTGCTCAAGTCCTTGACCTCAGCTCCCTCTGTCCCAGTGCTTCTGCCTGATAAAAGGAAGAGTCACTGACTACCCCTGGATAAGCTGTCTAGACAGATACCAGTAGGAAACAAGCACAGCCATTGCACATGGAGAGGAAATAAAATTTATAGTCTTTGTGTGCTTCCATGTAGTAAAACCCAAGAGAAAAATTTGTCCAAATATGTCCTATTTTTCTCTCTAGACTCTGATAGATTCTTTCTGGTCTGTTTGGTAAAAATTGATACAAAACCTGATAGAAAAATTCTCCTAACTTCATCATGAATGATAGACTGGAATGTTATTGAATATTTCCTAAAATGTTGGACACTGAATCAGTGGCAGTATGTTATCTGGAATCAGCTGTAGTTGACACTCTTGGTGTCAGCTCCACCAAAAATGGATAATCTGTGTGAATCATGATACAAACTGTGACCAAAATAAACCTGCTGTGTAATTCTTGAATCTGTTGGGACCATGCTACTTACAATAGCCTGAAACAAACCCTTATGTTCCTTCTAAGTATGAGTTTTAAACCACATATCTCTTTCAGCTTCCAGCTCCGAGGAAACCAAGGTGCAACTTTATCCAGTCCTCTGGAATCTGAGTTCATCCCACACCAGCTCCCTGTACTATGCCATCTGTCTGACCTCAATGGGATCAAAGTCATCTATTTGAGGTGCACTAGTGGGGAAGTCAGTACCACGTCTGCCCTAACCTCTGAGATTGGCACCCCAGGATCTGTCTCCCCAAAAAAGTTGGTGATGGCATTGCTAAGCAACCCATGATTGGAATGGTCTGAGAATTACAGAGGCTGATCATTCAGCATAAACAGGACCAGAGTGAGGTGGTACCTTCGGCCTCTTTACTCATCACCAAAGCCCTCAAAGAACTTCCAACAGACAGAAAAACATTAAGCACAGTGGAAACATCAATTTTGATGAGACTATCAACATAGCCCTCCAATGCAGCACCAATCTTTAGCTGTTGAACTTTCTGGCACCACTGAAGAGATCCTGGGGATCTCAGTCTGCGGGTTGCAATGCTGACATCTGCCACCCTCATGACATCACAGATGACATAACAGTGATGTGGTGCGAGACCTCTCCTGCCGCGCCTGCGCTCCCCTTAGCAGTGTGCTTCGTCAGTCTGCCTGTTCTGTTCCCTGCTCTGGCTCTGGTGAATTCTCTCACTCTCCTGTGCTTCTGACTGTCCCCAGTGTTTGTATAAATAAATAAATAAATCTTAAAAAAAAAAAAAAATGATGTGGTGCGGTGGCCAGCCACTTAAGAGCTACAAAGGTGGGACCTCCTTGGTGGTGCAAGGGGTTAAGTCTCAGCACAATAAAGTTATCAGCAGCCACTGCAGCACGAGTTCAATCCCTGGCCAGGGAGTAACCCACATGGCAGAGCAGACCTCTCCTGTGTCGCCTGCTGCTCCCCTCAGCAGTGTATTTCAGTCAGTCTGCCCGTTCTGCTCCCCACTCTGTCTCTGGTGAATCCTCTCACCACCACCCACGAACCTCTGGCCTGTACCTCAGCTCTTATATGCATAAATAAATAAATCTTTTTTTAAAAAAAAAGCTACAAAGGAAAATACTTCAATAAGTGATCCTTTGAAAACAAAAAATAAACAAAATGACATCATACCCCTTACATACTTTTAGTTGCCATTCAGTCCTATAAATGAGAAAATCTATTTCTTCGAAAAATTAGAAACCATATTTCCTAATAAAATGCTCAAATAAACACAAGTAATATGCTGGTTGGCTATCCAATAAAAATGCATTTAAACAGCAATGAGCTATCTGCTCACATCTGTGAGCATGGCTATTCCCAGAAAAAAAACAAGAAATAACAAGTATTGGTAAAGAGGTGGAGAAAAGGGAACCCTAGCACTCTATTGGTGGAAATGTAAATACATATGTAATGCAGCTATTATGGATAAAAGTACAATGATTCCTCAAAAAATTAAAAATAGAAATTCCATATGACCCAGTTTTTCCACTTTGGGTATTTATCCAAAGAATATGAAAACACTAATTCAGAGATATATGCACCCCCTGTTCCTTGCAGCATTATTCATAAGAGCCAAGAATTGGGAACAACCTATTGTTTCCATAGACAGATTACTGGATAAAGAGGATGTGGTCATTAAACACAGTGGTATATGCATTGGGGGTTCTTCATCCGACTTCAACAAGTGTGTGGAAACTTCCCCACACCAAAAAACAATACTTAGACACCAACAGGAGGATTTGAGGATTCAAGTCAATTCTGACACTGTCTGCCAGAGACAGCATCAGATCCTACAAGTGAAGGGCTTCATCTCCCAAGACTGCCTTTAACTTCAGAAGCCAGTTGCAAGGGCTTCTGACCAGCTGGCTACAGACTACAGAGGTCCCTAGGACCCCCTCCTTGGATTCCAAGTGCTCATCATTATTTTCTATGCTTTTGACAGACTGGCTATAAATCAGAGGTTTCCGTGACACCTTTCTGAATTTTGATTCATTTCCAGAATGGCACACAGAACTCACGAAACCCATTTACTCACTAGATCACCGGTTTATTACAAAGGTTACTGAAAGATATAAATGAACAGCCAGAAGGAATTGCACAAGGCTAGGTATGGGGGAAAGGCTTGGGACTTCCATGATCTCTCTCTGGGTGCACCATTCTCCCCAAATCTCCATGTATTCACCAATCCAGAAGCTCTCTGCACCCTGGCCTCTTGGTTTTTTATGGAGTCTGCGTTACATATGCAAGATTGATTAATTCATTGGCCACTGGAATTGACCTCAACCTCCTTGCTTCTCCACATTTCGGTGGTTGTTGGGAGGCTGAGGGGTGGGGGTGGCGGGGGGGAGGCTGGAAAATCCAACCCTCTAACTACAAGGTTGGTTCTCCTGGCAACCAGCCCTCACTCAGCTCCCTCTTCCTCCTTAGGTGCTTCCCCAAAAGTCACCTCCTTAAAATAACAATCGATATCTTTGTCACTGAATGCACTTTGGACATTCCAAGGGTTTTGAAAAACAAATATATATGAGAAATATATTTTGGTCATCTGAGTGAACAAAAGTATTTCTCTAATAAATGCCAATAATGCAGAATACTCCTCAGCTATGTATATGAAATTCTGCCATTTGTGGCAACATAAATGAACATAGAAGGTGCTTAGTGAAATAAGACAGAGAAAGACAAACACAGTATGATTTCACTTTTATGTGGAAGATTAAAAAATAAAAGTAATGAACAAACAAAACAAAAACAAACTTAAGACTGTAAGAACAAGAGTGGTGATCAGCAGAAAATGAGGAAGGTGAGTGCTGAATTGGGTAAGAGGGATCGATTATATGGTGAAGGATGCAAACTAGAGTAGTGAGCATAATATAGTACATACAGATGCTGATTTATAATGCGTTAAAATGCAGCGCCTTGCAGGGAGATGAGATCAGGTTGAGCAGAACACTGTGCTTTTTCTTTGTTTACTGGCTCTGCCAACACCATGTTTGGGTTCTTGGATTTGTGCTTATCTGAAATCATGTTGACACAGGCACGAATGTTCTGAATTTTTGAAGGGTGTGTGTGTTATTGCTATGCTGTCTGGAGCACATTTCTTTTAACGAAGTGAGAAGCTGTAAAAATTTCACAACATATAGACACTTAATAACAACAGCATGATTTCCTTGGGAGAAACAACTGGAGACTCAAAGCGGTGGACGCTGTCCATGTACTACTTGTTCAGGGTAAAATACAGGTTGGGGGAGGTGCAGCTTTCTAGACAGTTTCTAGACAGTTTCTATGGAGATCACAGCTTGGACACAACACCTTAGAGTTTTGCTAAGTGAGCTTTTAGAATGTCTTTTTGCAGCTTTTTATTCATTTAGATCTCAGTTTCAATCTCTTTCTGTTCCATATTTTATTAGATTCTAAATTGCTAATGCTAACACAAATTGATGCAGGAATTTCTTCTGAAAACTAAACTCAATGACTACTTTTCCACAAAGTCCAAATAGAACATGAGATTATGAATCTAGCACAGCGTCTTCTATATCAAAAGTCCCTCAAGTAGTCACTCAAATGTCTGTGGATTGATCATTTTTCAAACAAGTAAATCAAAGATAACTATTAAAAATAAGTCATGACGCTCAGGCTGATTCGGACCCCAAGCACATGGACTCTTTGAAAGCAAGTGTCTGCTTTCTGTCTGAAATCTTATTTGTTTCTTAAAATTCGTCAGTTATGTTTAAATAATACCTTGTCAACTTACCTTTGCATAGTAAGCACTCTTTGATTCTAAGAAACATAAATTATAAATGCATAAATTAAACATAGCCAAAAAATTGCTAATGACTTTGGGAGTAAGTGTATACTGATCTGCGACATCAGCCCCTGCTAGACTTGTCTCCTGGGTTGGCTGCAGAAAGCAGGTCAACAAGCCGGACAGATGTGCAGTCGCCCAGGGGCCAACCTGGGAAAACATTCTTTAAGTGTGTGTCACCTCCATCCCTGCTGTTTGTCCCTTGGCACCAACACCACCAGCAGGTCCCTTCTGGATGCCAGCCTGCTGAGTCTTTTCCATTCTTGACAGAAACAGGCAGGCACAATACTCCAAATAGGTCCCTACCACACTGTGCATTCGTTAATTTTCATTTGACATAAAAAGCATTGAAAATTCTCAAATAAACCAATCATTTTTCAAATGATTTTTCTTTAGCATTTCTATATGGGCTGTGAAATAAGAACAGAAGCTGTCTGTAGTCTATTAAATGTGCCCACTACAAAGTTCATTCTCACCCCCCCACATTATTTATTTATTTTTGTTGGTGATCCAGAATTCCTAGTCCTTTAAAAAGAACACTTATAACAAGAACACTCCTCCCAAGGTATGCTGTTTTCAACACGTCCAGCACCAAATGACGGCTTTTTTTCCCCCCACATCAACCAATTCTCAGTTCTTTAGCTCCTCAAAGGGTGTCCTACAATTCACTCAGTGTCTGCACTGACCCATAGCTAGTGCAGACCCTATTCGTTGAAGGACTCAGTGCTACAAGACTACCGCCCCACTTCACACATAGCGGAAAGGCCCAGGGCGTCTCTGGTGCATCTGGCCAACCGACAATTAACTCAGAGTTTCTCAAACCTCTCATCTGGTTTGCTAATTCACTAGAACAAATCACAGAACACAGGAAAAACATGCTTTACTAATTCCAGGTTATTGTCATGGATTTCACTGAGAAAGGGCTAAATGGAAATAATGCTGAGGGGGAATCTGGACATGGCCACACTCTGTCTGGGGGTGCCATTCTACTGGCAGGATAGGTTCACTGAGCCAGCAGCTCCCTGAAATCCATCCTGTAGGGGCTCACATGGAGGTTTCATTATACAGACATGTCGATTAAATCACTGGCCACTGGCGCTGGAGCTCAATCTCCAGTCCCTCTATTTCCCGGAGGGCCAACCCTCTAATTATGGCTTGGTCTCTCTGGAGCCCAGTCTCCATCCTGAAGCTATATCAGGGCTTGGCAAGTCACTGAATTACAACAAAGATGCCTATCACCCAGAAGATTCTAAGAAATTTAGGAGCTTTATATTAGAAACTGTGAAGAAGACAAAATGTATATTTCTTACTGCTAAGATTCAAATTTTCTTTAATTGATTCAGTATAAAGGGATACACACCCAATAACTCCCTTCAGTACCCCTAATCCCACCAAGAGCTGGCTGGCAGATGGTAGCCTTTGCAGCCATGAGAAATAGTTTGGCTTAGGAGAGTTGCTTTCGGCAAGCCCCCTTAGTGTGCCTTCCACTCTGGCTCTTGTGAGCCAGTTACTTCTTGATTGGTTATGACGCTACAAGCCGATCAAAGATGGGTATTGAAGATGAGTTAGTAGTTATCTCCAGATACCTGGTTTATTCAAAACCCCAAGCACATTGAGTCTCACTCTGCTCGGCTGGGCCCACTGTAGTGAGCCCTTTTTCACTGTAGTTCATCTTCATATTGGTCACCAGCTCACCAGGAAGTAAACTAGGAAACTTCTGTGGGGCGTTAGCCACAGCAGAAGTGAAATTCTGCCTCTGATGGGTCCAGTAACAGAGGAAAGGGGAGAAGATGTCCCTCCTCTGAATAATCTCTGCAGAAATCCTGACATCTCCTCCCTTCTTGCTCTTCCCATCCCCTCCCCCCACTCACCAAAATACCTCACAGATTCTTACCTGAAAGTGGTTGGTTTTGAATTTCATATAAGAGTGACTTGTAGAGATGCAGTCAGATTTTTACATATACCATTGGGATAGCCTTTTCTCAGAGTCTCTGAAATACTTCCACCTACCAGAGGAGGGACTCTTATTGCACAAAATGAGTTTTAAGCTTAGATTACTAGTTCCCCCCCTGAAGTGTCAGTGAGAACTGGCAGAAGGAACCAGAACCGGAAGACTCTAGAACAGATGTGGGCTTTGAACCTCAGCAGGGCTGGGTGATTCCCAGAGCAGATGCCACAGATCTTCCCCTCAAGACCTGCTAAAATAGCATGAGAAATACAGGAACTGCACAGGCAGTCGCCCCACACAACTCCAGGGGGCGCCACACAGAGGAAAACAATGATACTGACCTCCCTGGTGCTGTGTAAATGCAGGCCTCTGGAAATAGGAATTTTTTTCCATAATGTGCAGATGATTCTCTGAGACACCACAGGGAGCTTCCTAGGAGTTGGGCTGTTTCCTATCCTGTTTCCTATCCTGCCCGTGAAGGCAGATCTGCCACCCGTGAGGCTGGGAGGATATGGGTGCAGCCAATGATTTAATTCTGTTCCTCATCTATTTTCTTGTACTTGAAAATAACCCTCCCCTTGTGCTTTGGAAAACAGTCCAAGCTTTGGAATGAGGAAGTTTGAAGACTGGGTCTGCTAATTGCCAGCTGTGTGGCTTTCGGGATGTTACTTATCTTCTCTAAGTTTCAGGCTTCTTGGCTGTCCAGCAAGTTAACTACGCTAACTACTCAGCGTTATCACACCCAATATGGAAAATTCTGCTCTCTGGTAGATTCTGGGCCTTTCTGTGTGAAGTTAAGGTAAAGGAGGAAAATGAGAAGGGCAAAAATAGGCTGATTTGATTTACAGGGGAAGAACAGTTCCTAGAGAAAGAAGGAAAAATACATTGAAAATGATGAGGAGAGAGGGAGGCACAGGACATAGGTTATGTGCACTGTATTTAGTGGGAGAGCTGAAGAGCTTAGGAACTTTGTGTGATCATTAAATTGTCCTTTTAGATTTTTAGAAATAATTCAGTTAAATAGTCAAATAGTTTTATCAAATAAATTGTTGAAAATCAACAATTTTCCTTCATCAGCATGTTCAAGAGGGAAATACAGACAGAAACACCCAGAAGCTTATTGAATAAATATCCACTCCTGGGCTCCATTCTCACTGCCAGCTTATAAATTCCAGCAGGTCAAGTGCTTGGACTCGGACCCACTACTAGGGCCCTGGCCCCCAGCAGGCCCAGCTGCTGGCTCAGGGAAGACAGCAATTAGATGTGTCATTGAATTTTTTGTTCTCTGTGAGGCTTCCAGGTTTCAAGTCAGAAGAAGTTTGAGAGAGAATTATAGTGTATGTCGCATGAGGAGTGATGTGGAATTGAACACTCTCTGGGAACCTCTGAGATGAACCATAAACTTTCTAGAAGCATCAGTGCAGAGCTCCTTTACGTCAATCAAAGCTTCCTTAATGCAAAGTAAACCTCATAAAAATACCACTAGTGTATTTTAAGATACTTCCTGATCTTGATACTAGCAATAATAAAATTGGAAAAAATACCTTGGTGTTTGAAGGAAATGTTTTTGCTCATATTTATGAAAAGGTAGTATTCTGCATTATGAACTGACAGGTTTCAATATTTACTTATTTTATTTTATTTTATTATTTTTTAAAGATTTATTTATGTATACAAGAGCTGGAGTGTAGGCCAGAGGTTCGGGGAGTGAGAGGATTCACCAGAGACAGAGTGCGGAGAACAGGCAGATCTACTGAAATATACTGGCTGAAGAGAGCAGTGAGTGAGACAGAAGAGGTCTGCTGTGCCATTTGAGGATCTCCCTGGCCAGAGATCGAACTCATTCTGCAGTGGCTGGCGATAGCTTGATAAGCCTGAGACTTAACTCCTGCACTACCAGGGCGGCCCAGGTTTTAATATTTAATGCAAAAGCATCTGAGCACATACATTTTTAAAACTTCTTCTTTTTTTTTTTGTTACTCACTTGCGATTGTGATACTCATTTGTTTAAGTAGTTCCTAAAGGGAAATGCAGTACTTTTATATAGAATTTATATTTGGAAACAGAGTCAGAGGAGTTCATGAAGGTTGAACCACTGGTTTATGGTTTCAGTTTTAGAGATTATTCCCATCAGATTTCTTTGCATGTTTTTATCTCCTTTTATCATGATTTTTATTCTCATAAAACTGAAAGCTAAATAAAGGAGAAAATAAGGAAACATTTTCTCCCTCTTATGATTCAACTTCTCACACCTATCTCATTTTTACTTTGCTCCAGAATGTTGTAATCCACCCCATGCACAGTGGACATAACTAATTGTGTCATCCTTCATGGTTTTTTTGTTGGAAAAAAATAAAACAAACCAGTTTATGCACTTGCCCATGAAATTAACATTTCTGATAGGGTTGAACTGGTGTTGTTTGTTCATTTTGGACTGGTGTTTAGATGAATTCCTCCATCAGCAGATCTTTGGGCAGTCAGGAACACTGACATACATTCTCCAACTCAACACAAAGCACCTATTCCTACAGTCTTCCAGATTTACTGCAGGATGAGCTGCAAGTAAAAACATTCACCAAATTCTCCACCCCCACTCTGTTCTCGAGAGAATGGGCTGCTGTAAGTGTGCCAGAGTGGCCTGGAGATGTTTTCAAAGGAAGTATCCAGAACAGGTATTTCCATTTATATTTTAAAGGCAACTTCCACACCACTTAAAAGAAATAATGGCATCATTTTCCTGAATAGAAAGGAATGTAAATTAGTGTTGAAAGTTTAAACACACACAGGAGATTAAGAAAAATGAAATCACAGAATCCTAAATTTTTGGTATAAATCTCTCTAGGTTTTTATGAAAGTTTATGTTTACGAGATGTATGTATATATACATATACACACACACACACACACATATATATATATATAACATGAAAGGTAAAATGACACTACATATTTGCTTGATAAGTTCATTTTTAGTTAACTATATAACACGAATATGTATCTCTTTCATTAAATATTATTTCATATCAGCATTTGGCATATAGTTGTATGTCATCTAACCAAGTCTCAAATGCTGGACATTAATCCTAGTTTTCTACTATTAAAATCAGTAACTGTCTTTGCATACATATCTTGGAAAACTTCAGCAATAAAGTCTTCAGCAGAAATTTGGGGGTGCTGAAATCCCAGCTCACAGAGCATGCCCATTTTAAAGGTTTTCACATGCAACTTTAGACATTAGTTTTTAGTCTTCTTATTTCTGCTAGCACTGAATATTATTTTAACAGAAATACATTGCCAATTTGAGAAAAGAAAAATGTTACTTCAGTGTGGTTTTACATGAATTTCTATGACTGTTAATGAAGTTAAAGATTTTTTTATTTCTTTATTAACAAATAATATTTTTTCTTTTTGACTATGTCCTTTCCTTAATTTAGGGAAATATTTGTCTTTTTTTACTGATATAAAAATCTTCTTCAAATATTAAGGATAGTAACATTTGTTAATATATTGGCAATTTTTTCCTAGCTTACCATTCACCTTAATTACATTTATGATTTTTTGATGTACAGAACTGCTTCATTTTTATGCAGTCGAAGCAATCAATCTTCTCCTTTATGTTTTCTGACTTTTGCTTTCTAGGCTTAGAAAGACCTTTTCTAAATACCACATACTTTTGGCTATACATCATAATCATGTACTGCCTTATAATGTAAATAGTAACTGAAGGCCAGGACTAAGTCCCCCTTAACGTCCTGTATTTGGTAGATCACAATCCATTCATTAAAAGCATGCTTTAAATGAGCAGCTACTATGTTCCAGGATTATTAAATATGGGTGACACAGATAGGTACTCAACTACTTCTTTGTGAATTCCACCAGTATGTAATGAATTAACATGTGAATATTGCAGATCCCAGAGTGGAAGGGAAGGAGGAGTGATGAATCAAGACTTCTGTTGAGAAATGTACAGTTCAATATACTATTGAGGGATTAAAGGGGATTATGAGATTTGTGAGTAAAGTACAAGGGATAAAGTAAGTACCTTGTGAGAAAGGTAAAAACTGTCAGTGCTCACGCAGTAGGGATCAGGGAAGTCATAGAGTGTTGTTTCTATCTCGTCCTGTGGGCTGAAGAACCACAGCCTGCCTGGAATCTCTGTAGAGGAAGTGGCTTTGCAAGAGATTCTTATAGGTCAAGACGAAGGAAGGACCATTCTCTTTTTCCCACCCTCAAAGAGAAGAGGGGTTAGGCACAATGGATCCTATAGTACCACTCCCTCTAGTACTATTTTTTTTTAAGTTACCAAATATGCTTGTAATCAACCCACAGTGCTCAGAGGAGGGGATTTGTGAGAGGTTCAGGGGAAAGTCAGCATTTCCTTCTATTTCCTTTGCATTTATATTTTGCTTATCATATTTTTTTTTGATGTAGATACAATCAAGGTAAATCTTCTTGCATGGTGTGGCAGACTGTATTTTTCACAAACAGCTGTACCAATATCTATCCCATGTCCTTTGCTATTTTTAGAATGTGACCTTAACAGGCTTCATAGGTGGAGTCCAGGTGCCTTCTCCTTGAACGTGGGTGGGCCTTTGTAACTGCCTCAAGCAATACTATATGGTAGAAGTGATGCTGCATGAGATTCAAAGCCAAGTTCTAAACATCCTAAAGCCCTCCTATCTGGCTTTCTTTCTCTCTCTTGGAATATTTCCTCTCTGAATCCAGATGCCTTATTTGAGGAAGTCCAGGCCCTATGGAGAGCCTGAATGTTGTCGCCAGTTGCTCAAGCCAGTTTCCCAGCCAATAGCCACATAAGTGAACAAGGAGCAGCTGATGCTCCTGATGTGACTTACATCTTATTGTGGCTTTTGGAGACTTGGTTGGTGGTGGTGACAGCTGAGACCAGGAGTGGAAACAGAGAGACCCTCTAGAAGGCTACAATAATCCAGGAGAGATGATGTCCTTTTAGTTATGGTTATACCAGTTGAGTAGGTGAGAAGTAGTCCTAGTTGGGAAATATTTTGAAGGTAGAGCTGATGGATTGAATGGGGCTTGGGAGGGAAAGAGAGGATTCACCAAACATATCTAGGTATTTTGCCTGGGCAATGGGTTTTGGGGTAAACGATATTGTCATTTGTTGAGATAGGGACCCCTGAAGGAAGAACAGCTTTGCAGGGCAGGGAAGATCAATTGTTCCATCCAGAGCATGTTCTGTGAGGAGCCTATTAGCCATACAAGTGGAGATACTAAGTAACCTGAGGGATATGAGTTGGGAGAGGCTGAAGCTGGAGAAATGAACGTGTTGGTCATTGGCATATAACGGTGTTCCAGATACTACTGCTGTGTAAAACAATAACCCCCAAATTTAACTTGCAATAGCAATTTCTTTTGTCTACCAATTTCATGGGTTAGGAAATCAGGGCAGGGGCACAGCAGGAATATTTAGTCTCTACTCCATGATTTCTGGGGTCTTAACTTGGAAGATTCAAGGGCTAGAGGCAGCATGACTGCTGGGGCAGGAATTATCTGGAAACCTCTTGATTTATGTATCTGGCAGTTGAGGCTGGCTGTTCACTGGGATCTGAATAGAGGCTGTCAACTAGAATATTTACAGTGGCTTCTCCATATGGCTTGAACATCCCTTGCAGCATGGCAGCCATGGGATAGCTGACCTACTTGCCTGGCAGGGTAGGACCCCAAAAGTTAGTGTACTAGTGAATAAGGCAAAAAGAGAATCACTTTCCTAACCTCACCTTAGGAGTCACACAGCATCTCTATCAATTCTGTGGGTTACTGAGAGTCACAGCCTGCCTAGATTCAAGATAAAATGGAGAGGGTGGTGGCCATAGATCCCTTCTTTAGATGGAAGGAGTGTGACAAACACATTGTAGAAGAGCATGAAGAATGGGGGTGCTGTTGTAGCCAACTCTGAAAAACACAGTCTGCTACAGATGGTTTTTATTTAGTGTTTTTTATTTAGGTTTTTTTTATTATTATTTATTTATTTATTTTTTAAATTTATTTTTATTTAGTTTTTTATTTAGTATTTTGATGAGATCGCTTGGGAAGTGAGTAGAGATAGAGGGAAGAGGCCTCAGACTGAGCCCTGGGCACATTAAGAGGCTGAGCAGAAGAGGAACCAGTAGGCTGAAGGAAGCTGGGAGCAAATGCTTTTTCCTGCAGTGCTGCCACTTCCTACTAAAACTCCTTAGAAATGGAGGACAGGAGGGACCCCCTGGTGGCACGAGGGGTTAACCATAGCACTGTGAAGCTATCCACAGCCTCTGCAGCACGAGTTCAATCCTTGACCAGGGCGCTATCTATATGGCCCAGCAGACCTTGCCTGTCTTGCCTGCTGCTCCCCTCAGCAGTGTATTTCAGTCAATCTGCCTGTTCTGCTCCCCACTCTGTCTCTGGTGAATTCTCTCACCCCCACACCTCTGGCATGCACCCCATCTCTTGTATGCATAAATAAATCTTTAAAAAAAAAAAGATATGGGGGACGGGATAGGTTCCTGCATCAACATCAACTGCACACTAGGGCCAGAGCCAACCCTCCCCAAGTGGGCACTGCCCAGGGCCTGAATTAAGCATGACTCTGTGGCTCCACCAAGCCATCAGAGAGACAGTAGCTCTGGGTCACTCAGGGGCTCAATCTTCCAAAATTTAATGCTGGGGGCATGGAGAGGGGGCCGCCCCAGTCCAGTCAAACCCATCCTTTGTCAACACTATTTTTGCCCCTTCTTCGAGAGCTGAAGAGTCCTTACCATTTTACTCAGCTCCAAAAAATGCTTCACAGCCAAACAGTAGCATCTGGATTTACATTTAGCTTGATTTCAGTTTTCTCTCAGAAGAGCTGGTGAAAGTTATCTTACAGCTTGGAGAATTTCCTAAACTAAGCAATGGTAACAACTATGTTTTCACCTCCCAGAAACAAAACTGCCAGATGTTCTCCAAATGGCAGGGCCCAGGGCCACAATACAAAATAATTAAGTCCCTCTTCAGACAGACCCAGCTACAAGTTAAACAGTCTATGTTTTAGTGTTGGAAATTCTGTTATTATATAGCTGTTTTGCTGAACCTGGTTCTGACCTCTACAGAGTTGTAAAGAGTGAAGCACACTCAGTTCCTTTAGTGTTGTTTTTGCTCATGCAAATGACTCCCTATTACATCCCGTAACATTTAGCTACTAAGTTAAAAACAAGCACAGAGCAATTTGAACCACTCCAGGGTCCCCTCACTGTTTTGTGGTTTTATACAATTCCTATATTCTATGTAAGATTTGACCTGGAGCCTGCAGCAAGCAATGTGTAATTAGAAACACTTCCCAAGGAAATTACGGTGACAAGTGAAGGCTTGAGGATTTCCGCGGGAGCCTGGAGCTGAGAATATTCATTATTGGTACTTGGGAGGCACAGCTGCCCTGTTGAAAACCATGTCTAATTGCTGTGTGGCTGGAAGCAGGCAGGGAGGACAGCACAGAGCTGCCCAGAGCCAGGACTGGTGTCTATGGCAACATAACGCGCCATCTTTAAACTTTTCATTTCATAAAAAGAAATTGCTTCTTTCCCCCACCCCCTCTTTTTCTTCCTACAAATTTCAGAGTTTGTGCCAGCAGTGAATACCCTCTAGGTCTAACATTTCCTGGTATTTACTGACTAACTGGGTTTAAGTGCCCTCAGCTTTACCTCCAGCATTAGCATGACAGCATTGCCAGTCACTAATTACTGCACCAGGAAGCACTTTCCAATCAATTTATTGTTTAATCAAAACAACAAAAAAAATGAACTCTATTGCTGTCAACAATTATCAACTCTCCCTGTGAGTCTAAGTGGGACTAGTGACTAGTAAGAGTTTTAGATTTAAGAAGAAGTCCCTCTGGGGCTTATGGCAAAGGACTTTATCTAGATCTCTAGATAGAGCAAAGTTGCTGGAGCACCCTCAAGGTCTGGTCACAGCTGACCCCCTGGTAGGAAGACCCAGAAAGGTTTTACAAGGAGCACCCTAGTCCCCAGTCATTCTTCTTTGTCAGTACCCTCCTAACCTTGGTGTAAGCCAAGTGCTTCAAATGCTCCTATGCCAATAGATTAGGGGGAAGGATCGCTCTCCCAAGCAGTGACCGTATGAAACCTGCATGCAAAATAATGACCACACTTCCTGAGCACTGACAACATGCCAGGCAGGCGCTGTGCCCACATGACAGCAAGTGAGCCCTGTAATGCCCCACAAAAAGAGTATGGTTTATGTCTGTTTCACAGACAGGGAAGAAACTGAGATTCTGAGAAGTTAACTTGGCCAAGATCTGCCAAGATCTGGTAAATAGCAGAGCTGGAAATTGATTCCTAGTCTTTCCATCAGAGCCTTAGTTCTTTGTTTATTTTTTAAATTTTAATTGTGATAAAATACAGATAATACAAAACCACCTTAACAATTTTGAAGTCTACAGTTCAGTGACATTAAGTACATAGGGAGTACTTAATATGGTTGTGCAACCACCACCGCCATCCATCTGCAGGACTCTCTTATATCTTGCAAAACTGAAACTGCCCCCATTACACAACAGCTGTATCCCCTCTGCATACACCAACATTACCTCAGTCCCGGGAAACAACCCATTTTCCTTTCTGTTGCTCTGAATTTAACTATCTTAAGCAGTGCAATTATATGATATTTGTCTTTTGTGACTGGCTTATTTTACTTAGCATAATGTCCTCGTTTCATCCACTTAGTGACATGTGTCAAAATGTCCATCCTTTCTAAGGCTGAATAATATTCCATTGTCCTTGTACACCACACGTTATCGAACCATCACCCATGGATGGACACTTGGATTGCCTCCACCTTTTGGCTATTGTGAATAATGTTGTTGTGTAACTATTAACCACTAAGATACACTGAGACTGGGGGAGGAAATACTAAAGGAAAGCACACAGTCCAAGGGTTGCCTGATAGCTCCAAGCCTGGCCAATCAGCGGAGTATCAACTGACCCATCAGCCTTTGTTCAAAGGTGCTACCTTGCTGGCAAGGCAGAAAGTTGTCTGAGACCAAATCTACTGCAGGTTGCCCAATGGGAGGGTCACAACTCCTCAGTGACACATCTGATGTGGAACTTTGATAATTCAATTCCAATCTGTTTCCCTGAGTTTCAGTTTCTGTGCAGAACACTATCTTTCAAATTCAACTGCTAGTCTGGACTTAAGTGGGATCCTGCAGCCTGCTTGGATTCCAGGGGCTCATCACCGGTTGCCTCTGACTACTTCCACCAGGAGCTTCCCAGCACGGTTGGCATGAGCAGTGGTCCCTCCAGAGGGCAACACCATTGGTGTTTTATGGAAATGTGAGGGGCATTTCTCAATGTCACAGTGGTTGAGGGGCACTATTGATATTTAATGTTTAGCGCCTGGACCCAAAGCGCCCTGTGGCAATGTGTGAAGTAGTCTTTCACACTAGAGAATTGTCCTGCAGCCTGAACCACTTCCAAATGTCTCATTGAAATGTATCTTGTAAACAATAACAACAAAACCTCATTATAATCATCTGAGCCTGAAAGCTAATTGTTTTACAAATGAGCACAAAGTAATCTTGCATGGTTTTGTATGCACCAGATTTTCCAGGAATGCCACGACTCAGTCACTGAGATTCTGTTTTAACATTTGGAACTTTACCTGAAATTGTTCACCATTTTTGGAAAACCACTGCAATGTCACTCCTCTTACTTTAATTGCAAAAAAGTGTATACCACTTTATCAGTTGTGATTGAGTTGCCACATTCAGGAGAGTCCATTCTTACGTGCAAGCATCAATTCACTTCTTAGGTATTCCAGTAGACGCTGCCCCATCATTTACATACTGAAATATACATTATTACCAATTTCCATTCCTTCATTTATTTTATACTCAGGGAATTATATAACTTTTTTACTTTTAAACATTATGTGTGTTGGTTAATTATGTCAGACTACTATTCCTCTTCCAAAACTCTTAGGGTCAGATGTGTTTCAAATTCAAAATTTTCTAGATTTTTAGAAAACTGGTGTGCTCACATGCTGGTATGATCACATATGATCACATGGTATGAAAAACATGTATGACCCTTCAGCCAGATCTTTTAAAGCAGCATCCTATAATCAAGAATACTTGCACTTCACAGCAAAATACATAAGTAGACACATAGAGTGAGGTAGATAAAGTCTATACGTAGCTTCAGCTCAGGGCAGGTTTTGCTGACAAAACAAAACAATAACAGCAACTGTATTTTCAAAGCTTTTTGGATTCTGGATAAGGGAAAGGGATTGTGACCTTCCACCTATAGCTATTACTCGGTGGTAATGAAGGTGACACCGAAACTGACAGGCTGACAACATGGCTCTGCTTCAGTGCTCAGAGTCAGTTTTCTCCCTGTCCCCCACCAAAATTATTTCTGGGTTCAAGTGACCATGACCTGGTTATTTTCCTGTCAGCTGCTGGGCCACTGCAAATTAATATGGTCAAGTACCTGCTGTCATCCACAATGGCCCCGGGGTAACTGAGCACATCTGATGACCTCAGCACTGCTGGCCTGAGGAGCCTCACACTCCACTCTCATGCCCAAGGATGAGTTGTTCCCTTGGCCCAGATGCCCACTTTATTCCCCTTTCTTCTGCAGGTGAGTGATTCCTTCTGTAAAGTCCCAGGTTAAAAGTCACCTCTTACCCAAAACATCCAAATAGCACTTGTCATTCTTGGTATGCTCATTTATCCTAGAAACATTTTTCTGAGTGCCTACTATGTACCAGGCACTGGGCCAAGCTGACGGTTAAAGGATGAATAAGACAGAGTTCTTGTCTTCAAGGATTCCCCAGAATAGACAGAGACGGACAACAGTTATGCAGTATAACATGCAATGGAGGCAGAGAACTGGGGTGTACAGGGGCCAAAGAGTCATAGCTCTGTCCCGGAGTCTTGGAGGACTTTATTGCAAAGAAATCATTTAAATTGAAATTTCCCACAAAACTGATAATGGACTGATATCAAAGGTCTACAAAGAGCTTACACAATTCAACAAAAACAAAATAAAGAATCCAATCAAAAAGTGGACAGAAGAGCTAGAAAGACACTTCTCCAAACAGGAAATGCAGATGGCTTAAAGGCACATGAAAAAATACTCAGCATCACTTATCATCAGGGAAGTGCAGATCAAAACCACAATTAGATATCACCTCACACCAGTAAGAATGACCCACACTAATAAAAACTATCAACAACTAATGCTGGCGAGAATGTGGAGTAAAAGGAACACTTTTACATTGCCAGTGAGAATGCAAACTGGTCCAACCACTATGGAAATCTGTGTGTAGGACCCTCAAATTACTAAAAATGGATTTATCATATGACCCAGAAATTCTACTCCTAAGAATCTACCCAAAGGACACAAAAACATTAATTCAAAAGGAAACCTACATGCTTATGTTCATTGCAGCACTATTTACAATAACTAAATATGGAAATAACCTAAATGCCCAGAAACAGATGATTGGATCAAGAAGATGTGGTCTATACACACACAATGGAATGCCACTCTGTAATCAGAAAAGATATGCTATTTGCAGCAACATGGATGGAGCTAGAGGGATGATGCTCAGTGAAATAAGTCAGATGGAAGAAGAAAAATATCAATGGTTTCACTTATAGGAGGAATATAGAAAAACCATACAAGGGATCAGAAAAAAATTGACAAAGCTAGCAGGCAAACTATAAATCAGAGACATTCATCAGGGGAGAGGGAGGGAGAGTGATGAAAATGGGAGGAAAGAGCACAAGAGTCTATGGTGATGGCTCACGGGTATTTCTATGGGGACTACACCTGAGAGGAGAAATCAAACATTGCACGAAAATGAACAATGATGTAAAAATATATAAATAAGAAGAAGAAGAAATACATGGAAATTGCAAGGGTAGAGAAGGAGAAAAAAGCAGACAGAAAAGCAAAACAGCTGGAGAGAATTCTGTTGGACTACAGCATAAGAGGTGAATCCAGTGTAAGGGGCAAATCTAGGAAGATGGGCAGAACCAGATCCCGAGGAGCTGTTGGTGGCAGGAAGTCCATGGACCCTATATAATCTTGATTTTCAAGAAATCATGTCACAAAGTTCCTGCTTAGGGCACAAAACACTCATCAGTCTCCTGACCTTGCTGGCAGAGCGAGCGTTCCTTCCAGCTGCTCTCCCAGGAACAATTCCGTTCCCACAGAGATAGGAACTCGCATTCGTAGGGCAGTGACCGGATGTGCCAAACACTGCAACGTTCCGTTCTCTTCAGCAAGGGGACACTTGACGGTGTACCCAGGAGACAAAGTCTCAGGATGAATGTGTCTGGTCTTTCTGGAATGTTAATTTCACTCAAAGATTTGGGAGGGAAAGTTAATTAGTGCAAGGTAAGGAAATGAAATTATTTTTATATTAATTCAATTGGGGATATATTATAGAGAAGAATGTTAAATTAACATGCATTTTACTTAATTTAATGTGTTATTTGAAGACATCATTCATGCTCATGAAACAAAATTTTAAAGAGTTTAGAATGTCTATTTCCATCTCTCTTCTCCAACCACTCAGATTCACTACAGGAGGCAACCACTGTTCCCAGTTTCTTGGGAATCCTCCAAGAGACACTCTATTCACGATACACATAAATACCTATGTATGTGGGTGATTTATTTTTTAGCACAAATACTAGCAGAAAATCCACAGCACCCCTCCTCCCCCCGTGCAACTTATTTTTTTCAGAGAACATTCTATCTTGGAGATCTTTTGTAACACATTCGTATTTCTTTCACTCTTTTAACAGCTGCACAATATTTTATCGTATGAATGTGCTGCTGCTGGAATTTGTTAAGTTAAGCAGAAATATGATGGTTATTTCCAACATTTTCCTATTCCAAACAATATTGCAGCTAAGATAACAGGAATGTCCTCATGTGTACGTGTGTTTGTCTATCTGTAGGACACATTCCCAGAAGCAGGTCACATGGTGTGTTGTATGGTCCTGTCGCCCTGATGAGCCCTTCCAACCCGCAGACTCTATCAGAGCCTTTGTTTCCTTGTCCCTTAGACAAAACATAGTAGAAAATAACATGTTCTCAAGCTTACTGACCTTGGCCAATTTGGGAAGTGAAAACTCACATCCCATTAGATTTTGTATTTGCTTTTCTTAAATTATGAAGGAGGTTGAATATATGTATATGTACTTCAATGTTCAAGACCCATTTGTATTTCTTATTCTGGGAACTGTTTCTTCATATCATTTGCCCACTTTTCTCTCGCACTGTTGACTTTTTCTTATCAATATTTAGGATTTTGTTAAACACTAAGGGAAGGTACCTTTTATGATAAGAATTTCAAATATTTCCCTCCAGCATGCCTTTTCATTTAATGTGATTTTCCATCCATATAATTATCTGTAATTTTTTTGTTTTGGCAACTGGATTTAACTTTGATTTTAAAACTTCTGGGCTTTGTTGTTGTTGTCATATTTAGAAAGGTTTCAACCCTACCTGAGATCATTTTAAAAAATCCTCTTTTGAATTTATTTCACCAAAAATATACTGAGCTCTGGCTGTCAAGCACTGCTTTAGGTTCTGGGGTTGCCACATTGAGTAAAACAAACCATGAGCACATGTCCCAAGGTATTTTGTGAAGGAATTTTAATTTGGCATAAACTATGAGGGATCTACTTTTTTTTCCAAGCTGGCAACCCAGTTATCCCATCATTGACTAAGTACTTTATCTTTTTTTTTTTTTTTTTTTACTGATTAGAGACATCAATTTTATCAACTGCTATACTCCCATAGCACATACATTGTTAGATTTTTTTTTATGATTTATTTATTTATGCATACAAGAACTGGGCTTTATACCAGAGGTGCGGGGAGTGAGAGGATTCACCAGAGACAGAGTGGGGAGCGGAACAGGTGGATCTACTGAAATACACTGCTGAGGGAAGCAGCAGGTGAGCCAGGAGAGGTCTGCTGCGCCATGTGGGTAGCTCCCTGGCCAGCCAGGGATTGAACTCATACAGCAGAGGCTGCAGATAGCTTCACAGTGCTGTGCTGAACCCCTTGCGCCATCAGGGAGGCCCAGCACATACATTGTTAAGCCGCAGAGAAGGCCTTAAAGAAATCCCTGGCATCAAGTCTCACTGTCAGACTCCTCCAACTGTTATCCTGTTCTCTTCTGCCTTGACTAGCACCTGGTGGGCTGTCTGAATGCCACTGACATCCTTTCATTCTCCTAAATCTTCATGGTGATAGCCTCCAAGGTAGACAGTGTATCTCCGTCTTCCAAGTGTTGAAGTTAAGCCTAGAGGAGTTAAGAAAGGGCCCCAGTGGGGTAGACCCATTGTTTGGTCTGCCCCTCACTTCTCTCCTTCTGGGAATTATCCACCCCACAAGTATTCTCCATCTGCTTCCTAATGCCTATTAGCTGACACCAGCCAGCAGGAGGCCTGGCCCAGGACCTGCCTCAAACAAGCTCTGCCAATCACAATGTCATAGTAAATGTGAAATGGCAACCCAGAGGGTCCAGAGCAGCAGAGGAACCTACACTGCAGAGAAAGACAATGGGGCCTGACTCCGGCCCTGGAGAAGGTGAGGGGTAAGAACAGGAGAGCCCCCCGGCATTCCCAGGCTCCGTTCTCTGTGTGCCCAGGGCTCAGCTGCATTCCTGACTTTGTGTTCCTTGAGACCTATTGAGAATCAATTCTCCCTCAGCTGCTTTGCCCTGGATTCCTGTTACCTGCAATCAAAGGGGCCCTAGAATAACTGGCATGGGTCTGATCCTGCCTTGGTTTGTTCCCAAACCTTCTCTTGGGTTTATCACAAAAAGGTGCCAGAATGCTGTTTCGGCCCAGAATTGTGTGTCAGAGGGGAAGGGAATGTATGATTGTGGACAAAGTAGGGGGCTCCAGACTGATATCCTCCCTCGTTCACCGTGTGAGACCATCTGTAACCAAATTAGAGGACTGTGCCACTATAAACTCAAAACATACTGCTCTATCAGTCTGATAACATGAGTAAAGTTGTGATTCGAAAAATTAATTTTGGCCTTTCGTTGGACCACTGTATGAGGGCGTAGAACAGGAACTCACGACAAAATTTAGCCAGCACTGGACCCTATTGTTGTTCTTCCCTCTTAGAGTATTAGTTCTGTTAGGAATTACAGCTCCCGCCACCCCTGTTGGAAATCTGGAAACCGATTTCTCCTTCATGTCTCTTATACTCGATCCTTCTTTTCTATTCTCACTGCCCATTCCAGATTTATTGATTGGGCCTGAACTGTTGTAAAAGAGTCCCAATAATGCCCCTCTGCCTTTGCATGGCCCAAAACGCCCATCTCCCATGTAAACTATAGTCTAAGTTTAAATACCACCCTCTCCATGGCTCCTCCTTGACCCACAAGATTTGGCCATTCCCTGCTGACGCAACTCCCATCCTAAGATATTATACAAGGTAACTGTCCTGGGATCATCTGTGTGGCTGGAGGCGCATGGCCTTGCGTAATTTTGTTGAGCCTCTGCTTATCTGTCAGACAGGATAAATCGCGGGACTTGGGTGAGAATTCAAAGTATGTAGGTACAAATGACCATGCCAGGACTTGCACATTAAAGGGAACCCACCCTTGTTCCCTTTGCTCTTGCCCCATTTTCTCAGCAGGCTGATACCTGAAGCTTGGGACCTCGCCTTACTAAGTACTTACTAGAAAGATTGGTGCTCAATGCACCCTGAACGAATAAATACATATATGAAAGAATGATTTAAAAAGCCTCTCTTATTCTTTACATCCTCTCTCCAATCCATGTGTGTATTTGTATTTGCTAAATGAATTCTCCTTCAATTTGGCTTTCAACCCACATGTCACTTCTTGTTTAAAACCATCTGCAGCTCTCTTGTACCTATAG
The DNA here is from genome assembly GCF_014898055.3 of Talpa occidentalis. Classification (NCBI taxonomy): domain Eukaryota; kingdom Metazoa; phylum Chordata; class Mammalia; order Eulipotyphla; family Talpidae; genus Talpa; species Talpa occidentalis. The sequence continues at coordinate 39,359,147 of NW_023601322.1, read as the reverse complement.
GTTCAAATTCCTAATTTAGGTTCAAGGCCCTCATGATCTGGCCCCATATGCTCTTTTTCAGCCTTTCCTCCCATTATTCACTACTACTATCCTCTTAATCCAGCTGTTCTAGCAGGTCTATTCATTGCCAGGCCCCACCCAAAAGACTTTTCCTTTCTTTCCATCTTTGCACCTTCTTTCAGTCTCTGTCTCCTCACAGAAGGCATCTCCTTCTCTGTCTCTAACCATGTCCCACCCATCTGAAGCAGAAAAAGCTAAATGCCTCCTAATATTCCTAAAGAAACTGAAAATAATTCCCAGTAATCATAACATTTGTTTGGGTATATTTTCCCCTCAACTTTATATACATTTGCACATTAAAAAATATTTTAAAGGGGCCTCCCTGGTGGCACAGGGGTTGAGTCTCAGAGCTATCAAGCTATGGCCAGCTGCTAAAGCAGGAGTTCAATCCCCGGCCAGGGAACTGACCCACAGGTGCAGCAGACCTCTCCTGTCTTGCCCGCTGCTGCCCTCAGCAGTGTATTTCAGTAGATCTGTCTGTTCTGCTTCCCGCTCTCTCTTGTGAATCTTCTCACTCCCCGTACTTCCGGTCTATAGCCCAGTTCTTACATGCCCAAACAAATAAAATAAATCTGTTTAAAAATACTTTAAAAATTGTTGATTGGGAAGCAATTTCTACAATGTTAACACACTTATTTCTACTTAGATAAATAAAATTAAGTAAGTAAAAAAGTATCATAATCCTACCAGCCAGAAATTTAGCCTTCTGACCACAGTTTCATTCTCTTTTGACAGTTGAGAGACTGAAATAACTACTTTCTGTTTTGCTCCATTTGTTTAGCATTGTTTCAGAAAACATTTTTCATATCATTAAGAAAGCTTGGTAAAGATGTTTTTTAAAAATTAGAAGCAAAATATCCCATTGTTTGAGTAAATCATAATTTAGTTTTTCCTTTGTTCCACATTTAGAGTTTCTTTTTTCAAGTTTTCTTTATTTTAAACAATGCTGCATATTTTTCTTCATTAATCTTTGACCTTGATTCTCAGTAGCGCCTTAAGAATATTTCAGTAACTACATTTCTGGAGTGTTTATCAAGCCTTACTGCATTGCTAGGCACTCGGTCCTCAACACTAGTATATTATTGGTCCCCTTTCACAGATAAAACAGAAGCCAAAAAAAATAGAGTAACAGGGCTCAGTGAGCTCAAAGTCATGATAGGGGTCAAAATTTAATTTGGTTCAGTCAGACTCCACAGCTCAGGTTCTCAGTCATGAAGTGTTTGTTTGGTTTTTTTTTTTTTTTTTTTAAAGATTCATGTATTTTTACACAAGAGCTGGGGTACAGGCCAGAGGCGCAGGAGGGTGAGAGGATTCGCCAGAGACAGAGCAGGGAGCAGAACAGGCAGACGACTGAAATACACTACTGAGGGGAGTAGCAGGTGTGATAGGAGAGGTCTGCTGCACCATGTGGGACTTTCCCTGGCCAGCCAGGGATCGAACCCATGCTGCAGAGGCTGCGGACAGCTTCACAGTGCTGCACTGTGCTCAACCCGCAGCACCACCAGGGAGGCCCACAGTCATGAGCTTTTTAAGGTTCTTTATATTTATCGCCAAGCAACTTCCAGAAGGGGGCTTCCAATTTACACTTCATCAGCAGTAGAGGTGTGTCCATTGGCCTTATTTCTTCTTTTAAGTGAGTCCTAGGCAGTGACATTTCACTTTCTGTGAGCCATCTCCTCATGCAGTTTACCCACCTGTCAGTGAAGGTCACCATGGGCCACCAAGGAGTCCTCCTGAATTCTCAGTGGCAGACAATGTGGTGAAGTTTTCCCCAGAATCTGGCCACATCCATCCCACTCTGATATAAGAATGGCTTGAGCAAGCCCAAACACTATCAGATAATGTTGTTTCTCTAGGAGACATAGAAACTTCTAGGCCTGCTATTTGTGCAGCTATTTGTGAAGACTCCTAGGCTTCATCCAGAGGCCACATGGAAGATGTGTGTTCAGGAGCTGTCACTATTTGAGGAGGGAGTGCTCTTGTCTTTGTCCTGAGCTGGTTATTCATGCATGGAAGCATCATTCTGAAACAATAAAACCAGGTTAATATCAAAGAAAACAGAATTAAGAGTTTGCCATAATTTATCAAAGGAACACAACAAAGAAAATCCACTGATTTTCTTTAAAATTCAGACATCCCAAAAATTGATATGACAGTATGAGTGTGAACAATCCCTTTTTGGAAGACTGAGGATATCTTCAACATGCAACAGAAATGTTTTTTTTCCTAGCAAGAGTCTGATGCCAGCTTCTTCTATGGTAGTTAATTCTTTCTGGAGTGGAACAGGACATGTGCTGCTCATGGACTTCTCTGGGGTTCCTGGTACAATGACAATAGTCATCATTCACAAGAACCCACTATGTTTTTTTTAAATAAAAGATTTATTTATTTATGTATACAAGAATGGGGGTATAGGTCAGAGGTGTGGGGGATGAGAGGATTCACCAGAGACAGAGTGGGGAGCAGAACAGGCAGACTGACTGAAATACACTGCTGAGGGGAGCAGCGGGTGAAACAGGAGAGGTCTGCTTTGTCATGTGGTTTCTCTCTGGCGGGCCGGGGATTGAACTTGTGCTGCAGAGGCTGTGGATTGTTTCATAGTGCTGATACTTAACCCCTTGCGCCACCAGGGAGGCCTCAAGCACCCACTTTGTGGTAGCCAGATACTCAGGAGTTATTTTGCACAAGTCTTGGATCTAATCCACACAATAACCATTCGAAGCAGATAGGATTTAGGCCAGACTGGAGATGGAGAGGCTGAAGTCCAAAGTTCGCAGGGTAGGGAGAGTTGGGATCTGCAGACCCTAGCCTGTGCCCTCTGGCTGCTGACCTCTCGTGGCATGCCTGCGGAATGGACATGCATTCAGAGTGGTTAGTCCTTCACATCTGGCTCGGCTGCATCCAAGGGGGTACAGGTGGGTTTTGATGGATCAGAGGGAATTTGAAGAGCAAGTGCATTTGCACTATTGTCTTTGGATATCTACTCTAAAGCAACTATGGAGTCAAGGAAGGGGTTACTGGAGTACATCTACCCAGATTGACAAGGGATCTAAATCCCTCTTGGCTTGAGGTGTTCACCTGGATAAATTAGTAACACATGCATCTGTGACTGTTCATTAGCCCAATGGACAAGCCCCATCACCTAGTTTTCTCCTGTTCTCATACGACTCCTAAAAATGTGAATGTTCTACATCATCCTAGGCAGGTACAATGGTAAAATATTGTTCTTTCTCTTTTCTCCACATAGTCCACATAGTCACAAGATAAAGTGATCCTGAGTGGACAGTGACAGGGGCCGCTGTGCCAACTGCTGAGGAGAGGGCAGTCTTTCTGACAGAAAAGGACTTTCTTGACTCTCACTTATAAAATGGAAGATGGCACCATGGCAAGAAGTAGCAGGAACACCATCTCTCCTGAGCATCTCACCCTGTGTCGGAGAGTGGGGGTTCAAAGAGGGTGGTACTGGGGCAGAGGATGAAATAGCCTCTCCTTTAGGAGGTTTGGCTGAACCCTGTGAATACAGCTCTCTCTCTCTCTCACTTTTTCTTTGTCTCTCTTTCTCTCGAACACTTAAAATTTTGGTGAAAATTTTTTTTGAAAATTTATTTTTTATTTATTTATGCATCCAAGAACCGGAGTGTAGGCTAGAGGTGCAGGGGGTGAGAAGATTCACCAGAGACAGAGTGGGGAGCAGAACAGGCAGATCTACTGAAATACACTGCTGAGGGGAGCAGCAGGTGAGACAGGAGGGGTCTGCTGCCCCATGTGAGTCACCTTCAGGGCCAGGGATCGAATTCATGCTGCAGTGGCTGGTGATAGCTTGATAGTGCTGAGACTTAACCCCCGTGCCACCAGGGAGGCCCATATGTTGGTCAAAATGGTAATGTGTCTTCCTCTGTAATTAACTTGAGGACTCCCAGATTGTATCACATCCCATTCTTGGTACTCAAACCTAACTGAGGACCTGGCAAGAGACTGGGATTTAGGAAATATCAAGATGATATCTACGAGTAAGTCACATTTTCTAAGCTGCTCTGTGTAACTGTATGTGAGTCACCAAGTTTATAATGCAAATGCTGTACCTGGTTTCCATTGTCCTGGGGAAATTAAGGTATCTACGCCGAATTACAGAAGGGAAATGATGACCTCTCCTCTCCCCTCACGCCCCTTTTCTCCAGGCCAACAGATGTGATCCAGAGTCCCCATGGGGAAGGAGAATTTCAGTGAGAAAAGTTGGAGCACAGGCAACCACCTCTTGGGCCTTCTTTATTTCTACTCTTAAAAAATCTAACTCTTATGTAATTAAGGGAAAGTAGACGATTTCTCACTAGCATTGTGCCTATAGTTTTGATCTGCAGGTCTGCTGTGTTTTCTAGCAGCAGCCTGTCATTTTATAGAACATGCAGTAAAATCATCTGATCTGGACTGGATCTGACAGCTGAAGTTCCTTACAGTCCTGCCTCCTGGCAAAACTAGTGAAAACTACAGAAATCTAGAACCTGAAACATCTTGTCCTTTGTATGTGTACCTTATACATTTGCATTTTTCCAAGAATAGCTACCTACTTTAGATACTCGGCTAGTGTGGGTCTCCCTGCTAGTGGGTTCAAGGGGTTAAGTCTTAGCACTATGAAGCTATCAGCAGCCACTGCTGCTGTAGGAGTTCGATCCCCGCCAGGGAGATAACCCACATGGCACAGCAGACCTCTCCTGTCTTGCCCGCTGCTTCCCTCAGCAGCGTATTTCAGTCAATTTGCCTGTTGTGTTCCCCACTCTGTCTCTGATGAATCCTCTCACCCCCTGCACCTCTGGCCTGTACCCCAGTTCTTGTATGCATAAATAATCTTAAAACAAAAGATACTCTGCTAGTTACATAATTTATATTAATTCTAATCCTTACAACTCTGAAAGGTAAATATTGGTAGGCCTATCTTTACAACCAACAAAACAGTCTGTAATTTTCTCCAAGCTGGAATCCCAAAAGGCCATAAGCCTGTAAGGGCCTAAACTGACATTGGAAGCTTTGTTGTTCTTCACTACCTGAGTTTGCTTCTGTTATAAGCAATATCCACTGTCAACTATAAGGAAATTACATACAGGCTTTTTGGTGTGCTGAACTGGTTTTTAATTAAATATTTATTTATTTATATAAGAACTGGAGTATAGGTCAGAGGCGTGGTTGAGTAAGAGGATCCACCAGAGACAGAGCGGGGAACAGAACAGGAAGACTGACATATTCTGCTGAGGGGAGCAGCAGGCGAGACAGGAGAGATCTGCTGCACCATGTGGGTTTCTCCCTGGCCAGCCAGGACTCGAACCAGCGCTGAAGAGGCTTCCGGCAGCTTCACAATGCAGCGTTCAACCCGCTGTGCCTCTGGGGAGGCCCCTGAATTGTTTTTTTAAAGGATCACAAAGAGCTTCTTTTTTTCTTTTAGTTAATTGACCACATTATGTGTTAATGAAACCATTCATTCATGTAAGTAAAAAAAGTTTTTAGAATGGGTGCTCAGAAGGGAAAATAAGAAAGTTAATGGAGGTTTTGTTTTCCACTATTTTCACTATCAAGTGCACAGCGTTTAAGGCTGGGCTTATTTTTATCTCTTTTGTAACAAGATGATGGTGTGCACATGGAAGTTGCTCAATAATACTTGGTCAATGAATAAATAGGTGAAATAATTCAGGAAGTAGATTAGGATGTTATAAAAACTGATATTTTTAAAAGTTCTTTAATTTTTATAAAATACTGGGCCTCCCTGGTGGCGCAGTGGGCTGAGCGAAGGGCTGTGAGGCTGTCCACTGCCTTTGCAGTGTGAGTTCCATCTCTGGCCGGCTGGGGAGCAACCCATGTGGCCCAGCAGACCTCTCCTATTTCACCCACTGCTCCCCTCAGCAGTGTGTTTCGGCACATCTGCCTGTTCTGCTCCCGGCTCTCTCTGGTGAATCTTCTTACCACCCCCTCCCACCCACCCCCCGACTCTGGCATGCACCCCACTTCTTAAAAAATAAAGTTTAGAAAAATAAAAATAATTTTATAAAATATTTCTCATGCAGTCTCGTTAATAACTTAGAATATCCCACAGTGGCAACTGGCTTGGAGAGATTAAGAAATTTGTTTTTATGCAATTTGCAGCAACATGGATGGCGCTGGAAGGGATCATGCTCAGTGAAATAAGCCAGAAAGAAAAAGAAAAATACCGGATGGTCTCACTCATAGCAGGAATCTAGAAAACTTAAATAAGGGACCAAGAAAATGAATAACTATAAGAAAGTGAAAATCAAAATCAACAAAAAACTATGAACCAGAGACACTTTTTGGGGGTGGGGGGCGGGAGGGGAGGGACTGGGGTCAGAATGGGGGGGTTGCAATTGTATGGGGAATATAAAAATAAAATTTATTATTTAAAAAAAAAGAAATTTGTTTTTGAAATCTAGATCCCCTTTCTTCAAAGTCTGAATTCCCATTATACTTGAATTTCAAGTACCGATGTAAAGTTACAGCTGAAGCAGAGTCCACCCATGAAACATCCTCACCAGCAGAGGGCGCCAGAACATGACTGGGTCTACAGTAAGACAGGTTTGTGCACTGGCCCAGCTACTTTAAGAGTGAGGTGATCTTGGGCAAATTCATTTTTCTGAGCCTTATCTGTTAAAAGCTGATACTAATGCACCCTCCCCTTGCAGGTTGGTCATAATGTTAGAAATAGTCTGTGGCTGGTACACAGTAGGCGAACAGTAAATCATATTTCTCATGATCTTTTTAAGAACATCACAGGAGCAGTCTGGAGGCTAAATGGATGTTGATTCTTATTTGATGATTTTATAAGTATTTGAAATTAGTTTGAGCACTTGACACTTAAAATAGGCAAATGTAAAATTTTATTTATTTATTTTTATTTATTTATACACACAAGAACTGGGGTGTAGGCCAGAGGTGTGGGGGTGAGAGGATTCACCAGAGACAGAGTGGGGAGCAGAACAGGTGGATCTACTGAGCTACACTGCTGAGGGGAGCAGCGAGCGAGACAGGAGAGGTCTGCAGCTCATGTGGGTTATCACCCTGGCCAGGGTTCGAATTCATGTCACAGTGGCTGGTAATAGTTTGATAGCGCTGAGACTTTAACCCTGCGCCACCAGGGAGGCCCCAAAGATAAAATTTTAATACCCAATTCTCACAAGAGTATGAGGAAAGAGATTGAAAACAATCTTTCTAGATGGAGAGCCTTAAAAACATGATTGGTATTGCCCCAGCTTCTACTTAACCAAAAAAAAAAAAAAAAAAAAAAAAAAATCAGATGTCAATATCATCAGCATGCCTTACAACTATGGAAGAAGTAACCTAAATTTTCCATACAGTATAGAGACAGTTTACGAATTTTGTCCCCAATCAAACTGAACACTATGCAGTCATTACGATGATGCCACAGAAGATTATTATAAGTGAAAGATGATTGCAACTCAGCAAGCAAAAATCACAAGACAGGGCCTCCCCAGTGGCACATGGGTTGAGCACCGCCCGGTGAAGCTGTCCGCAGCCTCCACAGCACCGGTTCGATTCCCAGTGCCCTGGGTCCTTCTGCCTGTTCTGCTCCTGGATCTGTCTCTCACCCTCCCGCAACTCTAGCCTGTACCCCAGCTCTTGTATAAATAAAAATAAATCTTTAAAAAAAAAATCACAAGACACAAACAGCCTGATCTCACTTTTATTTAAAAATATGTACAGGATAGAAATAAAAATTTTAACAGTTATTTTCATAGAAGACGATAGTTAATACCTTTTTTTTACTTCACTGATTATCTTATTCTCTAAATGTTCTCCAATTAACATTTATCACCTTTGTAATAAAATGTAGTTTTTTTCTTTTACATGAGTATAGTTGGAGTCCTTCGTTTAACACTGACTGCCAGCGCTACCAGGCCAGTGGTCAGGTAAATTGAGTTAATTTAATAAAGTGGCTTGAAAGTGTTGGGGTAGTTAGTTGAACAAAGTAATTAAAATTCTAATGAAATTTCAGAGTTGGTCAGCAAGCTTTGACTTAGCTGCTATATAAGGCTGCTATAAATAGGCGCTAAGCCCTAGTTTTTCAAAAGGCCTAAAAATGGCATAAACCAAAATTTGAACAATTGTTCATGGAAAGGGCCATGTGCCATGTTTGTCCTGAGCAAATGTAACCTGAAACTCAGCCATATCTCATACTCCAGGTTGGCGCACGTCTCTGCACAGGGTGTATTCGCTCTCCATTACTCACTTTACTTTCCTGAACTTGAAATGGAGTGGAATTTCAATGTAGGGTTACCCATTAGCTCCAGGGCTAAATTTAAACCTTTAATTAAATTAATCTGTTGCTCTTAAATACATTGTTTCACCCTCTGAAAAATGTAGAGAGGTTTCTTAGATGTCCTAGAGCTTAATTCAGTGTGACATTGATCCTTATTGCTTTTGGTAAGTCACCCAAAACGCATAGGGAAACCTGCACATGTTTTCAGATGTCTTTTACCCCCCAGGACGGCCACTGGATAGGGGGTAGGGGATGAAGTAGGGGTGCAACATTCTGTAACGCCAGCTCTACAAAGGTCATGAGTCCTTCTGTGGGACTTTTCAAACGTTTCTGAAATAAATAATAGCAAGTAACTGTCTATACTGGTTCCAGTTTATGTGGAAGAAAAAGAGATCATAATCCATAAAAGTTTGCAAGGTGACAAAGGAAAGTGTGAGGCCACCTTAGCCCACCTCAGTCTTCATAGAAAACTGAGCACATTTCAGAGTCAAAGTGAAAAATTATGTTGGCCTTTGCTAAGAAAAAGATGACAGATGACAGAACCGTCCAATGGAGTTATATAAATTATTCTGGCCACAGAGAACATGTCCCCATGCTTGACTCTTATGCACCCCCAAACATGCATTTATCTCAGAGGCTACCTCCTCTGGTCTGCAAATGAGTGAGACACAACCTCCATGGTCAACAACAGCTGGAACGCCCGCGTTCACCTAAGGGGCTGTGGATCTCCCCTTGTAACTATTGCCAAGGACCTATTTTTCCAAGCTCAACAACAGTGAGGGGTTCAACTAAGTATTTCGAGGGCCATGTCTCTGCGTCGCTCAAATAACTGCCCTGCAGACCCCCAACTCTCCTGGGACCGCATCCTCGCGTGGTGATTCACGGGGTTTTGCTTGCACCCCCAATTCCAATTCCAGCCCGAGGGGAAACATGCTTGCCTCCAGCACCTGGCTTCAGCGCACGGGGGGAGCCACTGACTCCGCAGGAAGCTCGGAGGCTCTGGACCGCCCCACGGACCTCCCGCCCGCCACGCTCTCGGCTCTCCCTTCCTCCTCCTGCCCCTTCGCGTCCCGCCGCCAGCCTCTGCAGCCGTGCCTGCGGCTTTGTTTTCCTCCCAGGTTTCATTACCCACACGTGATACCATGTTATTGCAAAAAGCGCTCAGGAGCGCGAGCGCCGGGTGCGTGCACCTATAAATACGGACACCGGGAGCAGCCGGAGAGCCAGGCGCCGGGAGGGTCCGGGGCTGAGCGCCAGGCGGCCAGCTAGCCCGCCAGCTCGCGAGCCGCGCGTCGAGCCCGGCAGCAGCGCCCCCCGCCCCAGCACCGAGGGGCGAGCATGGCCCGCCCGCGGGGGGGCCGGGCAGCCGCGCGCGCCGCCCGCGCCCCGCGCCCTGCCCAGCCCGGGTCGCAGGCGCTCGCGCTGGCCGCTTAGCAGCCGGGGGCCGCTGGATTCTAGGGGCATCGCGGAAATATCGCCGCAGACGGACACAATGGCGGCGGCGACGGCTGCCAGCACGGCCGCCACCGCCGGCACGGCCGCCTGCAGCAGCAGCAGCAGCAGCGGCGCCGGCTCCGACGCCGCGGGCGCCCGCGGATTGCAGCAGCCGCCGGCGCAGCCCCAGCCCGCGGCCGCCGCGCGGGCCCAGCCGCCGCCGCCGGAGCCCCCCAGGAAGCCGCGCATGGACCCGCGGCGCCGCCAGGCTGCCCTCTCCTTCCTCACCAACATTTCGCTGGACGGCCGGCCGCCGCTGCAGGACGAGGAGGGGGGCGGCGGCGAGGCGGGCGGCGCGGGGAAGCCGGGGGTCGGCGGCGCGGGCGGCGCGAGGGCGCGGGGCAGCCTGCTGGCCGCTGCGGAGCGCGGAGGCTGCAGCGCGCTGGCCGCGGCGAGCACGGCGGCGTGGGCGGCTGGGTCCGGCCCCTGCCTCCCGCAGCCGTCGCCGCTGCTTCCCCTGACCCCCGGCGGCCACGCGACGGCGCCCGGCCCCGGGCCGGCCCGGGGGTTCGCGAGCTCCGCGGGTGCCGGCCGGGCGTCGGGGGAGCAGTGGCAGCCATCCCGGCTCGCGCCTCTCGCCGCCTGCGCCCCGCCGCAGTTGCCCGACGGGCCGGGGGCCTTCGCGCAGGAGTTGTTAGAGGAGGACGATGCGTTTTCCAGCGTGCAGGTGCCGGCGGCCGCCTTCTTGGGCTCCGGGACCCCCGGGAGTATGAGCGGCAGTCGGGGCCGCCTCAACTCGTTCACTCAGGGAATCCTGCCCATCGCATTCTCCAGGCAGACTTCGCAGAACTACTGCTCTCTGGAGCAGCCGGGCCAGGGGGGCAGCACCAGCGCCTTGGAGCAGCTGCAGCGGTCCCGGTGAGTACCCAGGGCGCGGCGCGCACCGAGCCCCGCTCTTTGCAGCCGGGAGCGGGGCGCCCCCTCCCCGCCTTCCCCAGTCGCGTCGGATCCCTGGGCATCTGGCCCTCATGCCAACCCAGGAGGGCACGTGAAAGAGGGAGAGACCCAGAGCGTGTGGCAACACCTGTGTCCACGGGCCCGGCACGCGCAGGGTCGGAGCAGCATGCCCACGCGGTGGGGCCGGAGTTAGGAGTTTCGAGAGCCCATTAAAAAGCGGCACCTGGGTTTCCATCACTAGCCCCGACCCGGAGGCGCGCACTCCCCTCGCCAGGCAAGACTTGGCTGGGCGCAGAGTGGAGCAGTGGGTCTGGCCCTGGCCGGCGGCTGAGCGGCACGTGTGAGCCTAAACTTGCAGCAAACGCTCCGTGAATTCCTCCCTAAGAAATTCCTGCCAGCACTCAAGTATTCCTCTGTCCCGGGAAAACTTGGCATTTTCCTGTTGCTTTCCTAAGAAATGGAAGGTCCTTTTTACATTTCCTTGAAGTGGGCCTTGGGAGTGAGGATGGATGGGGTCAGGAAGGAAATAGGTCTTGAAAGTTTTGCTTTTTACGTTTTTCATTCCAAGATAAAATTGCAAAATGAATTGTTGGGCACTTGCTTCTTGTTGAGGGAATAGCTGAAGCTTGACCCTATATGATCAAGGAACAGTCCGGAGTGAGTTCTGTCAGTTGCAGGCTGAGGAACTGGAGATTGGGCAGGAACCTAGGTTGGGAGCAGAGGGAATGGCAGGCGCATTCCTTGGGAGTATCCTCCCTTGTAAGTTAATAGGCCTCCTATGAAGTTTAAGTTACAATATAGGCTCCATCACTACTTAGTTATTTTAACCTCCCGGGGCCTCAGTTTCCTCTACTGCGGTAGGACCTTACCAACATTTTGCAGACCTCAAGATGAGAAGGGAGAACATTTTTTATTAAAGCCTCTCTCCTTGCTGCCCATCTGATAGCTCAGGCTTGCTTTGATCTAAGTAAGAAGGTGGCTAACTGGAAAACTTCCTCTCTCAGTGGATAAATGGGGAAGAAGAACAAGTTAGGCTTATCCAGAAGTTTGACTATACCAAGTGGGAGAAGTCATGGACTGTAGCATAGCAGTATGCGTTCCTATGGGCTACAGGCAGGGGCGTGGCACTGGGAGGCACCCTTGGGACTGCAGGGATGAGTTAGCCACATGGGCACAGGTGACAGCCGGGCCTGACATCTCTTGTCAGCATGAATTTCACCATTAGCAGGTCAGCACACAGAGGGGAAGCCCTTCCTTTCTGGTCTGGTGGTGCACACTCAGCAGTTTTGAGGCAGTGCAATGTTGCCACTTGACATCACACACTGGCTCATAATGACTCATAGACTGACTACCTCACAGATCTTCTGCGAGGTCGTTTTTTAAATGAAATTGTGTTTTCCAGCTAACTTAGTGGGTCACGGCGGGAATTATAATAAACATACATGTTATTCTAAGCCAGTGGGCGAGGCTGGCCTGCATCTGCTGGTAGACAGATGTATTCCAGTGCTGAAAGCAGCTGGTGATCTGATTACCTCACACTTTCTCTCCAAGAATATAATTTCAGAGGATGTGGAGAATCTTGTGTGTTAGGATTTCTGATCTGAAGAGTAATGAGAATTGAATCTCTGAACCTCTTAGATGTAGTACATCCCAAGTGTAAAAGTGAGTTAGTCAATAGAAGATACATTTTTACTTTGTAATCACATCCTCCTTACTACTTCAGAATTGCCCATTAAGTTGCTAGATATAGTTATCTTTTTAATAGGTACAGTTGTTAACAGAAATAACATCCATTTTAATGTATAGAGAGGAGGTAAATTAGTAAAATATTGATATAAGACAGGCTTTGAAGGGCTGGC
>NW_023601322.1:39194079-39346462 GCF_014898055.3 Talpa occidentalis | reverse complement strand
GGAGCACACCAGGACCAGGATGTTATTTCAAAATAACACAGGGTTTTACTTCTTAGAACACCTGCATTAGCTTTGTGCCTGTGGAGAGTTAGGTCTTAAGTGGAAAGAGGGCATATGGTGTGTAAAATCTTGGGCTCAAATCTTGGGCTCAAGTTCTACTACTTCCAGAAAACCTATTTTGAACTGTTTTCTCCTGAAAGCCTTGGTTCTTTCGTGTTTATTATTTGGGCGTTGACTTGACTACTGTGGGCATGTGATAAATGCTTTTTATCTGGCTTCTCAAATGTAAATATACTTAGAATCACCTGGGACTCTTGATAAAAGATAGATTCTGATCCTGCAGGCCTGGGAAAATCCCTGATTCTGCATTTCCAACCTGCTCCCTGGGGTGCAAATGATCAAACTTTGAAGAAGGAGGCTTTTCCTTGTACTGTGATTATTCTTATTATAAGACTGAGGAAACCAGGTCTCAGAGATGTTAAGTAACCTGCTCAAGGTCACACAGCCATGGGGGCAGCCTTCTCAGGCTCCTACACAACTGCTTTGAGTATTTAGAGATTCTAACCACATCCCTCCCTCTTTATAACCGCTCTGGAGGTATAACCTGGACTCCTGCTGTGTAGATGGTCCTTATGTTTACCGAAATACATGCACAACTATGGCATAAACAACTAGAATGAGAGGGGAGATGGGTGTTTTTACTAATTTGTCATCACCTTGCTTTGTGAGTTAGGCAAGTTACCATTCTCTGTACTCTAGCTCGCAGCCTCCTGACCTGTCTGGATTTCAGAAGTCATAAAGGACTTTGAGCTCCCTAGCAGTAAGCAAACCCAAGTTACTCTTGAGCCATCCTGAGAGGAGCATGAGTTATGGAAGCAAAGCTGTAGTTGCAGGCTGGGCCAGGCCCTGGTCAGGATTCTTACCTGATACTCTGCACAGGCCCTTCCCTGCCAGGGGCTGAAGCCAGTTGCCAAAGGTTCACCCGCTGCCCTCCCTCTCGCGGTCACAAAGCTTGTCTTGTGGACAAAGTCAGAAGGGGAAATAAATCGGAAGCCTCCTCACTACTGGCAAGTGTCCCCGGCAGGGCAGTAAGTTAAAGTGTGACCTTTTGCCTTCCCGGAAAGGTGGAGGATGCCTTAGCCTGGCCTGCACCATCAGCCTGGACTGTTTTCCATCAGGATGAGAGCTGTTGGGTAGGGAGAGGCCCAAGGGCCAGTGCTTCAGAGCATGATGGGAAGGAAAGGCAGGTGAGGCAAGTGAAGCAACATGATGGGCATAAGGAACGCCAAGCTGTACTTGGCCACCCTGCATTCTAGACCTGCCTCTGCCATGGCTGACCAGCCGGGATGGTCACTTCAACCCTCGCTACCAATTAGGGGCAGCAAGTGCGCCACTCTTGCAGGTCTAGCAGCCTGCGCCTTAGTGCTGGGCCCTGCTGTGAGGCCCGGCAGGTTTCTCTTGGGGATGTGTTAATAAGCTAACATCAGAATTAAGATGCTGAAGTGGCTTTGAGTTTATTCCATGTGGCTTCAGTTGGCAGGACATGCACTAATGAATGAATAAATGAAAGGGGTTCCCTCAGTCTAAGGGAGAACTTTTAAAAACTTCATCAACTGTGTGCCCTTTGCTGACGTCTATCTGTGGCCATCCAAGCTAGAAGCCACTGGCCCACGAGGCACAGTCCCCAACCAATGCCGCTCCTATGCTGGAGGTGATATGGAGTCACCTCTGTTGCTAACAGGCCTGCAGATCTGCGAAGGACTTTCATAAACATCAATTTCAGCCCCCTAACAACATGAAGAAGCAGAAATCCAAGGTCACTGAGCAGGCAAAGGCAAGCATAGGTGCTTGATTATCTGTAGCGGAGGAAATTGTACTGTTGGGACTTCTGTATTATTCAGCAAACATTGCCCATGATGAATATCAATTATGAGGTGCCACAGTGCTAGTCCTGGAAGATCCAGACATAAAATGTGGTCCCTGTCTGTGTTGAGAGACAGGGAAAAGGGCCATTTATTCCAGTGATGAATGCCTGGTTAGAGGTGAGCTCGTGTGAGCCGCCAGCAGGCAGTGACACCTCATGACTTCATGCCCTCTCCCCTGAGACCTGGCTCAGTGCCTGGATTCAGTATTTTGATTTAGCAGACAGGTCCCAGGCATTATTCAAAGCACTTTGTGGGGATTAAGCAAGTATGTATTTACAAAAGCCCTCAGACAGCACTAGCACGTGATCCCTTTTGAAGCACAGAAAGGTTAAGTCACCTGCCTGGGACCCAGAGGTGGCTGGAGAGAACTGCCTGGCCCTCCCTGTCCAGCTCCAGGCCGCCCCACCCACTTCACTCGCTGGGCTGTGGTTTGTGAGTGGGGCTCCTCAGTGCTGTGCAGCTGGCTGTGGCTGAGCTGGGCAGAGGGTGGCCTGACCTCTAAGGGCCCTCTTGTGGGGAGGGCCTTGAGGACAGATCAGGGTAGATAGAATTCCTATGACCTCCCCTCAGCCACATGGAAATCCTGTCATGACTGTTGCCTCTCACAAGTCTGGTGATTCCTTGCCTCACTTGTTCAGAGTTATGGGCAGCAATAGCCTGGCACCGTTAAGAATAGTGTGTTCTGTGGCTCAGCCCCACCACTTCGAGGTTCTTGTCGATGGAATGGGAATAGTTGTGACCGTCCCTCCTTCCTGGCTGTGTTTCCCTTGTTTGGACCCTCTGTGGCTTCTCAGCATCATCTTTTCCACCGCCTCCCCCGCCCAGGCTGTTCATACAGTAATATTTTATGTATAACATTTTCTGGTTAACAACCACGCCCATTCATGTCAGTATTGTCTTTGACTGCCTTGTGCTCTGAGGACAGAAGTGAGAAGTTGTGGCAGAAACCACACGACCTGCAAAGCCTGAACTAATTGATTCTCCGGTGCCTTACAAAGTAAGTGAGTGAGTCCTGCCTCAGCCCGGTGCTCTGTATCCCTAAGGTTCATGCCGGAACCTTCCTGCTGCGCCCACTCTCCTTGCCTCCTGAGAGGCTCCTGACTTCTGTTCAGACCTACCTCCCCCTTCTGCCTGGGCTGCCAGAGGGACCCATCAAGCCTTAAATTCCTGTATTTCGTGCATGGTTGCTCCTTGGCCTTCACCTCACTTCCAGCTGTGCTGTCTTTCCAAAGGTCACCCCAAGCTCTGGCCCTTGCAGGCTCCTCCTCGGGAAGGGTTCCCCAGCATTCTCCCACAAGACACACTGCCTTTCAGATTGCTCACCCAGCCTAGTCCTCTCTGAGGGCACTTTTGCTCACTCTGCTGGGATGGGCTTCTTCATCCCCAGTGAGTCTGCACTTGCTAGTCCCTCGCTGGTGCTGGTCAGGGGTGTGCTGGTGATGGCCTGGGGTGGCTCTCAACAAAAGAGCAGCACCCTCCATAGAGCAACCACAGAACCAAGCAAAACCCCAATTCCCTGAAGGTGTTAGTAGGGAAACTTGATCCCAAGACACCAGCAACATTTCTTAAAAATCCTGCCAGTAGGGGTTAAAGGCTCAGTGTTATCAAGCTATTGGCAGCCACTGCAGCGTGAGTTCGATCCCTAGCGAGGGAGCTAACCATGGTGCAGCAGACCTTTCCTGTCTTGTCTGCCGCTCCCCTCAGCAGTGTATTTCAGTAGATCTGCCTGTTCTGCTCCCCACTCTCTCTGGGGAATCCTATCATCCCCAACACATCTGGCCTACACCCCAGTTCTTGTATGCATAAATAAATAAAAATAAAACTTTAAAATAAAATCCTACTAGGACATCTTTCTCCTCAAAGTCTCACTTACAAGCCACCCCACCCCCTAACTCTCTAGGTTTTCAATCTTCTCCCAACAGTCAGTCCCAATCCTTTATTTGGGAAAGCAGTTCACCTGGCCCTCCCTCCTGGTTCTGTAGTTACGAACCTCCCAACTCAATGTTTCAGTCTCTGTCACAGGAGTAAGCCCACCCATATCCTGCCCAGCCCACCCAAATCTGCTCCCCCTTCTCTGTGGAGGAGCAGTAACGTGTAGGAGGTCCTGCGACCTCTCATACTCCACCTTCTCATTCATTGTTTTATTTGTGTGACAATCCTGTGACACAGGAATCATATCCATTTTAGATCCGTGGAGACTGAGGCCTGGAGGGGTTTAAGGAAACTTGCTAAAGGCTATGAAACTGGAGTCTAGAGTTGGAATTTGAACTGTCGTTTCTCTGGCTTCTTGCTGGGTTTCTGCTCGTCCCCTGCACGCGGCGGTTCCCAGAGTACAGTGGGTGACTTGGTAGAAATCACCAAGGAGCCTGTGAGCTGGTGGGTAACCTGAAATCAGTCATACTGGGAGCATTTACGGCACAAGAATCAGTTAATACCACAAGTCAGGGTTGGTTTTTCTCCTTCCAGAGAGCTGGTTTATCAGCAGGGACCACACAGCTTTTTGTTTTAGTCTCCTCTTGGGGAACTGTGCAAAACATCACCATAGGCAGAATAGTGTTGAAAACGAAGTTTTGTAAGAATCTGTTACTTGCTGTAATTTGTGAATTTCTAGGGATTACCCCTTTCCACTTCTCGTCTCATAAAAAATACCTGACCCCTTCAGATTTTAGCTTTTGTGCAATTTAACAAGTCTTTTCATAGACACTATGGGGCTAAAGGAGATCACTTAGTAGTACCTGTAGGAACCATAAAATCATTAGCTGTTGCTCTTGCAAACTATGTAATATGGTGTTTTTATCTTTCTTTGGTTTTTAAAAGCTTCTAAGAACATATAATCAATCAGGGTTTCCTGTTTGTTTTCTACCCTTTTTGTTTGTGTTAGCATTTTGGATAATTGCACACTAGCTTATATTTATCAGGGTTATCATTAACATGGTTTGGGGCTTATTACTGTACATTTAGTCATAAAGACGAAAGCTTGGAAAGGCAAACATGCAAATGATAGAAGTTTAGGAATTGAAATATTATAATATGTCTATGCATGAAGGAAAAGGCCTAGTGTTATCACTGACTTAAAGGCCAGGGAGTACTTAAAATCTAAGTTCCATGATAGATAATATGGCATTTGAGACGAGAATAATAAAATATTTAAGAATGCCAAAGATTCTGTATTCTTGGCATGTTGACTTTTATTTTAAAGCCCCTTACTAAAAAAAATTTTTTTTAAATAAAAATAAAAGCACTTCACTCATTGATCCAGTGACTTATAAAACAGATTGTCTAGTTTGATCATCCTAGGGAATGGAGGCAGGGCAGGGAGGGGGAGATATGTGAGGGACAGGAAGACAGTCAAAGTCTGTATTTTTTTCTTCTGCTTAAAGACAAAAATTGGCGTGTTAGGGGATATGGTTGACCTGATGTTGAAAGGTGATTCTGGATGAAATATTTTGTTTTCAATAAAAAAATGAATGATGTTTGTGTTTGGAGTGGGGAATGAAGGAAATGAGACTTCAGATGTCCCAGGTAATCATGTAGGTATTGAGGAATTCAGTTTATCTATCATAAGACCAACACCTGATGATGTAACTTCTACTTACAGTATCCTCATATACATTATTTCATCAAATCCCTCAAATAGGCAACATGGTAGCCATTTTCTAGATTAGAAAGTGAAGACTATGAAGGACTAAGGGACTCATTCATGCTCACATGATCTATACCTGGCAGAGGTGGAATTTTGAAATCCGTTTTCTAAGCGGAGTTTTAGAACAAAAAATTCTACCATAGCTGTATTAAAGAAAAAAAGAATTTAAATGCTGTAAAATTTTATTCTTCCTGCCCCAAATCATCTACTTTTTATTTAATCCAAGAGAACAAAAATTGCTCAAGGCCTCAGCCGTCCAGACCTATGGGCTTGGGTCAGGCAAAGTCAGTATGTTAAGGTACAAAGAAATATTGTGCTATGGTTTTGGCTAGCCAGTGCCTTCTCATCAAGTGAGGATGCTGATTTTCACATGATAAACCCTGGGGCAGGCCAACTGAACCTTGGTTTGGGGCCCAAGTTGTGGAAAGTTTTCCCGTTAACAACATCTGCCTCCAAATACTGGTTTGGTTCCTCCTTTCTGGCACCCCTGCCGCTCAGCTGCCTGGTTGGGTGACTGGCTTCAAGAGTAGAAAGACCAGTTTTGAAATCCAGCAGCTCTGCCACTTAGTGGCACTTTTTGGGCAACTTATTTAACTCCTCTGAGCCTCAGTGTCCTTATCTGTAGAATGGGGGTAAGAATTCTTGCCTCACTCAAGCATTAAAATAAGAATGCAACATGAAGCACCTAGCAGAGGTTTGGCCCTTAGTAGAAGGTCCAGTCAAATTACAGCTGTTAATTCTGTTCACATGTGCCCCGCACCCAACATTGGGAAATTTGACAAGGTTTGCTGAGATCATGGGGAAGCAGAGCCCTTTGGTGGACCTTATGCTTATGCTATGGTAAACTGAACAGGTGATTTGCTGCATTGTTTTAATCTCAGAAATAGTAGTAAAGTAGATCAGAGCAGCAATGGAAAAATAGTACTTCCTCCATTGGGGCCACATTTCACCCCTGCTTGCCCTAGAGTCTTGACAATTTCCATTGTCAAAGTAAAGTTCTTGGGGACAGGAAGCAAGAAGGGGTGAATTCACATGTTCAATATTGTACCCTAGAGCAGCAAAGCCACTGAGGTTAGAAGAGTGACAGCTGATCTGGCCCAGGGCAGCTGTGTGCAACCCAACTGGAGCCTCTCTGCAGCCCCCTGAGGCAAGGGGCACATGTAAGGGGAGTGCTCCTTCCTAATTTGGAAAGACAGTTCTGGAAGATGCACCTTTGCTTACACCACAGCCTTCACTTTGTGGTCTCTGCTGCTTGTTTAGCCTCTTTTCCTGCACCCGGCCCCCTCCTCTC
Organism: Talpa occidentalis; assembly: GCF_014898055.3. NCBI lineage: Eukaryota > Metazoa > Chordata > Mammalia > Eulipotyphla > Talpidae > Talpa > Talpa occidentalis. The sequence goes on along the minus strand of NW_023601322.1, from coordinate 39,339,603 downwards.
TGTTAGACAGAGTTGAGACTCCGTTCAGGTCCCAGTGTAACCTGCTTGACATTGGCTTGGTAGTATCCACATGTCTCAATGCCATGTGGTTGACGCATCTCTGTGTGGACACCTAAGTGGCTTGATCAGAGATCAACGGGGCCAGCACCTGCTTTCCAGAAGAGAATTATAGTGGAGACAGCCTGGCTCCTGGCAGCAGGAGGGCCAGGGTCCTGCAGTGGGAGCAGCTCCAGTGGTGGTCTGGAGATGGCCCTTGAGCCGGCCCTGTCAGTGATGGCACAGCACACTTGGCTATGGGGCTAGGAAGATGACTCTTATTTGAGAGGAAGGAGGGAGATTTTGAGCAGGCTCAGGTGTGAGCAGAGCTGGACTTCTGAAAGCTGGAGGCAGGTTGGATGGAGGAGGGAGAGCAGAGCCTTGCCCTTTAACCCTTTTGGGGTCCTCATTGCTGCTTTAGAAAGACAAGCTTGTGCACATCCAAAATTTCCTATTACTGAGGGTTTATCTACTTCTTACTTGCAGAATTTTAGTGTTTCAGGGGATTCATGGTGTCTGGGAATTTCCCCCAAAGAAGCTGGTATAGGGGTACCAGAGAAAGGTGGGATCTGGGCACAGAGGTGGCACAGCGTCCTCTACCTATCACCTATGCCCACCTGTCGCTGATGCTCAGTAACAGTAAGAACCTGGGGCTCACCCTTCAGCAGCACCCCTGCCACAGTCCTTGGAGCCCTTGGGCTCACTGCCTTTTGTGGCTTTTGTGGTGCCATCTGGGTTGATGTCTGCATGGAACTCAGGAATGTGCTTTATTTGGAAATAGGGGTGAGGTCATACTGGTGCAGGGTGGGCCCTAAAACCAGTGACCGAAGAGGAGAGCCTCACATGAAGACAGAGATTTGGACGAGAGCGACGTGTCTACAAGCCAAGGATCGCTGGTAACCAGAGGGAAGAAGCCAGGAAGGGTCCTCCCCAGGAGGAAGCAGCCCCGCCAGCATTTTGGACATCTAGCCCCCTGAGCCATGAGAGAATGAATGTCCATTTTGTGAAGACCCTAAGTTTGTGGTCATTTTCTCCAGCTGTCTAGGAAGCTATTGTGTGGTGCCGTCTTGGAGTCACACTCGGGGTCCGATTCTCTGCCAACTTAGACCCGCCGCCTTTCCCCTGGTCAGGGGGAATGGACAGCAGTCCCAGTGCCTCCTTCTGCCTGGTGTGTCTCTTCTCTCATTTGTGTCCTAAAGCGTATGGTGAGGTCCAGGCCAATTTGTCAAATATTCAAGCAGAGGTGTTTAAAGCCTTGTGCCATGTGCTATGCATTGGGGTTCAGTTAGGACAGCAGAGAGATGGCGTCCCTGCCTTCATAGATCTCAGTGGCTGATATGGGAGATGGGAAAAGTGGAGGGCAACAGACACCCAAAATACACATAAAATCCCGAAGAAGGCCATGGAGGGAAATGCTGAGGTCTCTGAACACTGAGTAGACACAGGGACCGGGAGAGGCTTCCTAAGGAAGATAAGGAAACAGCCACCTAAGGATGGGGCGTGGGTATCAGGCATGGGAACTGTGTTCTCAGGCCCTGAGATGGGAACATGCTTGAGGTGTGTGGGGAAGAGAAAGGAGGCCACGCTAATTAGGGTGCAGTGAGCGCAGGGCCAGAGGGAACTGAGGCCTCTGAAGTAGGCAGGGTGCTCAGAACACAAGCTTTGCAGAGCCTGCTGCAGAGTTTGTGCTGCCTTATAACCACAGTCAGAAGGCGCTGGGGAGCAGGGTGCTCTGCTTACCTTTAAGGCCCTGCTGGCAGTGGTGTGGCTGATGGGTTAAAGGAGGACAGGCTCAGATTTGGGAGGACATTTGGGAGCCTCTTGCCTCCAGGTGAGTGTCCTGCTGAGAGATGCAGAGGTCTGAACTAGGGAGGAGATGGCCAGGGAGTAAGGGACTCCAGATGTGTTTTGGAGAGTGACAGGACTTGTGACTTGGATGGCCCCTGCCATGGTGAGGCTTCTGTCCTGCTGAGAGAGCTGCTTGAGCAGTCACACAGCCAAGGGAAGGCCGCAGCTGTGGGGCGTGGTTCAGAGCCAGGTGCTTGGTCCTGGAGGAGTGTGTAAAAAGTGCTGTGGGGGCAAGCTGACTTCTGGAGTGGGCCTTGAAACTGAGGTGCAAGGGATGAGCGGGGTCTAAGTAGTTAATAAGGGCGCCCCCACACCTCTGGCCTGTACCCCAGGTCTTGTATGCATAAATAAATAAATCTTTGAAAAACAAAAACAAGGCCTATGAGGACAGGTGCAGAGCCAGGAGCACCCTGGGTAGAGACTCAGCAGGAAGGAGCAGGGGTCTAGGGGCCCCAGAGAAAGGTGGGGGTCTGGGCACAGAGGTGGCATAACGTCCTCCACCTATCACCGGTTGGGAAGAAGCAAACCATGACAGTGTGTGTCCAGAGTCCAGGGACCCTGGAGGAGGGAGGGTGAGATGGAACCATGCTGGGGATTTGATCTTGGCCATAAGAGTGTGGGAAGCCACCAAAGGATTTTCAGCCAGGTGGCGTCAGAATGAGAATTGTGCTTGGTTGGTTGGTTGGTTTTTTTCTTTAATATATTTTATCTTTTTCCTATATAGATCATACAAGGTAAACATTATCTTCATAAACAGAAATAAAAGAATTCTTTAAGAACTGACATGCAATGAATTACAAGAATCAGATTTTGAGTGTGGAAAGTAAATTTGCATATTATCAAAACTGAGGTGCCTAAGCGAGTTTCCTTTACAAGGTATCTCTCATTTAACCTCAAGCCCAGTCACCTGGCTCACACCGTTGTCAGTACAGGTAAAAGAAAATAAGTCAGTGTGGAAATAGCAGCTTTCTACTCTCAAAGATGGTTTAGTTCATGTGCCTAGATATTCCTGTAGGTATCTGGTGTTCTCTACTGCTGACTTTTATGGCTCAACTTTGAAGTTTAGCTAAGAACATGTTCTCTTGGACATGAATTTTATTTAAATGCTGTAATCGGCTAAATTGTCCCTGATCTATACTAAGTATACAGAGAAAACATGTTTTTATATTCTCTACATTTCTGCATCATCGTCATTGTCACTATTGCCATTGATGATGAAATGTATTTTCCTGAATTCCCTTCTGCTCATTAAAGGGCAAGATGAGGTGCCAGTGGAAAGTCTTGTCTGAGCATCTATGCCTATACTTTCCCAGGAGTTCAAGGCAATATATCTGTAGGGTCATAAGTAACTTTTTGATTAGGAAGTGCATATGGACATTCTCCTTTTTCTTCCAAAGTGGAAAATGATGTTTATGTTTAAAGAGAGATCATCTCACATTGTATGCTCATTTCCAACTCTTTCGGCTTAAAACTTCTTACACAAACTTTCAACATTTTGACATTTGTAGAGCATATCAATTTCAAAACACCTCAAATCATGTTTCATTCATTTAATTTTTTTATTAAAGAAAAAAAATCATTGATTGAGATGAGATTTTAATAAAACATTCCAAGTTCAACTTGCGGCTACTTACCAGGTGCTGAAGTTTGAGCCATCTCAAATGTGGTGAGTGAAGATATATTCTCCAAGAGAAAAAAAAATGCCTTTTCAAAATTATTACTGAAGTAACTAAGTGATTTCATACTTGCTCTATAGTTCAAAATAAGGCTGGGATGCAGTTTAATATTCCAGCAGCAATTGCATCTTCTTCTTGTTGTGTTAATGTTTTTTGTGATAATGGTGTGTTTATTGAATAATAAATGAATGAACTTCTCATCCCTGTTCTGCCACTTCCTGGGTGTGACCTTAGGCAAATGTCATAATCACCCACGAGCCCCAGTTCTCATCTGCAAAGGGGGGAAATAATAATAACCAAATACCTCATAATATGATTGTCGGGGTTAATGTGGTTTCTGCAAAGCATTTAGCACTATGCCTGCCTGATAGTGTAGTTCCCAATAAATAGCTGATGTGATATTGCATCCCAGATATTCCACTGGTGCGCTGCATATTTTGCAGGGTCTGACATCACCAGTTAACGAGGGAATTGAACTCTAGGGAGTTTGCGTTTCTTGCCAAGTCACGTAGAGCTCAGCAGAACTGGGATCCTGTCTAACCCTGAAGACTCTTTCCTATTGCCTTTAATAAAACATGTAATATCCTATCCAGACAAGTTTTGTGACCTTCCTGAGCAAACTGGGTTCTGTTTTAGGATCTAGGTGGCATTTCTTGACACTTGCACTGCCAGACACTCACTGTCTAAGAATATCCACCAATATTCTTACCACTGACCTCCTCAGCCCAGGTTTAACTGTGTACATGTCAGTGGGGGAGCTCCTACGTGTATATAGTGGCTAGCTTGACCTTGTTTGTTCCAGACGCAAGCAAATAATTAAGGCCACGCTGATTGAAAGAGATGGGAACTATATAGTTCAAGCCATACGTCCAATATAGATATACCCTCCCTGCAAGCTGTATTCCAGAGTTGGAAAGAACTTAGCCCGTAGAGCTTATTAAGAGGTGTAACATTTGTGGTGCATGACTTTAGTTCTTTTGGAGCCAGGAAAATAAAGTCATGACTGAAATATAAGGAAAGTGATAAGATACATGCAGACTGGCGAAATCTGAAATTAAATATATATTCACATGGGAATTCGGCTTTGATTTTGTCTTGTCTCAAATTGATACCAGATGCCTGCCTTTCAGACAGACTCCCGAGCTGATCCAAGAGTGTGAGTTGGAAAACAAATCACTTTGCCATTTGGAATACTGATTGATATTTTAGAAGTTTCCTTTGTTTTCAAAGGGAAAATAATGCATATTCCAGGCCTAGCAATCAGAACTTTTATAAATGGCAATTAACAGAAGATGCCCAAGGGAGGAAGTCTCCAATTTCTTTTTATAACCCTGGCAAAAGTAATTGAGGTGACATTTTATTAGCATTGGCATCTCCACTTGCACTGGGAGCTAGTTCAGCCTGTGCAGCCATGTCCAGAGCTAGTAGCTTCATTTCCATTTTCCTTCCACCTCAGGTCAGAGGAGAAGCCTGAGAGCAATTCTGTCTGGAGCAGCTGGCGCTGGCAGTGTCCACATGGCAGGGCCCTAGGCTCATGGGGTGGCTTGCACGTTTTCCCTCGTGGTTTAAAAAGTGGCTTGGAGTTTTAAGTTCCCTGATCCTTCAGGCTCTTTCTCTCACTAACATTTGAATGACTCATAAAATGAATTTTGAGTAGCCTGACACCTCTGCCACATTCCTTGAGTGTTTCTGGAAGGTGCTGCTGTGTGAGAAACTGTGCTGACTTTCCCATTTTGAATTGCCGGAGAATCGTCCTGGAGACGGAGTGCTGAGTCTGCATTCTGACCTGCTCTTTGAATGGTGTGGGGATTTGGTGAGAATCACTTTCTAAAGTTCAGCCTAGGAACAGGAATATCAGCTGGTGGGGGAGGATTTCGGGAGTGAAATGAAGTGGAATGAGGTCACCTGGAGTAGAAAGGGGCTTCCACACTCCCCGGCTGAGCCTTGATATTATAGCTCCTGGGACCACAGACTTTTAGATGGATGAGAAGAGACCTCAAAAAATGCCCAGAGAGTGAGACTGCATGCATACATTGGAAAGGATGAGACCGCTCTCCCCTGCACAATGAGGCTAACGAAGCAAAGGCTTTCTCCTCTGCGGACGGAGGGAGACCCATGGGTTCAGAGGGCATCAAGACTGTGTTCCAAGTACTTACACATTTCCTCCTCAGAACTCAGCATCTGAACTTTGTCCTCGACTCTGAGTAATTTGTATCACAAAGGTTTTAGCTTATGTGATTGATTCTCATTACTCAAAGTAGTTATGTACTAGAAAGTCACCCAAAACGCTGAGCTACAAACCCTGAACACTGCACCATTGCTGTAGGGGAGATACAGGCACACCTCTAGGCACTTTTTCATCATCCAATCAAGACGTAATAAATATATGTGTGTGTTCGAAGAGAACGTATTTAATATATGTTCATTCATAACTTTGAATTCATGACAGTAATTCATGCCTGCATGGAACTTCTCACACTCTTAACTTTCTCCATTAGACACGCTGCAGCCTTCTTGCACTTAGGAACACTAGACAGCTTGAGCACTTTGCCTGCGAAACCACCAGCCAAAAGCACAAAAATGCAGAAAATATGTCATTAAAAATACCAACAAAAAGGACACTTGTTTACAGTAGGAGAGCTGAAACAAGAAGGCAGGTGCTGGCCTGGTCACCTTAGCTGGTTACATTTCCCTTGCTCTGTGTGTGTACATGTTTGTGAAAGACCACGAAAGTTCTGTAAGTGTTGATTTAGGGTTGCAAATAAATTTCAGTGAGTAGGCAAATTCACAGCTCCAGAAAGAGAAAGAATTGGCTGTCCTTTACTCAGGTTTTAGTAAGTATGTCCTGTGGTCTGGAGGGTCCCTGGTTCGGCGGGGCGGGAGTGTGGGGGTTGGAGGGGTGGCTTGAGGAGGCCTGACTTTATTGACTTCCCTTTATTTATGAGCAAACCGAGGATCAGAGCTGATAAGACTTCAGGTCCCAGCAGAAAGGGGACTGAGTTTCTGCTTGAGCACACACCTTTCTCCCCTCTATGCTATATGAGCAGGAGTACAAGACAGGATGAATGCTTGAAACAGTAGACTTTGAGTACTGACATCATATTTTAACACTGTTTAAAAGTTATCTTTCAAAGATTTTCTGTGTGATTTAGTTAAATGACAGGGTAACACTGTGACTAAATGTGTGAATGTAGGAGCCAAACTTAGGTTTGATCTCCGGTTTTTGTTACTCTCTAAGAGTTGTGTGATTTTATGTAGATTTTAAAATTTGTGAAATAAAGGTAGTTTTAACACCCATTGTGTAGTGTTGATGTTTCAGTGAATTCATAGTGCTTAGATCTGAACCTGGTCCAGGGTAGACCTTCCCTGTGCCTTAACTGAGATTTGCAACCAGGGTGATAGGTGCTCAAGGAATTCATGCAGGCACTGCACAGTGACTGTAAAAATTAGGCAAATGGTAAAGCCTGGCTGTCACTGCACAGCTCAGAGCCAAAATGAAATTTTGCAATTTTCCAGTCCTTTTGATCCATTTGGGTTGCATAGTTCTACCGGCAAAATCTGTTTTACAAATTTATTTATCCAGTTTGTCAGCAGATTAAACAGACTTTTGTCAAGACTTTGTCATTTTTGATGAGAGGACAGCTAATCAGATGAGCAAATATGAATTAGTGGGCACCTGCTGGATGCCAGGCAGCCTGCTGAGTTTAACCATCTCTGCTGCTAAAAATTCAGGTAATAAAAGGCAAGAATATGAGATGTCACACGGCAGAGCATAATTAAGTCATATAAAGAGCAAATATCTGTGCCACCCAACCCCTTCATCTTTTTAGCTACTAAAATGTATTTAAAACTGCAAGAGTTTTCCTTCTTTCTTTCTGCAACTCAGCATGTGGTAGCAATGCAACTAAAAAGCAGTCATGTACCCCACAGGAATAGAGAGACCCCATTGTGTGGGCCATTCTCAAAAGGAAGAGATCCCCAGACCCATCAGAATAGGCTCCTTTCTCAACAGACTCCTGGCAGCCAGCTATCTTCTCGGTAATTCCGTTCCTTTTGCTGGCAGAAAATAATTACAAAGGATGTGGAGTTACTTCCACATCTGTATAATTATGATATGGTTGTAATTTGGAAAATCATTTCTTTTCCCTCTCTCTGGGGAACCCCACTCTTGGGCAATCATTACTTTGTTTCTTCCACCACTGACTGTGGTCTCACAGTTGAGTGTCACAAAATTAATCCTTTTTGGGGGGTGCTTCACTTAGGAACAGGGATATAGGCAAGCAGGCTATGAGAGAAACACAGGAAATTCCTGTTGCTTTCATAGAATCAGACTTTGGAGGTTTCTAGTCCTGTAAGGGCGAGGGAGAATTTTCTGTTATTTGCTTAAAAAAAAAAATTGCAGACTTAAATTCATGTTTGTCTTCTGATCTAATTTAAAATTTGCTTTGTCCTGCTTGCATTAATTATACAAGCCTGCTAGAGTTCTCGTTAGAAAACCCCCATTCCCTTAGGAAGAAAAGGCACCTTTCCTATAAACGAGTATTTTGTGACATGCTTTAAGTAAGCCTTTCACACTAGATAGTTTTTTTTCTAGTTTATAAACGTTTTATCAGTGAACAAGTGATTCTTTCTTCTGTGTTTATTCAGCCCGAGGCGATGGTGCGAGATACGCTGCTAAATAGATTCCAGTCAGATGATCCTGGCTGGGTGTGCTTATAAAAGACATCTGTTTAAGTTTAAAAATAAATAATTAAAACACACACAGACAAAAGATTGTTGCTCCTAGCAAGATTAGAATTAGCCCTCTGTTACAGAGTGTCTATATTTCTCTCAAAAGAATTTATGATTTTTCCCCCCATTTTATCTAAAGGTAAATATCTAGGTAAAGAAAATGATAAAAATTTGATATTTTTCCTTTTTTTTTTGAAACCCCATTAAGATCTCCTCACATGGTGCAAGGCCTCTTTCCTCTCTCTGGAGAATTGTAAGGTTGTTCTTGTGAGTGCAGAAGTTATCTAAATGAAAGTCTCCCAAGCAAGGACATTCTGAAAGATGTGATCATTTTCAAATCACTGTTTTGGTAGGTGATGGAGGACTTAAGTCTTGAATTGAGAAATGGGAGAAGACATAGGTAAAGTCATCTCCTGTTTTCTTCTGCAAGACCCTCTGCCCAGGTGCAGTCCAGACCCAGGACCTGCGGAGCAGAAGGTGCGTGCTCCCTTGCGTGCTGTGTGGCCAGCCGGTCTGTCCAGCAGGCCTCCTGCAGGGACCTCGGCCACTATAGCAGAAGGCCAGGCGTGGGGGGAGGTGGTCATTCCCCACCAGTGATTCCTGAATCTACTTTGTAGGGGGCCGGATGTCCCATCTGGTCTTCATCCTGAGACTCCCATGTTTTTGGTGAGCATCCCTTCTAAATGCAAACTGGCCTGCAAACTGAAAAAAATAGTGCTTCGAAAATGAAAAGAAAAAGAACACCTCATGTCTCACCTTCATGCTTTCACTAAAATGCTGATGTGTTAATCCATCACTGCTAAGGTTTGGGGGCCCTTACTGCCAGGATGGATCCTGTCTTTCTTCCATCCCATCCTACTTGACCTGTCCTGTATGATAGACAGTTGCCAAGGTACTGGAGATAAACACCAGCCTTGCTTCCATGGAGTTTGAGATCAGTGTGTTTATGTGTCTGTGTCCTTACTCTTTATATAGTATCATGGTTTATTTATGTTTTTGAATTACTTTTTTCCTTTTCACTAAAGCAAAAAAAGAACCACAATTCTAAAGTACCAAAAATCATTGTATTCTAAAAAATAATTGTGATAAATTCTTTGTAAGAAAGTTTTTTATAATCTAGATAATCACCTCTAATGATCACTAATGTGGGTGTGTTATGTTCTTTTTAAGTAAGTCATTATTAGCTTACACAGCCAGCTGCTTAATGTCATGATAGCCTTCCATACACGCGGGCAGCTGAGGAGCGTGTGCCTGACATTTTTCTTTAGTTCATTCTTTCAGGAGATGTTTATTGAGCTTACACCATTTACTGGGCACTGGGCATGAAAGGTTGAATAGATTATTCTTGGTTCTTATCGTCAGGGAACTTACAGACCTGGGTGGGAAATATATGTATGTGTGTGTACACACACACACACACACACACACACACACACTCACACACACGTACATGCATGGGTATAATTTTTATTACATTTCTGGAGGAAAAGAATATGAGCTGTGGAAAAGCTGGGGAGGAGGAGAAAACTGTTTTCATTGGTGGAATCAGGGAAGCCTTCTTAGAGGAGGAGTCTTGGCTCAATTCATGAGTATTGGGAGGACCGAGTTCCAGACAGAGGTAATATTAATATAGTCTAAGACCACATGGCAAAAAAAGAGCTCATTTTAGAAGTGGGGGTTGGGGGGTAGGTAAGGCTACTCTGTGCTTTCTTACAGGGTCTACATTTTCTTTTCAGTGAAATGGGAGACAGTCTGGGTTTGCAGCCAGAGCCACAAGATCCAGTTGGCTCGTACTGGCTACTTAGGAGACAGCCAGGATCAGTGGGGAGACATGTGGATGGTCCAAGGTCTATTTCAGAAATAGATTAGACAGTACTTGGTGCCAAATTGAACATGGATGTGTTGGGGGATGGGGGTGTGTTAAAGGTGATTTCTGGGTTTGTGACTTGGCTTCTTGAAGATCGATGGTAACACCAACCGGGATGGGGTTGCTGGCAGGGGCCGGTTTAATGAGAGAAAAGGAGGACGAGGTTGAGTTCAGCATGTGACGTTCCGGCTGCCCATCAGAATGTGAGTGGGATTTAAGGAAGGCACTTGGGTAGACAGGGAGTTGGAACTTAAAGGCAGGTGGGTCCAAATTTTCCCCCAGCCCCTGTCAGAAGTCAGATGTCCTTCAGGTTGTGTCACACACAGTTTCTCTGAATCTTAGTGGAGGAGGAAGAGTGACTGTCCCTGATTTTATAGTAGAAAAAGTAAGAAGTAGAAGTTAGCTCTGAATGACTAAACCAGGGGTGGGGGGGAGGAGGGAGGAGCTGTAAATAGAAACCAGCTCACTCCTTCCCTGCCTAGTGCTCAGTTCAACTTGATAAAACTAATCTCAAGATCACTATCAGCGGAAATTATTTTCCCTAATCTCCTGGGAGTGTGTTTTAACATTTTTATGTTGGCTTAATGGTAATTTCAATTCCACATCTTTTTTTTTTTTTTTTTACTTGAAAAATGAAAACTTCCCAGGCATCTTTGAGAGACTTTGAAATCTTCTCCCTCTTGGCCAGAAACCCGTGCAGCCAGGATAGAGCCAGGGACTCACCCTTGAGGCTGTCTTGCCCCTACCCTTGATGCTCCAAACATCAGGCCTCGCATGGCCCAGCTGTAGGCCAGGCTTTTTCAAAAGCTGTTTGGAAATTCAGTATCTGTTCTTTTTACCAGATAGAGCCATTTTTGCTGTTTTACCAGCTCATTCAAAATATACTTTAAAGGCTAACTAGGTGTCATCTCAATGGACATTATATATGGCTAGAATGTGTTGGTTATAATTTGTACAGTGCTACTTGGGTGCTAATTTTTTTCAGGGGGGTTGGGGTACTGATTATTTTGGTTTGTTAGTCATTCAGTTGGTACTTACTTTGTACCTAATGTAAGTTATAGTCCTGGACTGAGGAAGCCTGGAGTCACACAGAAGAGCCAGACAAGAAAATCCACCAGGGCAGGTGGCCAGGATGGCCCAGCTATGCCCAAGGTGACATGGAGTGAGAAGGCTCTGTGCAGAAAGGGGTGAGAGGGAGGCAGGGAAGGGGCTGCACCACACCCAGGGATTGGGGCTGGGGAGGGCACTGGGCAGGCCGGGGAGCTCAGCAGGTAGCTTTGCCTCACTGGAGGGAAGGGTGTTTTTGGGGTGTGGAAGGAGACTGGGCGTGCGGGGGCTTGTGCTCTCATTCAGTCCCACGTGTAAAAGCCACAGACTCGTTCCCATCAATACCGCAGGGCAGAGCTGAGCTGGCAGCTCTCTGGGTGACACCCTTGGCTGTGTGTTGTTGGCAGTTCCTGGGACCACCGCTGCTCCTTTCATGCCTGAGGCCCCTCGGGGCTGCCCAAGACTGCTCTGACCCCTGGGGCATCTGATGGGGCTGATCCCAGTTTGCCCTTTCAGAGTTAAAAAAAAAAACAAAAAAAAAAAAAACAGGCATAGAACAGATTTTGCCCACTCGTCATTCCCCAAGCCAGCAGGTGGACACAACCCATGTGTCCATCAGTGTATGAATGGACAAACAAAATTTGGTCAATTCTATTATTCAGCCTTAAAAAGAAGGGAAATTCCAATGCAGCATGGTTGAACGTTGAAGACCTATGCTGAGTTGAAATAGGCCAGTCAGCCAAAAAAGGACAAATCCATGATTCCACTTCTGTGAGTTACCGAGAGTAGTCAGAGTCACAGAGACAGAAGGTGCAGCGGTGGTTACCAGGGCCTGGGAGGAGGGGGTGGGAACTCCAGTTTCATAGGTGCAGACTTGCAGTTTAGAAGTTCTGGAGGTAGATGGTGGTGATGGTGCTTGACATGTGCTTAATGTCAGCTGAACTGTGTATTTCAGTGTGGTGAAAAGGAAACATTTTGTTATGTATATTTTACCATTAAAAAAAAATAAACTGGGAGTCTCCTGCTCACCTTGACTATGCAGGAGCCTCTCTTTCCTTTCTCCTTTTTCTAATAAACCTGTTCTTTTGAAACATAAATAAAGTTTAACAGGGAAAAAATAAAAAGCAGGGCATAGTACAAAACTGTGCTCCAGGCCAGGACTGCCCACGAGCCTGGTAGAAGAATCCCAGCCACTGGGTCTCCCGTGTCTGGCCTGTGAGGCCCCCCGCCCCGTGGGAGAACAGCCTCAGGTCCACACAGGTGCCCCTCTGTACCAGAGAGCCCCCACAGGCAGCCACGAGACCTGTGCTCCACTAGGCCCAGCAGCCGAAGAGCTGTGTGATGACTGAACACTGAGTAGGTCACGTCACTCATTTTACAAAGCAGCCACCTGATCTGTCAGAAAAAGTTATTTCTCATGACAGTGGGGCCTCAGAGTGGCCCGATCCAAGGTCCCAGAGTTAATTTTTTTAACCTATCATTCCTCTCCAGTTGTGTTAAACATTCTTATTTCTTTGGCAAAATAGTTTTCGTTTGAAAATAAACTTTGAAATTATTTGAAGCTAGAAGAGCAGAAACAGAAAGCTTCACTTCCTTTGAAACACGCTTCTGGAGAACTCATCAGAATTTGAAAGTGTGTGGAATGAGGCAGTTGCTGGGATAAGTGCGTGAGAGGATTTGAAGTGGTGTGACATGTTGTGAGGCTCTCCTGAGACGCCTTTGAAGACCTGTCTGTCCCCCCTAATTGGAGCCAGCAGCCATGTGGGATCATGGGTGCTTCAGGGTAGGGGGCTCCTGCCTGGGCTTGAGGTGGCCCCAAGCTGGGCGGCCAGCCCAGTGGGAGGGTGGGGATGTGCCAGCCCCCCTCTCTCCCTCCTGGCCACCCTCCCAGGGATGAGTGCTAGTTCTGGAGGAGATGTGAGAATGATTCTCCTTTTCAAAGCCCCACCTTGGATTGTCTAGCTTGGGACTTGCCTTGCTCCTTATGTGCCACCTGCTGTCTTGGTGGCCTTGGGCAAGTTACATCCCCTGTCCAACCCTCAGTTTCCCCATCTGTAACATAGGAGTGCGTGAGAGTGAAACACACAAAACAATGTCTATAAAGCCCTTAGCAGAGTGCATGGTACGTAACGTTCACAAAGTGAAATATAAATGTGTATCCAGGCCCTGCCTGCTTTTTGACCAGATTGGCTCTCTCTCCCGAGAGTCTTAGTATTGTTTGAAGGGACGTCTGAGTCTTTGCTCTTGCCTCTGCAGCGTTGGGCAACCAGGGAGCTTTCTAGCTGTATGTGTTTCTGGGTTCCAGGATACACACCCAATACTTCTCAGGGAGCATGTTGATGGACCTTATGCTTTTTATTGGTCTTAAAAGCAGAAGCCAGATTGCTGGGTTTTTACGAACCAGGGAAAATGGGTTCTTGATGATTATGAGGCATTAAATCATACAGCCAATTTAATAGGCATGGTCCAGGATAGAGGGAGCCCTGCACTTGACAAGCTTAAGTTTCAAAGGACATATGTCAAAAACGAAATGAAAGGAAATGAACGAAAGCTCCCTCACTGAGCTGGGAGCAAGGACCAATTGGAGCGGCTGTTTCTAGTTTTAGAGAAAAAGGTTAAGACCACCTTTTCCATAGATGTTGGTTGCAAGAAAGTGAGAATTTAGAGATTAGTGGATGGTGGTACATTCTTAGGGGGCTGCTGGACTTTGTTAACACATGATTTATACAGCTGGCCTGTGCAAGGTCTCCTCCCTAGATTAGTGATCTCCAAGGACTATCCCTGTGGATACATCCAGGAAGCCTTCCCTGGTTTGCTTCTTCGAGGACCTGGGCTAGACCGCCTTCCCTCTTGTTCCCATAACACATGGACACCCCTGTCTGTACACTCTCTTTTTATAATTCTCTCTCTCTTTTTTTTTTTTTTGTGGGACCCTGACCCTCGCCGGCAGCCGGGGAACGAACCAGTGCTGCAGAGGCTGCAGGCAGCCTCACAGCCTAGCGCTCAACCGCTGCACCACCAGGGGAGGCCCTATAATTCTCTCTTAATGTATCTCCCCACCAGATTGTTCTTGAAGGCAGGGACTATGTTCTATTCATCTTTCTTTCTCTATCACCTTGTTCTGGATGCTTAGTAAGTGAGGGAAGTTTGATGGAATGCATGAGCCGGTGGAGGGGACAGATGAGGGACAGTCCATGTGTGTGGACCTTCCCCATGGCATGCATTCTTCTCATCAGCCCCTCATATTCATGCCTCCCTCTCTTGGTAAAGGTTTACAAATTCCTTCTGTTTTCATTCTGATAGACCCCCATGTTCTCCTTGCTATCGTTAGGAATCTACCCAATTTTCAGAGGGGGGCCTCAACTCCATTTTGGTGTTGTGTTGATTGTCATTTCCCAGCTTTATCCAAGATTCTTGCCCCTCATTGAAACCCTAGCTCCCCAGACCTGGCCTCGATAAGTAAAGACTCCCCAGGTCCTCACCGTGCACCCTCCCATCATATAGACCCTCTGGAACTCTGGTTCCCCAGATCCCATCAGCCTAGCCTCCTGCCCCACAGGGCATAGGTCAGAGCTCAACTTGTATTCCAAGCTCTGGCCTTGAGTATTTGACCAAAATTTTAAAGTTTTAGAGCTGTGCATGCCATTTCTATACCGAGTCACAAGCCACCCAGAACAGGAACATAGTCTTACCTTTCTTTGTTCTTTGCATTCCCAACATCTAGGATCATGAATATTTGTGTATATGTAGCAATAACAGTGACAACCCATGAAAGTCATAGAACAGAATTGGATCTGAAACCCTGCACTGTCACCCCTGCTACCCTGTTAGCATATCCTTTGCAATTACAGTGGTTTCTAATCTTTCTTAGGATTCTAGTTTCTCATTGAAAAAGAAGGCAGAATGGACATATGTACATACACATTTTACATTTGATTTAAATGGTGCATCGAATTTCTAGGAGGTTCTGGGACCTCAGTATAAGGATCCTGCCCTAAAGGATGACACTATTGAATATACTTAGGAAATGAAAATGGCAACTAGTTACATTTATTTTCTGGGGGAAAAAAATGCCTTTCTGAAAACACTGGTTGAAACAGTGTATTTCTTCACCATTTGGATTATTAAGAATATTAAGAATTTTCCCCAGTAACCGTATTGTATCACACCAAAGCCTTGGCATAAAGGGACCTTGAGGCCTCTGAGACCAGTGATGGCCAAAGACTCCAATAAGCTGTTGAATCCACATTACATCTAGGAGAATATTCATGTTGCTTTAGGCACAGCTATCTAGCTGCAAATTCACTTTGGAAACCTTTCCTGAATAGCCTGGTAATTAGAACTGTGCTTGCTAATTATGTATATGGTGAGGCAGATGCACTGATAATATATTTTCAAAGGGCTCCAAATGAGCTGTTAAAATATTAAACTACCTCCCCAGGTGCTGACAGAAGCACTGTGGATGGGTGTATTGTCTCTTTTTGCTCATGGATTCTCCCCTAGAAATCAGTATCACCCTTAATAAAAAGGTAGTAATTTGCAAGGTGTCTTAGATCAGAGGCTAGGGAAGAGGGAGGTTATGGAAGGTGAAGTCTCAGAGCTCCAAACAAACACTTGGATGTGGGCACTGGGTTTCCTTTTGGCTTGATGGCATGGGACAAAAAGGGCACATGTTGGGTGATGCAGAGCTGGAGCAAAGTGGACATTGGCCTTGGGAAGTCATTGGAAAAAATGAAGCCCCGGGTGACAGTGATAAGCTGGCCTTGCTTTGATGAAGTCTCTCCTGGTGTCACTGAAAGGGTGCGTTGAACCCACCTTAGAAAGAAAAATGACAGACTCTGCAGTGAGATCGTCCCAGCCCAACCCTTGCTTCCCCACCATCTGGCTCCTGCCTGGGCAAGTCCTTTAAGCTCTCAGTCTTCATAGTCTAGACAAAGGAAATTGAACAAGATTCATGGTTTTCGAATCATGTTATCTGGAGCTCCAACGAGCTCAGCATGAGCTATAGGAGTTCCAAAAACAGTTGATGTTTTTCCAATATGTATGTATTTTTCTACAGTTATAGATTTTGTATATGACATGTCAATATTTGAAGAGCTTTATTGAGATAGGATTCATATACCACCCATGTGAAGTATACTAAATCAGTGGTATTTAGTAGAGTCCCCAAATTGTTCAATTTTCAGATTATCTAATTTTAGAACATTTTCATCACCCTAAAGAGAAACAGAGTGGCCATCACTAGTCACTCCTCACATCCCCCACTCTCCACCCAGCCTAAGACAACCACTAATCTACCTTCTGTTTCTATGAATTTCTCCTTCTGGATGGTTCATAGAATTGGAGTCATAGACCACATGGTCTTTCGTGGCTGGCTGCTTTCACTCCGTATATTTCCAAGGTTCGTGCATGGTGTGGCGTGCGTCAGACTTCACTCTTCTTTTGTCTGACTAATACTTCATTTTATCTAGTTATCTGTTGATGGACACTTGGGTTGATGGACATCTTGGCTATTGTCAGTAATGCTGCTCTGAACATTCACATTCAGGTTTTTGTATGAACATACACTTTGATTTCTCTTGGATTTTTATCTAGGCATGGAACTGCTGATCTATGTTTAATAATTTGAAGTATGATTTATAGGTGAATATATACTATATATGTACTATACATTTTCTAGTTGTGTATTGTTTTTAAAACTGCAAGAAAATACAGGTTCTAAGGCAAACCCTGTCACACTGGTGACCATCTAGACATAAACTCTGCACTAATTAATTCATGCTGCCACAGTAAGTTGATTTTGAGCAACTACGCTTTACCTGTCACATCTACTTAATTAAATCAGGACTGAGATGTTTGAAAGTGGTTACCATAGGCACCTACTTATCTCTGTCAGCTGGGATTACCTCCATGCTGTACAATCAAAACCAAGGAAACTAATTAGATGCTGAGATTGACCTTTGACTAGAGAGGTCACCCATAATGCCTAGTTTCAGATTTGTTTGCACATCAAAATAGCTTTTCTGCTTTAACAGTGATTGAATTATAAATGTTATACACCAAACTTATAAAACTTGTAAGTACTCTGATCTATTTTATATTTGGGGGTTTAGCGTAAAATTTAGTTGGAAAAGGAAACATTCTGCTGCTCAAAAGAAGTTTGCATGCAATGATGCAGATGATCTCTGAGGCATAGCTTTTGGGTTCTGAGGCAGTTCTGACTTCTACTGGCTCAGGGTCTTGGGAGAGCGCCTCAGGGAAGCATTAACCTGACTCCCTGGAGCTGTCAGCATTCTCGCTTGCCCCTCATAAGCCACATGTCGCGGTAGCCTGTACATACAGTGTTCATGCTGTGCTTAAGGATATGTTATAAGAGGTGATATGCTAGTCTTTGAGGGTGTTTCAGAGAAGGGAAGACAGTTATCTTCAAGGTACTTGTAAAATAAGAATAAAATCAGGGCCTCCCTGGTGGTGCAGGCAGTTTAGCTCAGCGCTGTGAAGATGTCCACAGCTTCTGCAGTGCCAGTTTGATCCTCGCCAGCCGTGGAAATGCCCTCATGGCACAGCAGACCTCTCCTGTCTTGCCCGGTGCTCCCCGCAGCAGAGTATTTCATCAGTCTGCCTGTTCAGTTCCCTGCTCTGTCTCTGGTGAATCCTCTCACCCTCACTGCTCATCTGGCCTGTACCCCGGTTCTTGTATAAATAAATAAATCCTAATAAAATAAATAAATCTTTAAAAAAAAGAACAAAATCAGTCCATATTATCTAGATAGAACTATTTCCAGATTTGGTAAAGATACCAGCTATTGTAGGAATTCAGAAATTGCCAGGGACAGCTTTGCAGAATAGATTCACCACGCTGTACCTAAGGAGGGAGGTCAGATTTGGACTGAGATTTGGGGCCTCCTTTAGCCCATAAACCCCTCTGAGAACAGAAGTTCAGCTGCTCATAATTCCCACTCTGCTTTCAAAAAGGAAATGAATATTGGTGGCCAAGAAGAAACAAGGCATTTTTTTTTTTTTTTTAAAGGCTTCCAGAAAGGAATGAGACAAACTGGGCTCGTTGGTAGGAAATAAGATGCGGTTGCTTAAAACCAGATAGACAAGGAATCATCAGTCTTTGTTTCCATAAACTGCTGTCCAGCATGGGCCATGGTTAATGTGAAAAACTAGAAAATAAAAATTAATGAAAATCCATCAATCCTGAATTTGCTATAAATTATGGAATGCTGTTTCTGAGCTGTCAAAATCCATTTATACCAGAAGCCCTTTGGAACAGAGAAAGGTCAAGCTGGAAACCAAGGGGGAAACTCAGGGGAGCGATTATGCTGGAAGGTGGCTTCTTAAAGGTCCTGGTAAATACCGACTTGGAAGTTACCAGCCCTGCATGACTTCCTGCTGGATCCAATTAAATTAGCTCCCGTTGACATCTCAGCTCTTCAGGACAAGGGGCGGAGGAGAGGAGTTCACCTCCAGACAGAGCTCCACGTTCTCCCGTCTCCAGTCACATGCGGCGCACCCCCTAGTGCTAGGCACAGAGGGACCCTCGTTTTGCATTCTAATGGAAAATAAATGTCTGTCTGACTTAAAAAAAAAAAAACTCCAGAATGCAGACAGTCTTACAAAGCACCAGTAAGTCCTAGTGACTGGGAAAGGAGGTAAGGACACCTATATTCAGCCTGGTGCTGGGGTGAGAAGTTCCTCATGAGTACAGAGAGGGCCCAGGATGCAGTGGAGAGCAGTGGGTGCTGGGGGTCCATCAGACTCTGCTTGGGTGCTTGTGGCCTTCAGGAGGTTCAAGAATGCGTTGTAATCAGCCTTTTCAAAGGAAGCAACTCCAGCCTGCCACATCTGCACCCTACACCCCCCACACAAGCCCTCAGATGTTCTGAAATACTGCGTGATCACACGTGTGCTGTGAGTTCATTTGTTCCATTGCACTGTGGTGCAGCCATCCATGTGTGTTCACTTGACCCTTGTGGTCTCTCCAGCTCCTCCTAGAACCCTCACCCCTGCCGTCTGTTGGGGGCTCCCCGCCTGGCTACTCTTGGGCCCCTACCCTGACTTTGCTTCAGGGAATTTCTCAGTGCCTCACACAAGCCTGGCTCAGGGCATCCCTTTCACAGAGAACATCTGGAGTTCCTCCTGCTTCGCTCTGGTAAAATGTCCTAGTGGAAGGATGCACAGGCCAGGTTTGCTGTCAACTCAAGCAGTCAGAAAAGAGAGGCCTGGAGCCCTCAATAGACTGTACAGGCCTTTCACGCTCTCTCAGTACACAGGCACACCAGGCAGGGAGGCTGGCGTGCAAGGAGACAGGCACGGGCCAAGCAGTGCGACCGGAGGGTAATGGCTGGTGGGGGGGTTGTTTGAAGGCTCAGGAGGCAACTGAATCCTGAGCGCCAGCCCACCGCAAATGTACACTCTCTGGCTGGCCTCTCTCTGGCAGTCTCGCCTCAGAGCTGGCCTCTGGCCATGCTGCCTGTGCCGCCTTTACCCCTCTCCTCTAGGCCCACCCACTGCTCTCTGGACCCAGGTGGCCATAGTCCTACATGAGTGTGCCCCATGCTCATGCCCCTTGGCCCCGGGGCAGCCACGCCAGCAGCAGGAGGGTGCAAAAAAGTCTGATAACTTCATTTACCCTACAGACGTGTATAAGAATTGCAGTGAGGCTCGTCCCTTGAGCCTCTACTGCTAGCCTGGTTGCTTCTTTTTGAGAAGGTGAGACCCCCTCGTCCCAGTTAAACCTGCCTCTTCCTTGTGCTCACACCTGCTCTCCCCTGCCTCCTCCCACACACGTGGGGGTCCATCTTAAACAGTGGGGCCCAGGGGCTGGATTCCCAGCCACCCTCCCCACGTGGCTCAGGGAAGCCTCTCACAGAGAACAGCTGGATTCCATTTCTTAAATCTGAGGTGCCCCCAGAACATAAGTGGCTTGGCCCCAGCCCCCTTGGGCTGGTTATATTCGATCGACAGATTCCTTTTCTCTCCAGAATCACAGGAGAATAGTTTTCCATCGCTAATGTCTCCTTCCCACACTCTCGCTGCCCCTGCCCCACTCACCCTTCCACCCCTCACCCCAGTGGGTATCCAGCATGTTTGATAGCAAGGATAAAAATGCCATTTTATCACCAGCTGCACAAAACCTCGAACCTTTTTGGGTTCTGATTTTTTTTTTCCCAAGCATATACCCACTTTTAGTTCCTGCTCTTCTCTGCATATGTCAACTTGATCCTAGCCTCAGTCAAGGCCTTTCCCTCTGGAATGAGAGAATTATAACTCAGCACAGTCACTCTGCCCATGGCCCTGGTTCACCCCCTTAATTTCCTGACACCCCAAGGATGCCCAGGAGGCTGGGCAGCTGCCTTCAGGTTGGCCAGGTGTGCCGTGTCTGCTGCTGTCTTGTGAGCCCCCTGTCTGGTCTTTGTCAGAGGAGTTTGAACTTGTTCCTGGAAGGAATCATCGTGGCGCCTCAGGTTGGGAATGACATGCTGGGAAGGGTGCTTAGTAAGATTAATGGGGTAGCATCGGCCAGATGAGTGGGGGGAATCTGAAGAGTGAATTCCCTGGCCAGCTACTAAATCCTGCTACTAAAGCCTGTCTCTGAACTGCTCTAAACTCTGAAATGACCTCACACCTTTGGGTTACAGGATTTGGCTGGTTGGACAAGAAACTTGAGAGCAGACTCAGCAAGCCAAGTACCTTTGTATTCTCTATAAACACTTAGAGCTGCTTTCTTGACCTATGTATAAAAATGAAGAAACAGATCTTATTTGAACAAGTTGATTGGCAACCGTTAGCGTATTAATTTTAATTTGATTTTCGTCTACTTCAACCAACTGTTGGAAACTTTAAAACATAGCCAGAGTCAAAATCAGCTTCCCAGCGTTTGTCTGTTCCTTGATCTAAGCATTCCTCCTTTTCTTAACGAGATTCCTGTTTTCCTTTATAGGAAAGGCTCCCTGGCCCCATAGAGAGCTGAATGGCTTCCATCCTATTCTGGTTATGTCTCTGGCTCTCAGTGCATGAACTGTGAGGGAAGAGAAGCTTTTCCTTACACAAGCAAGCCAGTTGGGTGTCCTTTGCTCAGAGGCATAGTGGAGGCTAACAGTGCGGATCCAAGGCTCAGGGGGTCCCCCAGTTTGGTGACATGACCCAGCCACTCTGCCTCTGCAATGTCAGACTCCACAACTCCTTGCTTCTCTTTCAACATTTAACAAACAGCCATTGCCAGGTTGGCAAGTGAAGATCGTGCTCAATTTCATCAGCACCTTTGCTGCTGGACAAAGCTGTAGATTTGGGGAAACCACAACTAAGCACGAATTTTGTGAATGCTACCTCAGGTTGAAGCCAAGGTCCTTTTGTTTTACGACTCTATGTAGCTTCTATTAAGAGGTGACAGTTGATTTTTCTTTCTTCATCTGTGAACACGTGTATTAGTGCAAAACAGTTTGCTTTTTCACTGAGTACACTGATCCAGCTTCCGCTAAGGTTGCATCTGCATCTTGAAATTGTTCAAATCTTGAACAATATTATCACATTTAATGATTGAATCTGGGAAGCCAGCTAATGGTGCTGTGGTCTCCACAGATTAAAACTGTTAGAGGGTAAAAATAACTGAAGTTAAAGGTGCATTGTGCTTTCAAAGGGCCCATCACCTGTGTTTGAAAACCAGCATTTTCACAAAAGATAAATAAATGAAAGCATAATTCTTAGATATATAGAGGGGGTCTCCCCTGGTGGCGCAGTGGTTGAGCACTGGGCTGCGAAGCTGCCCACAGCCTCTGCAGTGCCAGTTCGATCCCCAGCTGCTGGCGAGGGTCCCATATGGCGTGCAGACCTCTCCTACCACGCCCGCTGCTCCCCTCAGCAGTGTACTTCATCAGTCTGCCTGTTCTGTTCCCCGCTCTGGCTCTGGTGAATTCTCTCACACTCCCACGTTTCTGACTGTACCCAGTGCTTGTATAAATAAAAAAATAAATCTTTAAAAAAATTTAAAAAAAGGTTCTTTTTAGGGCTCCTTTAAGT
This sequence comes from Talpa occidentalis, assembly GCF_014898055.3. Classification (NCBI taxonomy): domain Eukaryota; kingdom Metazoa; phylum Chordata; class Mammalia; order Eulipotyphla; family Talpidae; genus Talpa; species Talpa occidentalis. Next base: position 39,317,373 of record NW_023601322.1, on the reverse strand, counting down.
AATAGACTTTATAGTAAATCAGTGTAAAGTTACAGATTAGTATTCTACTCTTCAGGCCACCTTTTTTTGCATGAGCTGAACACTTTCTAGAACAAAATAATATGTCTGCAATGTGGGGATACAAGAAACAGAACAGGATTTTATGACATTTCACAAAGGGATTTTCTGATGGCCAAAAAGGCCAGCTCTGCTTTCTAGGTGAGTGACCCCAAGGCTTTTCTTGATGGGTTTTCATTGGGGCCCATTGGAAGCTTGGCAGCTCTAAGCCAAAAAAGTAGGCTAAGAAATGAAAACTCCCTTCAGCTAAGAAATCAAAGCAGGGAACTACCTGCTGCCCAGCTCCGACTGCTTGCCCAAAGCCCCCAGCATAGCTTCACCTGTGTTAGTAGTTTGCGTTCTGAACTGACCCTCAGGACCATTTTACCCCGACAGTCCTCCAGCCTCCAAAAGGGTCTCGGGCCATTGCTCCCATGCTGATGGGGCTATAGACCTTGGGACCAGACCTCAAGCATGATGTTGGAGTCTTTAGTGCTACTGCGGGTCCTTGGCGCCCCTCATCTCTAGCAGCAAAGCATGGCCTGTCAATTCCTCATCTGTACCCAGAAATTTTGCAGAGAACAGGGTTTTCAGTTCCAGAGACTACTTCCCAATCTGGGAGAGGGCTCCAGATTCTCAGCTACTATCTGAGGTCCCACTCACGTATATATTTATGTTAGTTAATAGATGTGGAGCTTCTGAAAGGACACACACTTTCTGCTTTACACAGTTCCTGATTGGAATTGTTTGACAGTGAGATGTACAACTTTTATAGTTGTACAAGCAGGAAAAGTTCCATCTGGAAAAACACATGCTTAATAAACTCAAACAGAAGAAGCCCATTCTAAACAGACAGGACCTTACCTGGGAACAGCTGAGCTGTGCCTGGGGGGCTGACCATGTCCCCACCTGCCCTGCTCACTGGATGAGAATTTTCTACCTCTCTCTACTTCTTGTTGTCGTGGGGCACTTGGGAGCTTTCTGAGCATGATTTCTGGGCGTCTGTTAACCAGACTGGGTGCTCATGTGTGGCGTAGAAAGGGTCCACTAGGTCTGTATATTGATCTCTGGAAAAGCCTGTGGATGTCCACCTGCCCGATGAGGGAACTCATTAGTTTATGCAGCCAGCCTTGATGGATGCCTACAGTCTGCGAAGCTTGCTCCATCCCTAGGGCTATGACGCTGAGGAAAGCAGGGATCCACCACCCCCCCCCCCACACACACAAGCAGCTCACTGTCTAGTGTGGTGCTCTGTGGAAGCAAGATGGTCAGTAGGAGAAGGATTCAAGTAACAACAAATTACAAATGTGAGGATGCATGTGACTCTATTAATAAGTTGTTTTTATGCTTGGGTTATATATTTCTTCTGTCATAATAGCTGTCTGGACAAGCCTGAAGTAATCATGACCTCAGCGTGCCATGGCCTGTGTAATTGAGGTAGCCACGATGCCCCCTCCCTTCACACCTATGAGAGGTAGCTGTCCTCAGGTGACCCGTCTTATAGCCAAGAACCCCTCCTTACCTGGGGGAGCTAGAGCCTCAGGAAATTCCCTTTTTGTGAGTGTGGTGATTGGTGGCCAGATGGTATGTCCCCTTTTGCTCTCACTGCTTTATTTTGCTCCCAGAAAAAACCCAGAATTCGTCACATGTCACTCATGTGACTCAGAACATATGTGACATGCACATCTTACACACTGGTATGTGTTTATTTTTAAAAAATCTGTGAACCTTCTCCAGGCTCAGATCTCCAGGCTTAATATCCCTTTTCCTTTTTGCTTGAACTTGACCACAGCTCATTCAAGGATAAAGGAAGCAACTTTTTATTTGGGGGTGGGTTATAGTCATTTCCCTCCATTTGCTCCTGTAGGTAAGTCAGTTACTGGAATGTTAGGAGTGGACCCTCACCCATGTTTGACCTGGGCAGGCGACAACCTAGCTCAGGGAGACTCATCCCTCATGCTCATCAGAACCTCCAGGAGTTTTTAAAAAATCACCTCACCCAGTCACGCTCAGACCAGTAAGTCAGACTCTGGAGGGAAGCCTAGGTGTCAGTGATTTTTAATACTCCCAGTGTGCTCTAGGGTGTGGCCAGGTGGAGCGCATCAATGGAGCCTAACTTCCTGGTTGACACCAATGTCAAGGCCAGGGGGGTCACATGCTGGTCTCATTCTTGGGCCAGAACTGTCTCCTGCAGTACCCAGTGCCTTGTGCTCGGCTTTTGGCTGTCCTAGGTCACTGCATAAGATGGAGCCTTGCACAGCTCACCCAACTAGACCCCAGGTGACCCTGCCCTGCCTCACGGGCCAGCAGAGACAGCAGTAAGCCCAGAGTGCAATAGTCAGGCTCTTTGGCATTTGCCCCTTCTCCTTGCCCACATTAGCTCTGTCCCCAAAGCAACTGTTTAGCAGACTAGTTTACCAGAAAAGCTAGTGGTAGTATCCTGAGCACAGCACAACCTTTCCCCTCACCATCCTGGAGTCCCCAGATTCGTTGCCAACAGGAGGCCTGTCAGGATGGCCGGGCCACTGACCGGCTTCCCCCTGGTTAGTTAGTGTGGCTGGTTGGTCACTGCCCCTGTCCTGAAAATAGAGCTGGTAACACTTTTGTGCCTAAAAGACACTTGGGAAGTTCTGGGTCCTGCCTTGTCTGGTCCCTGTCACCCCAGTACATGCTTGTCTATGTGGTGTTTTCTCTTTCCACCCAGTGACCTTTTCATAAGCTTCCTATGTAGGTGGATGAGTTATAACGACCATGGTGAGCAGCCACGGGTCCCCGGAGTGTACAGTGATGTGCCATTCACCCCAGTGATAAGCAGATTAATTTGGTCCACACGGGTAGATCCACACAGATGTCTTGTCACAGATTAGCACGCCCTTCCCCAGAGTGCAGCATTGAAAGGATAATGTTCTAAAATGTGCCTGGGTGCTTTAGAGAGACTGACTTAGGTACAAGGATTGAACTTGAACCATATCAGCCTCAAAAGTGTTCATGGCCAGTGTGGAAGGGCCCATACAGTGATTGCAGACAACACAGGGAGCCCTGAAATCAGAAGACCAGCACATACTTTTGAGCTCTGCTGGGCTCTTACTGTAGGCCTTCTTGGTTCATAAGGTAGTGTGCTGTTTCAGTCTGAGGCTAAGTTTTCTTTGTCAATCATTAAAATTTGCAAAGACCACACAGGTTAACTGTGTAGATGAGTCTGCATGGTAATGGACGTAGTTTATAAGGCAGATTTGCTGAGTTAATGTGGCTGGTGAAGACGGTTGGCCACATGCCCTTGGCCTTCTCTTCCATTTGTGAGGCTAGAATGCAGGGAGAGGTTATTGCATCTGTTCAAAGGATCTGGGAAGGCGGCAGGAGGCAGAGATGAGCACCCCTGGGTTAGCAACACCAGTTCATGGGACGTGAACATTTATATAGGAGTATATATTTTAAGTGTTTATGTAGGAAGGGCAGGTATCACGTCTTCGGTTTCATGGCACCTTATGACAGTTGCTTTGTAATGACAGTTCTGTATCTAAATGCTTGGTTCTGTTCATGAAGGAAAGGGGAAGTGCAGTCACTGAATTTAATGGAATAGGTGGGCATTAGAGTTTAGATTTGTTTCCCTTAAAGAATTCAGACCCTAGATGCCTGCCCTGTGTGTGTGTGTGTGTGTGTGTGTGTGTGTGTGTGTGTGTGTGTGTGTGAGAGAGAGAGAGAGAGAGAGAGAGAGAGAGAGAGAGAGAGAGAATCTGTTCAATTCATGAGCTGGTTTTTTGTTTTTAAAATACAAATCCTTGTATAGAAGGATATATTCTGTTGTGGTTATTTTCCTAAAAAAGCATGTCTCTTTTCCAGCTTGGAAACAGCTAGATGCAGCTCTTCGATGGAACTGTCAACTTGTACGCTTCTCTGAATGGGCCCATTTTCCTGGGGTGTGCACCCTGGCTTGAGTTGCATAAAAGCCTGTGGGCCCCTGCCAGGCTGGGCCCTGGTGTGTTCACCATGGGATTCACTTGGCCCTTTCAGCTGGAGCAATGGCCATGCTGCTCACGAGGAGGGAGAAGCAGCCCCAAACACTGGGGAAACTTGAGGGGCTGTTAATGGAATTCTTTGGTCGTTCCTTGATTCCCCCTTGAGAAGTCAAGCCTGCCTCACGCTTGTGCTGGTTCCCAACAGGCCAGACTTGCAGTTCCAGCAGGTTGAACCCAAGTGTCTGCCTGTGGCTTTCTGCCCAAGGAGCTGCCCACGGAAGGTTCTAGTGGATCTGTGTTAGGGTCATTGAAGGAGGGGTGTCCTTGAAGCAGCACAGTTGCTTCAGTCTGGTTGCAGATTAAGCAAAACATTAACTGCTATTCTGCTGTTCTACAGAATTTGTTGAGCTTTCCAGGATCTAAAATGCTAACATTTATTTCGGCCTGCCAAGTTATTTCTAATGACAATTTAGTATGCATGCTTAAATTAATATTTTGCTTTTGATTTTAAAATTCAGAACATTATGCGGAAGTAAACAAAGTAAATATTACTTTAATTACTACCTTTCTGACTATGGTGGAGACACTGAAATTAAGTGAGAACTGCATGGACGCCTGGGAGGGGGCCGCTAATTTTATAGATGGACAGTGCATCAGCAAATGTGACGTGCAGAGTCAGTTACACTCAGAAGGGGGTGTAGTATGGAAGGAGCACCTGGTCTTGGGTGGGCTCATGCTCAAGACATTTTGGGTTACCCTGTGTTACTGACTAGAATTAGAGGAGGGACCAAAGCCAGTGTTAGCATGCAACCAAGGGGTACCCTGGGACCCCTAAGTTTGCATACTCTAAAAGCATCCATCCATCATGTGCACAAAGGCAAAGCATACTCTTAGTGTGAAAGAACTATAATGGAATAACTGTGCATGGAGAAGAAAGAGAATAAAGAATATTAGTGTCCCAATAAAACACCCCAAATTACCCACCCCCTTGTGTATAAATGTCTAGCCAAACAGAGTTAGCCCAAAGCAACTACTCTAAGGCATCAAAGCTTGCCACATATCTAAGGAACCTTCTGGCAGGAAGCCATAGGACAGGGGTTCTGAAGCAGGTCCCAAAAAGCTGAGACAAAAGGAGATACTGTTTTAAGACAACGCTGCCATTGTCAGCCTCCCCATGTGTCTCATCCACAGGTATCTACATGTCTCTCCTCCATGTGTTTCCTTCCATGTCTCCTTTCCAGCAGTACCAGGGTGCAAGTCAGGCTGCAGGAACCAGAGCTCTTCTTTTCTCCTTCTTTCTTGGAACCCACCTGCCCTTCATGCGATACAGATTCACCTGAGGCTCAGCTCCAGCGATCATTAAGCGGGGGTAGGGAATATTGTAGCTCCCCCTTTTATGGAGTGCTCTGTGACACCAGGCCAGCCAGCCTGACCCTGGTCGGTTGAGCAAGGGTGTGGTCAGGTCAGGTGTCTCCCTGCAACCACTGCCTTGGGGACATTGCTGGAAATCTGGCAGTTTTGGAAATGGAAATTCAGTGAAATTCATTTTCAGAGTGATACTGCAGCTCTTGAAAACGTCCAGCATGGCATGGAAAATACTGAAGGGGATGTTGGAGAACTCTGAGGACCTGCAAGAATGAGAACAGATTTCAGTTGGAGAGAAAAGGAGGGTGTGTGATATTTGAGAAAGAATTTGAATAGCAAAAGATAAGAGAGGTGCTTAGAAAAATGACAAACCCTTGAATAGTTTGCAAAATTGATCTTTCTGATTATCTTATTAAAACATAATCCAAAAAATTTTTTTAATAATAAAAGTAAAGGGCCTCCCCTGGTGGCGCAGCGGCTGAGCGCTGGGCTGCGAAGCTGCCCGCAGGCTCTGCAGTGCCAGTTTGATCCCTGGCCACCAGCGAGGGTCCCACATGGCATGACAGACCTCTCCTGCTGTGCCCGCTGCTCCCCTCAGCAGTGTATTTCATCAGCCTGCCTGTTCTATTTCCCACTCTGACTCTGGTGAATTCTCTCGCCCTCCTGTGCTTCTTACCCAGTGCTTGTATAAATAAATAAATAAATAAATAAATAAATAAATCTTTTTTAAAAATAAATAAATAAAAGTAAAATATGAAGCAAGAGGACTCAGTAGCTGGTAAGAAAAGTACAGACAAAACAAAATACTGTTTCAGTTTCTATTCTTTAGAACAAGATTATAATTGCATTTTAAAATTTATTTTTAATTTTTTTTAATGAAGTGCCATTGTTTTATATCCTTGTTAATATTTTGACAGCACAGGATTCTCCCCTCACGTGTGGTCACCGGAGCTCTCTCACCACCAAAGCACCCATAGTCCCCCTTCAGAATCCATTGTGCTGTCCACACCCTCCCCTCTTGTAATTGCATATTCTTAACTTAAATTTTGTCAAATATAACACCAAATAGACTATTTTTTTTTCATTTTTTCTAAGTAAAAACCTAATCAGATTTTTCTCTCTACTCACCCCACTCCCCACCGCCCACATACCAAATCATTGACTAAGAAATGATGGTCCTTGTTAAGTGGATTTCTGATAAAGTTTTCACCACCTGACATCTGAAACAGATATTCTCATCTAACCGAAGGATCTGTTCTTATTTTAGTTGGCAGAAGAAACTAGATTGGGGAAGTTTTAGCAGGTGTTTTGCTGTAGCAGCTCGAAAGAATTAATGGTTTGATTAATCATGTGCTGATATTTATTCTTACTGGTATCCAGAAAACTCTCCCAGAGGAATCATACTTTCTTGTTTCTGGTTTCTTTTGACATCATCAGCATCCAGAGACCATCACTTTCTTATGGCATCCTAATAATTTTGAGATTTTATTTAATGGTTTTAAAATTTAATATTTATCAGCTCACCAGCCTCAGACCTCTGATATTTGAATACTTGACAGAACCATTTAATGCCGCAGAAGCAGTGCACACAGTGCCCAAGTTGTACTGTATATTACAAGAAGCACCTTGTCTCTTTTCATTTTGGGGGCATTTGTAGCATAAAAAGGACCAGTCATGTCCCTGACCATAACAAAGCTGCCCTGTTACCAGGCAGAATCTCAGGACTCAGCAAGGCAAGATGGGCCTGGCACTAAGGGCTGCAGGCTGAGGACATGGCAGCTCTTAAAGACATCGTTTATTCCATTTCTTTTAATGGGCTTTTTATTTTTTAGAACAGTTATAGATGTACAGAAATGCCTGGTCCACTTTACAATGTCACTTTAACTTTAACTCCTAATTTTTTTTTTTTTTTTTTTTTGCTAACTGCAGACGCCGCCTCATCTCTCAGAGATCATCCTTGGAGACCCTGGAAGATATTGAGGAGAACGCCCCTCTACGGAGGTGAGTTTTCAGCGTTAGTTTTTGTTAATGCCAACAGCCTGCAGTGCAAGATGTCAAAGTGGCTTTTTCTTTTTTGTAAGTTACTGTCTAACAATTCAATTTTTTATTATTTTTTAAAGATTTATTTTTATTTATACAAGAGCTGGGGCACAGGCTAGAATTGTGAGAGGGGGAGAAGATTCACCAGAGGCAGAGTGGGGAGCAGAACAGGCAGACCAACCAAAGCAGACAGAAGTCTGCCTCGCCATGTGGGAATCTCCCTGGGCGGCCAGGAATGGAACCGGCGCTGCAGAGGCTGCGGACAGCTTCACAGCTCTGCGCTCAACCCACTGCGCCACCGGGGAGGCCCAAGAATTCAATTTTTTAAATGACCACATGATACCCAGACTCGTAGTTTGGAAACCCAAACCTGAGGGCCATTAGAACTAGAAAACTATTAAATTTCCCATTTAAGTTTTGACATAGCCCAGTTTGCTAAGAATTTGAGCATTTTCCCCTCGTGGCTTCCATTTCATTTTGTAAACTGATGCTTTGATAGAAAAGGAGCTTGGCAATGTCCTTTTTTCAGGGTGCTCATGTGCTTGTCACAGTCTTGGCCATGTTAGGAGGTGCCCACATCCCTCCACACTTACTAACTGGGGAAACTTGCTGAGGATTTCGGTGAGTGCTCCCTTGGGGCTCCCTTTGTCTCTCCTTCAGGATTAGAGAAGTGCTTGGGAGTCATCTTTTGAAGGGAGACAGTAATTTCTGAGCCATGCCAGGCAATTTTCTCTCTACTCCTGCACTGCTTCATCTGGCCCTCCGTTAGTCAACCCCAGTCCAGTTGGCTAGCATAGGGGCTCCTCCCTGGGACAGAGATGAGGCAGGGTTACACAGTGTGGCTTCACAGGGACTGTGCAGCGGGTGGCAGAGGTAGAAACCCGTGGGAGGAATCCCACTGGCCAGACCAGGGCCCCCCCAGAACTACATCTGCTTTCCTTGCGCCTTGCCACTCGCCAGCACTTACAGGTCCTGGGCTCCTCTCTCTCCGTCTGGGCGGGTACTGCTGTGGAGAGGCTCCTGCCCTACCTGGAGCTTCAATGCCCAGGTTACAGGTCTTGTCCACAGGCCACCTGGATGAAGAATGGTGCACAGATTGGCCTGGGGTCTGGTGGAAAGTATTGTGCGACCTTGATTGATGAAATGCCAAAGAGAAAGCCAGGTCTGGACAGTCAGATTTCTATTTTTGATGTCTTTTTGAAAATGAATGGAATCTCTGGGGCCTTCTTCAGATGAGAGGCTTGTAGCTGCGGGACAAGTGTGGTTTGGTTACAAGTCTCCTATCAGTCACTATTAATGTTAGGAGAGACTGTTTCCTGGAAGGAGTCTTACAAAAAGTGCATTAAGTCAAACTAGGGAACTGGCTGTGGTCCAAGGTAATCAGTGAGAGTAGAAGAGAAATAGGCACTGAGGGACTTTGGCATTTGAACAGGTAAGGTCACCCCTGCCACAAATAGCAATGAATAGAGCTGCAAAGCCACTGGGGTCTCCACAGGCTGCAAAAGCCATGGCCCTTTGAGCAATAGAGTAACTGAGTCAGGAACTAGGTAAAAAAAGTTACAGGCTAAAAATATTACTTTTTCCTCAGGGATTTCAGATGGCAGGGCCTGGAGGGGGTAGGGGGTGTCCCTGAGGAGGACAGGGTGCTGTGTTCCTGGTCACATGCTCTGTCACCCCTGCCTCCTTCTCTCAGAATCTCCCCCACACCCCAAGCTCAACCCTCCACCCCTCAGTCTTGTGAGCGCATAATCAGAGTAAAAGTGGTTTATGTGCCTCGATCGGATTTTTGTCCAACACTTAACAGAATACTGTACTGAATGTCCAACAAATCTTGAGTAAATTTGCAGAAGTCAGACTCCAAAGGAGTTTGAGCAGTTTAAGATGTTTTTATTTTCCCAAATGGGACTTCTTAAAAATTGCAAAATAGTTCTCTTATTTACTTAGGAGCTTACTCTTTCCTGAGAAATTCAATTAGCTCGGCATTTCTGCAGGGGCATTATGTTAGGAGTCAGGGGACCTGGTTCTTGGTCTGATTCTTCTACTAACTGGTTGGGTAGCCTTGGAAATGCACTAGTTTCTCTGGGACCTCAGTTTTCTCATCTGAAAGATGGGAGGGGCAGATAAGTCTTATCCCTGAGGCCCTTTCCAGCTCCCCAATTCTGTGAAATGAATGTACCAGTAATGACACTGAAGTGTTTTTGGGAAGTGAGGGGGTGGAAGGCTATTAGCCCAACTTGCTTTAAACTCTGCACATTGAACAGATGGTTCCAAGGCATCTATTAAAAACCTTTTGCATAATTAAGTGTATCCTGTAATCAGTGCTAACAAGAAACAGCTAATCTTTCATTAAATTAGTTTTTAATTTAATTCTATCCTAACTTAATTTTGCATCATTTAAAATGTGTGTTTTTAAATGAATGTTTACACGTGAATGCAGGAGGCTTTGAAATTAATTCGTTCTTTGCTTAACCTGCCACAACCTGAGGGTTCAGTCTTCCAGTTTCCTTGGCAATTGTTGCTAACGCCACAATTCTCTTAAAGTGCTTCTGCAATTCCCTGGTGGTTTAGTTGAATGCTTAAAAACATTTGTGACAACGAACAGCTTGCCGAATGAAGGGCTAGATCCCCAGCTCTGCCATTAAGAATTGGGTGCCGATATTAAAATAAAGACCCTTTGTCAAGTTGTCCTCTGAAGTCTTTTCTCTTGTACATCATAGTTAGATTCTTATATCCACCAGAGCTCTGAGAATTGAGCTTTTACAAGAAGAGGACTAGACTGAGAGGTTTTCCACTTGATGGGTGAGAACAGGTACCCTAAAAATGAGTTAGGACATCTACTAAAAAATCCAGAAAAATCTCAGTTCATCTGCAGCATGTATGGCAGCCGTTACCGCCTGCCCAGCTTCCTAGCCCATCTAGGCGTTGGAGCCACTGCTGTCACTGCCCCAACCCCGTTGTTATGCACAGCCCCAGTGGCCCTTTTGGCCACTTTCATTTTCATTAGAAAGTTGGGAATTTCATGCTCAAATCTGGAGGACAATGATAGGGGAGAAGGCGCAGCCTCGGGCCAACCCTGCAGTGGAGTCTGGGCCTGCTTCAGGGAGTGGGGAGGTGCCAGAGTTTTTAGAGGTGGCAGTTCTGTAAGGTGCCTGAACCCACTCACAGTCTATCTCTACCCCCCATTACCCCCAGACAGCTGGCCCGGGAAGGTCTGCTCTTTGGGAGAAGCAGAGTGAGGATGTGAGAACACTTGAGAATGCTTGGTGTTGTCCAGAAACCAATGGAAACACACCTTTACACTTTCAGAGATTCTCCTCTCCTCCCTGGTGTTTCTAGAACCTTCTTAGTGTAAGAGATAGGGGTCTGGGGTTACCTGCAGCCTTGAGCAGTTGTTCTAGAGGTACAACTGAGGCAGTTGGACGCCCTGGGTCTGTTTCCAGGGGCTGCCCCAAGACGGCAGAGTGAGGGCCTGTCCCCTCCAGCCCCAAGCCAACTAAATCTGGGTTCAGAAGCTTGGCGTGGAGGAGGAATTGTGGGTGCCATACCTATTCTAGCCCTGTCTGAAATGTCCTCAGACAAGGCTCTGCAGGTTTTTAAAAGAATATTTTAAAGCAAGAGTTTAGGATCCTTCATAAGGGCTGCAGTTTCAGGAAGAAAGGGGGCAAATAGTAACCATCCTTTGTAGCTGATAGTTTGTTAATAATCACAACACTTGAAGTTTGTTTATGAAGATTTGCCTGTCTACATGTCAAAGTGTAGATTTGTGTTTGGATGTGTCACCTGAGTACACACCATCGCATTTAATTCTGACAGTCACACTGGCGTGGGATCTGAACTACTAATAGTGATGTGTCGGGGTCAGTGGTGAGTTTGCAGGTGGAGCCTGGGAACACGATGGTTTCTGCTGAAGCATCTGGCATGGGCTGTGGCGCCAGCTCAGATGCAGCAGACATGACCAGAGGGGCCTTTCCCTCCTCTCTGCCCAAGGTCTGGGGAACCCCCTTTTCCTGATTCAGGCCACCAAATGAAGACATAGCTGAGACTATGTTTCTACTCTAGCCTGTACACATTCTCTGCAGTGGGATTTTTTATTTAAGTTAAATTACCTTTTAAGGTGCTATCTCTTATGGAGAAAAATAATTTTCATTCTCCCTGGGAAAGGCTCCTGGGAGCCTCCTGGGTCCTTGCTGGAAAGGTAGGTCAGGGGACTTGGAGGACCAGCCCCTGAGGTCTGGGCTGGGGACGTCAGTCACTTTCCCTTAAGCTGTGCCCTTGGAGGGGAATAAAGATTGGACCTGCTGTGCAGGTCTCTGATGCTGACAATTCTCCCAGCCTGTGCCCCCTTGTGCCCCCACCCTGTGCACTCAATTGTACCTCCTTGTCGGGTCATCTCTCCTACCTGGAACCTCAAAGGTCAGATCTGGCTGAGCTCGGCGATGACTCAGTGCAGACCTCAGTGTGGCTTTGGAAAGTGGGCACCGCTTCCCTGAAACTCAGCCCCTAGAGTACAAGATCTCAGGTACCCACACCCCATGGCAGGAGCCAGCTCTGGTAGCCACGGTCAGAAGGTTTAAGTAACAGAACCTGTTGGTAGCAAAATCCAAAACAGAAAAGCTCCCTTTCTTAAGAAAAAACAAATTTAAACTCTCATGGTTGTTTGGTATTTTGTGATTGCCATTCTGTAATTTGGAGATTGCCAGGTAACTAAGAAAAAGATATATACAAAAAATATGTCTAGGGGCCTCCCTGGTGACGCAAGGGATTAATACACAACCTATGAAGCTATCTGCAGCCACTGCAGCACGTATTCGATCCCTGGCCAGCCAGGGAGCAACCCACATGGCGCAGCAGACCTCTCCTGACTACCCCGCTGCTCCCCTCAGCAGTGTACTTCAGTCAATCCGCCTGTTGTGTTCCCCACTCTGTCTCTGGTGAATCCTCTCACCCCACTCCACACCTCTGGCCTGTACCCCAGTTCTTGTATGCATAACTAAGTAAATCTTTAAAAAAAATATATGTCTACACAAAATAAGACCTTTTCAATATGTGTTCTGTTCTGCCAGCTCTGTAGTGCGAGCAAATGTCATACAATCAGGGGAAAAAAAGCATTTGAAGCCAAGTCATTTTGTACAACGAATATTAAAATTTATCTTAAAATGAAAACAATTTCTAGTCGGGTGTCTGATTATCATTCAAAGTAAAGTTGCAACTTCCAGGCACAATATAGTTGGGGCAGCTGTCCAGGTTGATCAGGTCAAAGTCCTGCTATGGAAGAAAAATGATTAGAGACTCTTTAAACTTAATTTTCCAATCTCCCCCCCCCACCCCCATATCCTTTAAAGTTACAGTTTTGTGTTCCCGTTACCGGTGTTGATACAGGGGGATTCTTTTTAAGATGACAATAAAGAATGATGTCTTTGGAATCTGTGTAGATTATGTTATTGTAACTGGGGACAATAGTTTTCATTAGCTGGCTTTTCAGAGACCCATATAAATTATTATCAGTATTATCAAGGAAGTTGTCTGTCATTTGGGTTTTTTTTAAAGCTTCCTTGCTTCCAGCCGTGTCGTCCTCATTATCCTTGGGGTGACTCAACCATGTGTCTGCTCTTTCCTTCCTGTCTTTGTGTGGAGATGTCTCAGCTGTCCAATGGGCAACTGACTGTGTTTCTGGAATGATTTTATTTTTCAGATGTCGAACTCTCTCAGGTTCGCCCAGACCAAAGAACTTTAAGAAGATTCATTTTATCAAGAATATGAGGCAACATGATACCAGGAATGGAAGGTATCACACTCACAAAAACTGTCCTTCCAGCTCCCCTGTTGTGGGAGGGGGTGGGTGCATAGGGAAGGGGAGGCAGAGGTGGACCAAACAGCCAGACCTCAGCAAAGCCAAGACCGTGCTGGTGAGATGAACAGGATTCATGTAACCTTCCCAAACAGACCATTTCTACCCCACGCCTATCAGAACTGTCCAGTGACGCCTGTAGACAATAACACGCCCTCGCTGTGACCACAGGCTCGATGAGATTATTAGACTAACCACAAACTGAATTTTTAATTGTTTTTAAACATATTTTTATAGAAAACTTGAACAACAAATAATTGAGGGCTTCCCCCCCCTCCCGCCCTGCTTTTTTGGCTGTGTGGGGTTTTGTTTTCTTCTTCCACTGGGGCTGTGTGCTCTGGTCAGTAAACAGCCCTCCAGATCTGCGCCTGAACTTGGTCTTGGCACTAGCTTTGATGACTCCCTTTAGGAGAGTAGAAAGACTTTGCCAACAGATTCTTCCTGGGCGCTGATTCAGATTCCTGGGCCTTCTGACATGTGGAGCACGTGTTTCTCCAGACCTTCACTGGCTCTTTTGGAAAGCACTGTTAAGTGAAAATTATCTTGGTTGAAATTTATGACTGTGATATTAAAACTCTCCTGGCAACACATGGATCAGAATCCTTGTTGCCAGCTTGCTATGACTGAATGGCCCAGTCCATTCCTGGCAGCAGTCAGCTGCACTGGGGACAGAGTTGCAAAGCCTCTTGGGTGCCCAACGCTCTGCATCCCTAGGGCAGCTCCTCCCCACTGACCTGGGACATGCACAGTGGTTTCCTTGAATGTGGGAGAGTTAGACACTGTCCCAGAGTGGTGGACTGGCCAAAAAGAGTTTGGGGGTGTAACTCCTTGTGATTGATAGAAGATCCCAGCCCCCACCCCCCTCCACTGGTTTAGTTCATACCTGATAAAAATTGACAAAAATGTCTTCAGTTAGCCTCATGGAATGAAAAAAAAACCAGCCTTGCTGTAACTTGGCTCAAAATTTGTTGTACAATCGACAGCATAGCACTAACAGTTTTTAAAGATGTCTTTTTCTGAGTTTATACCTATTTTCAAAATCTTCCTTGAACAGAAGACATAATTTCATATCTTTTCATTGGTTTCAGAGTAGCAAAGCCGAGCTCTCATCAGATAATTTTTATGTAGTCAGTGTCTATTCCTCTGTGCAGCACATAGTTGTCATCTGCCAGCGAGGACTCAGAATTTCTCTCTCTCACCCTTCCTCTTACTGTCACAATTATTGTGATTGATTTTACCACCATGAGATCCCTGCTTGCTAACCTCAAATCTTATTTATGTCATTTTTAGTATAATTATTCAGTAAATTACATTTGTATGTCTGTTCATTACCTCTTTAGCCATAAACTAAACATAGAAAGCCTTTAATTTCTAAATAAAAAATGACAAAGCCAAATGAGTGGGATTCCCCACCTCTTGATGCTCTGGAGGACACAAAGCCAGATAACTAGCCTGGTAGTGAGAGGATGTAGCTAAGGAAAGATTTGGTTGAGTGGGATCACCAGCTTACGTGACCAAACCTCCTTCCCCATCAGGCCCTTGACCCAGGAAGAACACAGAGAGGCCAGAGAGCGTGCAGTTGCTGATGGTTTTGCAGGGCAGTTTTCAGAGGGAACCACAAGAAACTCTTTGCTTATCTGAAGAGCTGAGAGCTGGGACTTAGGGCAGGAATGCCTCAGTCAGTTTGTTGTGGGAACTGCCTTCCACAAGCCAGTTGTATCTGTCCAGGTGAGAACTGCTTTTCCTGTGCCAGAGAAAGATGAAAGGGCTGAGGCTGCTTTCCCTCCCCACCCTGGTTTATTATCAAGGATGGATTGTTCTCAGATGAAAGAAGCCGGGAAGCTGCCAGGAAGGAAAAAAACGACGATTTCTGAGGTGACAGAAGGAAATGGAGGTCAAGAGCTAATGAATTGGAGGATGTGAGCGAGCCTTTGAGAAAGGAAAGAGAGTTGTCCCCCACTCCCTGCTGAGCACCAGGAGTGTGGTGTCCTGTGAGAGGGTGGCAGGGCCAGCAGTGGTGGGGAGAAGGGATCCTGGTAATGCTCCCAGGAGGGAAGACTGGGCTCTCTGTGTCCCCTCAGCAAGAACTGGAATTGTTCAACTCTGATTTGCCTCTCTGCGTTCAGGAGAATTGAGGCTTAGGGAGAAGCTGAAGGTGTTCATGAATGTGCTTGATGGTCAGGACTGAAAACAGAATGGCCTGAGGTGAAAAACCTGGGGAAGAGAGATAGAAGAAGAGCCGGCATAGCCAGGCCCCAGTGGATGTCCTCCCTGCTCCAGCCCCAATTTCTGTGCACTCACACCCTTGCCCAGACCCAGTCCCCCTAGCACAGACCTCTCAGACTGCAGGCTAGACCCAGGCCTGCCTGTTGTTCTGGAGCAGAAACCCTAGAGTGAGGGCTCCTGTGTTGTCAAGCCTCCTGATCCTGAGCACCAGGCAAAGGCATGGAGAAGGGCTTGGGACTCCAGTCTCAGCAATGACAAAATGGCTACTGTCGTTGGTCGTGCAGCGCCACTGACAAAACAGAGGGGAGTGTCTTTCAGGGGCGTCAGTCACTGACCTGACTATGAATGTTGAGCACAATTAGAGATAAAAAGGGGGGAAATATTAAAACTGAGAACCAATACAATAAAAGATGGTATTTGTTTGATTGACAAAAAAACAGAACAAACCCCCACTGTGCCTTCTGATCAGTAATATCAGGATCACTGCTCAGAAATTAACCTTGGGGATTTGGCAGGTTCTGTGTTTACTTACTTCATGCTTGACATCAGATGGAGCCCAACAGACAGGGGAAGCAGGAGTGAACACCTCCCAGAGCAGGTGTGGTTCCGGTGGAGACGCAGCCCACTTTAAGTACAAACCACACTTTCTGTCAGGAATCAGTGACTTCTGTGAGGCTAGCCCCAGAAACCTCAGGAGGCTTGTGTGTAGATGAAGTGCAGACAGTGAGGCTGGGGTGTTTCAGAGCCCTGCTGCAACCCTCAGAGCTGGAGCCAGGAAGCATGGAGCTGGGCACAGCGCAGACCCAGCAGTGGAGGCTTAAAGTCTGCCCTTAGAGCCAGACGGGCGCCTGAGTTCTTCCTGGTCCTGCTGAGTGTTTCCTCACAGGTAGCAGAGGCAGTGAGGGGAGCCCTGTGATCCATTTCTACTTCTGTATTAACACAAACACAGGCAGCTGATGGGGACGCCATGTTGGACTTGATAGCTAGAAAAGAAGGCAATGCTGGTGGACTTTAGGAAGATGAAACATGTGAAGTTCAGACTCAGAAGTGGATTCTTATGGCTGCAACCATATTGCCCAGGGGGATTATAAATTGCCCAAGGACTATCATAAGGTGATAATGGGTAACACTTACTGAGTGCTTACTGTGTGTTTTATTGCAGCAATTCAGCTCAGTGGGTCTTTGTTGAGTAAATTAGTGAAGAGAACTTTTAAATAAGTTTCAGTCTTTATAACTATGTCCTGAAGAATGGAAAGAACTTGAAAAAACAAATAATTTTTGAGAAAAAAAAAAAACCTGTTGAGAAAGGCATTGCTATTGTTATGTTAAGTGGAATAATTCCTCCCAAAGATGTCCATG
The DNA here is from genome assembly GCF_014898055.3 of Talpa occidentalis. Lineage (NCBI taxonomy): Eukaryota > Metazoa > Chordata > Mammalia > Eulipotyphla > Talpidae > Talpa > Talpa occidentalis. The sequence goes on along the minus strand of NW_023601322.1, from coordinate 39,300,543 downwards.
TTGTATCCTCAGGATCTTTGAATGTGTTTGGTTACATGGCACAGGAGATGCAAATTTGCGGATAGAGTTTGGGGTGGCTAAAAAGCTGCCCTCAAAATAGGATTATCCTGGATTATCTGGATGGGACTGAAAGTATCTTCAGAAGTGGAAGAGGGAGGCAGAAGAGTCAGTGTCAGGTGATATGATGTGAGAAAGACTCAACTGTCCATTGCAGACCTTGAGATGGAGAAAGGGGCCACAAGCCAAGGAATGTGGCAGCCCCTGGAAACTGAAAAGGCAGGAAAACTGTTCTCCCTTAACACCTCCAGTTGGTTACCAGCCCTGCTAGCACCTTGCTTTTAGTTCCATGAGATCCATTTCAGATTTTGGATCTCCAGAATTATAAGATAATTCATGTTATTTTAAGCCACTAATGTTGTGGTACTTTGTTACCACAACCAAAGGAAACCTCATCCTAGCTTAAAAAGGAGGAAACTGGAGCACACAGCTGCAAAGGGGGGTGGACTCCAGATGCAAGCTTCAGATTCTAAAGCTCATTCTCATGATCGAAAGGAGGGTGGCTGATAAGAATCCTCACACTAAATGACAGCATGTCATGGTGAGTTCTGGGAAAACTGTTGAATTCTCATGTCATTGTATTAGTCATTAGCTAAAAGCTAATGACTAATAAAAGAATGGCTTGAGCAAACTTATAGAATGATGTACATCAGAGAAAAATCTAGAGTGAATGAAAGATTAATAAAAAGAAAAGATATTTGGCACCCTTGTACACTGCTGGCAGGAAATAAAATGTGCAGTCACTATGGAAAAGCAGTTTAGTAGTTTCTCAAAAATTAAACATAAAATTACTATATGGCAATTCCACTGCCTAAAAAAATTGAAAAGAGGAATTTAGATATTTGTACACCAATGTACATAGTAGCCTCATTCACAGTAGGCAAAAGGTAGAAACAACCAGAGTATCCATCAATGGATGAATGGATTCTGTTAACAAAATGCAGTGTAGACACGCAAAGGGATATTATGCAGACATAAAGAGGGAGTGAAGTATGATGTGTGTTGCAATATGTATGACCCTTGAAAACTGACTGAAATAAGCCAGGCACAAAGGTAAGATATTGCATGACTCCTTTTATAGAAAATCTAGAATAGGTAGATCCATACAGACAGAAAATACATTAGAGGTCACCAGAGGCCTGGGGAAGAGGGAATTGTTGCATAATGGGGGCGGGTTTTCACTTGGGGCAATGTAAGTTTTGAAAATAGTGGCGGTGTTTGCACGCCATCACGTATGTACTTAATGGCACTGAATTGTACTAAATATGGTTGCTCGGCATATTTTATGTTACATGTATTTTGCTGCAATAAAATAAAATGCCAGTGATGGCTTTTAAAACCATATTCGGAAAAGGGAGGGAAACGATGGTGAAATTCTTGGGGCTGATGGTATAGGGACAGAACTGATGTCAGCTGCTGAGCTAGTTTTAGCTTCAATACGTAGAACTGAAATGCAGACACTAAATAAAGCACTGAGCTGGGCACAGCGTAGGCTCTCGGAAGCGTTTGTGGAATAAATGAATGGAGAGGCCTTTTAAATGAGTTTCAGTTCTCAGGACAAGATCACAGGGAATGGAAAGAATTTAGAAATACAAATCATCTTTAAAACGGCAAGTGAAAAGACAGGCCAATATTGTCTTAAGAAAGTCAAAAAGAGACTGAGATGGTAGTGGAGGGTAAGTTCTAATAATCATAGAGCAGCAAGCCTGGAGCTGACTGTGGGCAGAGTTTGGGATGGGTTGTTAAATGAATGGTTGGTGTGCTTCAGAAAAGAGTGGAGGTTGCTAGCAGTCAGCGTAACTCCACTGAGAAAAAGTCCTATGACGTTAACTTCATCTCACTGGTAGAATTACTAGCTCAGGCAATCAGGCACTGCCTTCGACATGACATTTCTTGATTTCGGCAAATGTTAGGCTATTACTCAGTTCAGCATATCCCAGTGAATCGAATGGTGACAAGTTGGTTGGATGCAGCAGGAGACACTGCAGGCAGCTGAAATTTGTTAGCTTGCAGGGGAGTTTAGAAAGAATAACGCGAGGTTTCCCTTTGAGCATTATCTCCTCTGTGGAATGAAGGCCAGCAGCCTCCTCTCTGGCCATGTGGAAGATCAGAGCAGGAAGAGAAGGAGGATGTGTTACAGATGAGAACCAGGACTTGGTGACTTCAACACTGGGAACCCAAATTACCAAGATTAAACTTAACAGGGATAAATGCGAGGTCGGTCAACAATAATTAAAGTGCAGGCCACACTATAGGGAAGTGCATTCAGGGTGGACAGAACAACAACTGTAGAGTTGCTGAGGCTGGAATATACAGTACATAACTGAGGAACTGTAGGAAAGCCCCATAGTTGGAGTAGAGAGAAGAGAGGAGGAAGAAATGAGCCCTGAAAAGTTCAGGGAGAGTCAATGGTGACGACACGACATCTGCTTTTGTTATAGTGATATGGGAGCCATGAGGGTGCTGAGCAGAGGGCTGACACGATCTAGCCTGGAGCAGGAGCTCTGCAGGTGTTTTGGTAACCTTGTTCTTATAGAAGATTAGAGGGTGTGGTGTACTGTCTTCTGAAAGTGAATTTATTTTGATATGTAGTTCAAAAATGACCCATAGTCATTTTTAAAACTCACAAGTGTTGGAGCAAACTTTCTGTCACAAAAGAGAGGTGCCCAATGGCCCCATGCCCCAACATCTGGAAGGTCCTTGATCAGGGTGACTGGCAAGTGGGAGCTGCCTCTTAGTAGAAGAGCCGGTCCCTGTAGCTCTCATGGTTACTTCACCTGGGTCATCAGAATGGCAGATGAAAATTCGGACCCTGAAGACTGAAGGCCAGCCAGTGGCCTCTCAAGACGTGTGTGCCTGGTGACACTCACGGTCCCATTGAGAAAGTGCCTTTCCCGTTGAGCCTTCTAACTCTTAAGACTCAAAAACATTTGTCTCAGTGATAAAAGACAAGCGCCCTCCTTTCAAATGGGAGCTGCTCTCCCTCAGACATGCAGCTTGTGGGCATTCTCTGGCATCCTTTTGAAGTCATCTGGTTTCCCAACATCTGCGTTACACCAAGTGATGGCCGCCATGTGCACTAGAAGTCCTTACCGCCTGGGTCTGCTTTGAGAATCATTTCATTCTGCGCAAGCAGAGAACTGTTCTTTGCTGTGAGTGCCTGGACTAGCTTGTCCCTCAGGAGGAATTTTCAAAGAGATTTAAAAGGATTTGAGATGGGAATAGATAAAAAACAGTAAGCTAGAGTGCTGGCTCTTTGAAGTGTGAACTCAGTAGGAAAACAAAACAAAAATATATAAAAGATTTTAGCACCTTTTATCTACTTTTTAAAATAAGTTGGCAAATGTGCAGTAACTGAATTCACGTTGTGGACTTTCCTTTTAATACTGAAAGCTTTAGAGGGAACGGGGGGGATGGGTAGCAACTAAATTAAGACCTTGTTTGTGATCTCATCAGCTCCAAGCTGTGAACCTAGTTTAGTTAGTTGGAGAAAGTGGCATGTTTCAAAAAATAAACACAGCTAGTTACCACCTCTGGATTGGCCTTCTTTAAAGAAGAAAACTGTCATTGCCTTTTCTGAGGCTCCCTACATCTGCTCCCCCTGAGCAGGCACTTCCCCTCTTAGAATTTTCGTTCCTCACTAAAAGACTAGAAACACCATCACCTTCCAGCAGCAGGAGGCTGGCAGGGAAGCTTCGGCATTAGTAACAGCATCAGTGTCTACAACCAATTGTCAGTGACACCTCAGTCTTGAGGGACAGTGAGTGGGAAGACTGGACTGAGACTTCTAGAATGCCAAGACCTCACTAAGACTTCTTCTCATGTCATCCAGAGCTGCTCTCTAATATAACTGATCCACGTCCTTTGCTTCCCTCTGGTACTGAGAATGGGAAGAGAGGAGCTGGCTAGTAGGCCCCCCCTCCCCCACTGGGAGCTCTGGCTACTTATGCCTTGGAGCTGGGGGGCGAGCAAGGAGGGGTGGTCAGCACTGCATACTAGGTTTTATGAAGGTGTTATTCTTTGTACCTCTTTTAAAAAGCATGGAGGTTGTGCTGGCTTCCTCTGTGACTCTGCACGCAACTTTTCAGAGAAATAATTTGCAGTCATAAGCAACTGCTCAGTGCTTTGTGCATGTGGGGGTGTACACTGCTGGAAAGCTGTGGCCTACAAGTATGTATCACTGCTTTTCAACCAGCTTGATTTATAGAGTATAAAAATGAGGAAAGAATTAGGGGTTAGGATTGGACAGAACCTTCACTTGGTGATTCTGTTTCAATTCTCTCCTTAGCCAGCAACCTGGGAGCCTGGGGGGAGACCAGTCCTTGTTCTCAGTGGTATGCAGTGATCCCAGGAGAAAGTCATAGTTACAGAGGGTAGCAGTGCAGGGCTGGGGGTCACGTGTGGCCTGACATGTAAGAGCAGGTAGGAGAGGACTCAAGGGCTCAAGAGGGGACTTCCTAGTTTCTGTGACACTGCACTTGACTTGTCTCCTTCTTAACTCCCCGAATTGTGCCCCTCAAAATCCAGATGTTGAAGTCCTAACCCTTAGGACATTAGTATGTGACCCATCCTTTCCTGGAAATAGAGTCATTGTAGATGTAACTGGTTAAGGTGAGGTCGTATTGAATTAAGGAGGACCCTAGATCTAATACAACTAGCACCATAAGAGGTACAAATTTGGAGACAGACTCGCGCATAGGGAGCCTGTTGAGTGAAAGGTGGCGTTCTGTTGCCCCAAACCAAGGAGCTGCCAGAAGCAAAAAGAGAGGCCCAGATCCTGAGCCGGAGCCTTCATCAGAGGGAGCAGGGCTCTGTCAACACCTTGAGCTTGAACTGCTGGCCTCCACAACTGGAGACAGTCCATTTCTTTCTGTCACTTTTCAGCATACAATGCTCTGTTATGGCAACCCCCAGCAGACTCTTACACCCCCTTCTCACCTCTTTATGCCCTTCGCTGCAGGTCCTCTCTCCCAGCCCTTCCTCTTCTCTTTCCAGCCCCTGTCACTGGGGAAGCTCATCGATCCCACTGCTTCAGTCACCAGCCCCATCTTACCTACTCCCAGCCTCCCAAGGGCCAGGACAGATCTCTCACGGGCTCAGGAGACCTTCTGGAGCTGACCTGCACCTCCCATGCCGTCTGTTTCTACCAGCCCTTCTGTCACATGCCGCCTTCAGTTGTGCTGAGTTATTTACAGTAACTAGGTGGCTAAGGGGAGAGGTTAGTTAATGTTGGAAGAAATGTCCACAAAAATTACATATAGGGGCCTCCCTAGTGCCACAGGGGTTAAAGACAGCTCTGTCGGGCTATCGCCAGCCACGGCAGCATGAGTTCGATCCCCAGCCGGCCAGGGAGCAACCCACATGGCACAGCAGACCTCTCCTGTCTCGCCGGCTCCGCTGCTCCCCTCAGCAGTTGTTTCATTAGATCTGCCTGTTCTGCTCCCCACACTGGTGAATCCTCTCACCCCCTGAACCTCTGGCTTATACCCCAGTTCTTGTATGCACAAATAATTAAGTCTTAAAAAAAAAAAAAGAAAATTACATGTAGTTTAAACATTGTGCTTTTAAGGCATGTTGGTGATCATTCACTCAGTAGTTTTTTGTTTTGATGCCAGGCCTTTCTTTGCCTACAGACCTACTGATTGGAGCCTGTCTCTGGCATCAGTCTATCATCATTCCCACCCATTGCTGTTGTGTGCAGACTGGACTTCTTTAAAGGATTCAAGAATTCAAGTGCAAAGTTTTTTGGGAGTTTTGCAATATTTCCCTATGATTTATAGTTGTCTTGCTTGACTATTCAACTGCATTTTTTTTTAGTGACTTGCCTTGTTTGAATTCTTTTTTTTAAATACTCAGTGTTGTTTATTTTTTAATAGATGTACCACTTCCCTCAATTTTTATTCATATTTTATCATGTAGTCTTGAATGAATAAGGACAAGTAACTGTCAAACAGGTTGGGGACATCCATGCAAGCCAGTCTCAAGAAGTGTACAACTCAGTGTTGGTACAATCAGTCTGAGCTTTAAATTTGCCATGGGTGTTGATGAGAGTGATTTGCAGAGGGGAGTGGAGACCCTGATGGGTCAGGCAAGTGGAGGTGAGCAAAGGCACTTAGATCTTTTACTCTTTCTCCTTCCAGCTTTGGCTCACTCCAGTTCCTCCATACCCAAGCATGACTTCTCCTTCTATCCTGAACACCACTTGTCTCTCAGCTCTCAGTTTACCAGTCATTTCCTTTTGGAAGCCCACCTTGCATTTCTCAGGCTAGGTCGCTGTTCCTTCAGTGTGCTTTATAGCGCCCTCTACTGCCCTATCAGGGAATTCACATCCCTGTGTGAACCTCTCCCACCCAACCATAAGCTTTGTAAAGATGGATCCCTTCCTTGTCTGTGTCCTTCAAAAACTCCCCACACCCCCACAATGTCTGGTAGAGAGTTAGTGCTCAGAAATATTTGTGGAATAGAAGAGGGGAGGAAGATCATGTCGCTTGCTTCTCAGAAATCTTCCACTACTCCCTACCCACTCCAGTGCATACAAGTGTGACTTCACACATCCCTGTATTGGGCCGGGTTTCCCTGAATGCTGGACTCCACATTCCCTGTCCTTACCTGTTGGAATCCCACTCCTCTAGTGCTCCACCCAGCTCTCAAGCACCTGCCCCACCTTGGGCTCAGGCTTCTGGGTCCCTATCTTCTGCAGCTCTCTGAACTAGAACATCATCTCTTCACCCGCTGATGCAGCTTAAGGACACAGAGGACCTCCCTCCCAGATTCCAGCTGAGTAGCACTGCAAGAAAGTGACTGAATGCAGCTGTATTCACTTTCTAGGGCTGCCCTACAAAGGACCACAACCTGGGTCCCTTACAGCAACCAAAATGCACCCTCTCTCAGTTGTAGGGCCAGAAGTTAGAAATCCAAGTACCGACTGGGCTATATACCCACTAAGGACTTTAGGGAAGGATTATTCCTTGCCTCTCCTACCTCCTGGTGGTGGTCAGTGGTCCTTGGTGTTCTTGAGTTCTGGCCTCATCACTCTAGTCCCTGCCTCTCGTCACATGGTGTCTTCCCTCTGCGTGCGTCTGGGCATGTCCAGATAGCTTCATTAAATCCAGTTGTTGGAGCTGAGGCCACCCCAATTCAGTATGACCTCATCCTTACTTGATTACATCTACAAAGTCTGTATTTCCAAGTAAGGCCACACACATGCACAGGTACAGGGGATAGAAATACAACATGTTTTAGGGGGAGCAAAATTTAACCGACACCACCAGCATTGTTAAGCATTTTCTGTCTTGCTTTCTGAGCATGCAGGGAGTGAAGTACAGCATGGAAATGTGTTTCACGTGTGTTCCAGTATCTCATTTGGGTCCTCAACACTCCCAGGTTCTGGACACCCCTGAGTTGTGTTCATGCACCCTTATATTCACCCACCACTGTGATTTTCTTTTCTCTAAATGTTGAAGTTGGTCGCTTGTTTTTATGTCCTCAAGAAAATATTTCTGTTACAATGAGATATTCCATCTAGAAGAGATAGAACCGTATCACATCCAATAGGGACTCACCAGGGTTCTGGAACTCTAACAAGCAGCCAAATATTGGCATAAGGGAAAGCTTAAGAACCTTGGATGGCATTAGATATTGCCTGATCAGACATTGTTGGCAATGGGCTGAGCAGTTGAAAGCAGATGAAATGAAGGTGATCTTGGTGCTCTGTCCATATCTCCTGGCCATTCTGAACTCTAGGATCTTACATGCAAACAAGTACAAAAATGAAATAGATGAAGAAGGTTAGGGTTCCAGATGCAGAACACTCTTGATGCTTCCTGGAAAGGTTTGGAAGACATTGTGTATCCAAAGGGACCCTATCCATGTGAGCAGCAGCCCTGGGGAGTTTTTTCCTTTGCTAATTTTTTTTTTCCCCCTCTCTGGCAGATGTTAGTATGGAAATGTGATCTTTAATTCCTTAAAGACCCATCTCCCTGGAGTTAATTCCTCTTTTGAAATCATAATATTTTCTGTAATGCTTTCTGGTCATCTTAACTCCAAGTGAAATGTTTTATATTCATATGGGGGAAAATTATGTGGGCTTTTGGCATGCTATTTGGGCATAAAAGACGATATCAACAGTGTTTAGAAGCAAAAACACGAAGAAAGTCAATTTCTGAAACCCATTGGAAATGGAATTTGGTGATCTTACATTTTCCCCTAGCATGGTTTAATTCCTTCACAAATATTGGAGCATTTGAAGGAGGCAAATGGATCTCATTTTCCTCTTGGGCATCTCTAATGATGGACCTTGCCCTGTGTTTATAAAGAGCAAGGCTGCAATTGCACATGAACCCTCCCAGTTCTGGACACAGGGATTGGTCTTTATAATCTCATTGCTCAAAGTTGCTGGTGTAGGAAGCAGAGAATTCTACAGCTCACCACTTGTTGATATTTGCCTGGTCTGGCTAAGGCCTGAAGTCCCTCCCAGATTCCAGGGCTACTTCAGGAAATACGTAGGATGTGGTATTGAAAGTTCTGTTGGCGAGGTCCAGGATCCCAGGGCTTGTACAGCTGCAAACCTGTTGCAGCACTGCTGCGCAGGTCTTTGCTTTGGAGTCCTACTCTTGTCCCTGCAGAAAGTAGAAGTCTACAGGATGGTTAGGCCCAAGAATGGAAGGAAAGTGCTCCTTTCTCCCCCCATCTGCTTAAAAATAGCCAACCAGAGAAAGACCATTCCAGCTGAAATTAATGGGAGTCATGCATGTTTGTAGTTGCTTAAATTGACTTCTGCATTAGAATAGCATACTTTTCTGAAGAGACCCATGCTGTCAGCTTCTCCCTCAATGAAGACCACGTGGTCTGAGCACTCATTTAATAGAACAATGCAGTCCATTCACTAATAGGTATACATTATAGTTGAAATTTGGGAAAGTATATTTTTACTTCACATGCATTCATAGTCTTATTTTCTTGTCCTATTAAAAATGTTCAAATCTGACTTGTGGGAAGGGAGAACTCATTAGTACTGAGTAATGAAGAAAACGCAGTTACACTAAGCCAGTTTAGTTTGTTCAACACATTCCACCCTCTGAGGCAGAATACACAGGTGTCCAATGACATGAGTAGTTCCAGTCTTTTCTCTTGGTGGTAAGGGATGTGTGAGGAAGCTCTGTCCTTCCAGGCTGAGCACAGCAGGAGGATCAGCTGCCTGGAGGTCCAGCAGCCTCACTGTCAGGGCTATTGTGCTTGGTCACCCTCTGGCCCCTCATGCTGTAATTGCAGGCCAGGCTTGAAAGCCACCCTAGAAAACATTTGTGAAGGCAGACTTGGTGTCCCAGAAGTCCATAGGGACTGATTCAAACCCACAAGCAGACTTTTCTAGTAAATCTAATGTTACAGGGCAGGGAGAGGTGCACCCCAGACCCCCCAAACCTTCCTATTCTAAATGGGTTCTGCCATCTGCCACATCAACACAAAAACATAGGAGACTTTAATGGGAAGGACCTTTAATACAATTAGGAAACAATACAGGTAAGGCAAAGAATCTAGTTTCTAAATCAAGCACCCAAAGTTACCCGTCTCCTCGTGGGTAAAACTCCATCCAAATGGGATTGGCCCAGAGCAAGGCCCCAAAGCCTGCCACAAGTCTAAAGCATCTTCGAGTGGGGACCCACAGAAAAGGGCCAGAAACAACCAGACAGCCCGGAAGGAAAAGAGCAAAATCAAAATCAAGATAAAAGCTGCCATTGTCACCTCCCCTCGGGTCTCTCACCCACATCTGTGTCACCCAGTCCACGACCAAAGACAAGCGCAATTTCTTCACATGTCCCTTGGCCCCATGTGCCTCCTCCAGGTCTCCTTCTGGATCTCCATCCTGCTTCCTTCCTTCCTCAGTCTCCTCTACAGCTTCTTCTCTAACCTACTCAGCTCCACCCTCCATTTGAGTGGGGCAGGGAACCTGGAACCTCCCCCTTTCCTGGGGACCACCCTGTTACACTAAAAGAACAGCAGAGCATCCAGGCACATGGTGGTAAAGAACACAGGTCCAAGTCCTGGTCGGCCACACCTGCTAGTGCCTCACCTTTGGTACCTCACTCCCCGGTGCCTCATCAGTTAAAGCACTTGGAATCTGACAGTGCTGGCAGCCACTGCCAGAGTGAATCACCGTGGCCTAAGCAGACAGCTGCGGTCCCACCCCACCAGTGCCAGGGTTTGGATGCTGCTCTGAAGCTGGCTTTGCCCACATTGCACTCATGGAGGTATGGCTGCGTGCTAATCCCTGGCACTCAAGCTCCAGAAGAGATGGGTGGCAAGTGGTTAGCAGCACTCTGTGATCAGTGCACCCTTGGAAGTGGAATAAGGAAGCAGAAGCAGCACCAACAAGTAAAGGGGGAGGAAATGCTCACAGGGAGGTGACTTTTGAGCAAGGTTTTGAAGATAAATAGGAGCTCACCAAGCATGCAGTAGGGCACAGTAAGCAAAGGACAAAGGAACGAAACAGGTTTATTTTTTTTCCAAATTGGGGGGAGGGGCAGGGAACTGCAAGTTCTTTAGCACAGATGAATGATAAAGCACAGGATGTGGGAAATACGGTGCGTGTTGAGACTGGAGAGGCAGAGAGAGCCAGAAGACAGGACTTGGTTTGCTGTGCCAAGGAACCTGACTTTTTCCCTGGGTGTGTAGCCAATTTCATAGCATAGTCTTCAAACGAGGTCAAAATTCCCAAGCCTTGGTGCAGCTAATAGAACTGTTTTTCCCTGATTTTATATTTATGATCATTGAAGGAAAAAGATTACAAAAGATTACAAAAGTCAGTAAACTCCATTTCTGATGTGAATTGCCTTTATGCTGAAGAATATTGATTTTTTAATCTCCACTCATTTCTCCATTTTTTTCATCAGCAATTTTCTTTGGCAAAGTTATTCTCAGATGCCTGGATAAGTACTTTTGAGAGTTGTTGTTGTTTTTTTTTTTTTAATGTTTTTTAAAGTGGCCTTTGATTGCATAAGAGCATCATGTAGAACTGTTTCCAGTGGTATCTTTATAGCAGGAATGGAAGCTAAGACTGATTATGTAATTGTTCCCTTAATTTATTCTCAGAACCTAACATGCTGCCAGCATATAAAAAATCTAATGATCATGAAGGCATCTGAGTGTCTTGCCTGCTCAGAGTTTCTGGCACCACTGCTCTTGCATTGTTCACCGTAGAGTAGAAATCAATGGTCTAAATGTGGCATGACTGCTCGCTCAGCCCTGAGCACCCCACATTCCTAGCTGTGCCTGCTCCATTTTGCATGTGCAACCCACAGCCAGCAGCCCTCACCTGAGAAAGGGTTCATATATGCTCAGTAGAGGCTCTCGCATGTTAACATTTGGATAAGGAGGCAGTGTGCTTCTGCTGCACTGAGGTTGCATTTTGCAAGGAGAGCAGAATACCATCTGTCAGAGGAGGTGGCGGGAGCGTGCAAATACTGCTGTGAATTCCATGAATGCTAAGTTGCTATAGAATTTTTTTTTAATTTAAGAGTCTTTGCATTTAGTTTGTTTGTTTGTTGTTTGTTCTTTTTTTTTTTATTTTTTAGAATAGTCCTTATCAGTGGCAGAAGATCCTTCTGTAGTATATTTTCAGTGCTGCCATATCGCGACAGTGCCCAGGTTGGGTATGTATATGCATGCTTGCTTTGTAGTTCTCTGGGTGAAAAGTTCTGACACCATGTGCTTAATGTGGCTACCCTATCCACTTTAAAGAACTTTCCTTGCTTTGATACTACAAATTCTGTTTTTGTAAATTTGAAAGAAAAAGTATGTTTCATTTCCTTTTCAGCCAGAAAGCTTCCATGTTACTGTGTGTGTATGTTTGTGTGCTCATATTCTCTGCTTTTTCTAAATGCGCATTTTGTCACCTCTTCCAATAATATACAACAAAAGCAATGCAACGGCACCCCATTCTGCAGGGCCTGTCGGCTTTGAAAAAGGTAGGTCAGGAAAGGAGACAGACAATCCATGTGGCCATCCTGCCTCCCTGCATCTTGGGCTTAGGGCTGGAAACTGACCAGCAAACTGAATGAAGCAAATATCAAAGCCAAGTGGCAGCAGAACAGACCTGTGTGATTCACCGCAGGCCAGAGGAATGCTCAACCTCTCCAAATCAACAGGCCCCTCCTTTTGCTCTGAAAAAAAGTAGGTAAGTGAGGCTCTGCCCTTGCAAAGCCTCCCTCATTCCTCAAACACTGTGCTCCATTTCTGCTCTGAGTCTTCACTCCCTTGTCCCTCACCTATTGACTGTGTCTGGTGTCTGGCATCAGGGAGTTGCTGGTACTTAGGGCAGATAGCTGACGGCATAGGAGCAATTGTGGGACCAATGCCAGGAGCACTGTGGGCTATTGACTCTGGCCTCTGCAAACTAGATGCTGGCATTGCCGCTGGTACTTGTCACAACTGTACACCACCCACACATGACCACGCCCCGCAGGTGGGCGTGTGGCCCCTGGTGCTGACTTGCTTTTTATCATCTTCCATGAGCTCTTTCCCAGTCACTCCCACTAACCACCACCTTCCCTTAGCCCCCGTAGACCTGCCAGACTTCGGGCCTCTTCGGTTCACCGTGGTCCTTGTTTTCACTTTATACTGTAAACTTGCACGGGACAGAATGTAGTTCATCTTTATTCATGAAATCCTGATTCATTTATTAAATGTATGCCATGCAAAGCAGTCATGATTTTACTGTTTACTGAGCACTCACTTTGTGTTTTTCATTCTCCACATCCTTATGACAAACTTGCAAAGTTGTAATTGTGACAGCAAGTCCTGCCCCTCAGAAGTTCTCCAGGATTGTGTATGTAGGGCCAGTGGGTGCCCCCAAGAAATGTCAAGGAGAGGCTTTCTGGGTCTGGTTGCATGTGTGAGCAGGCACAGTCTCTGGGGCTTTTATCAACTCACAGATACGTGTGACCCAGAGGCCAGATCATTCATCTTATTACATGTAATGGCCCCAGAGTTTAGAATATATTCATGTGAGCAGCCTGTGAGCATACCTGCAGGGACCTGGATCATCAGAAATGCATCCTCCCGCAGCCAGGATTGGCCTGGGCACTGTGATGCCGCCTCATTTTTCTGGATTTCCCTTGAAGACCTTTCTGCTTGATATATTCTTCCCTGGGCTGTGTTGCATTCATTCCTTTATTGAGTGTTCACTATGTGACTAGGTACTGGGGTAAAGGTAGTGAGAGATGGACCTGGTCCCTGCCCTCCTGGAACTCAGAGCCAAGAGGGGAGACACATCAAATTTCCCATGATTAATTCCCACTTCTAGTAAAGGCTAAAGATACTCAGTCAGGTGACTGCCAAGACAGTCTGATTTTGCCATGCTTTCATCTTTGAAGTAAGTTTTCATGTTAGTTTCGTTTTTGAAGGGTGATTGAAATTCTTTTGGCCAGAATGGGAACTTGAACCCAAGTCTGTCCAACCCAAGGATTTTCCATGACCCACCCTGACCCACAGGCAAGACAAGTTCATGTGCAGGGAAACCCTCTGTCTGTGAAATAGAGCTATTCTGCTAACTGCCTCCAGAGGTTACCTGAGGTTATCCCACAGGGTGTCTGGATACCTGATCCCACACGGCACCTGGAGCGCAGAGAGGTAGGTGGGGCCAGCTTGTCAAGGATCCTGGACTTCTTACAACAAATGAAATGCGGGCGTCAACTTGGAGAAGCTGAGAGACTCACAGTTTTCTGCTTGGGCAGCTCACCTGCAAGCCTCTGATGTTCCTCTGCTGGTTGGGGATAGCAAGTTACAGCCATGCGTCTCTTAGTAATGTTGGGGTCTGCAGGCAATGGCGATCCCAAAGCTGTTCCATAAAGTTTTAGGTGTGTGGTTGGACATACGTCATGTAAGTACACTCTATGACATTGACACAACCATAGCATCACCTATCAATGCATTTCTTTTTTCTTTTTTTTTTTTTTTAAAGATTTGTTTAGTTATTTATACAAGCACTGGGTACAGTCAGAAGCACAGGTGAGCAAGAGAATTCACCAGAGCCAGAGCGGGGAACAGAACAGGCAGACCTACGAAATACACTGCTGAGGGGAGCAGCAGGCGCGGCAGGAGAGGTCTGTCGCACCATGTGGGACCCTCGCCAGAGGCCAGGGATCGAACCAGCGCTGCAGAGGCTGCGGGCCCAGTGCTCAACTGCTGTGCCACCACGGGAGGGCCTCAATGCATTTCTTAAAACACTGCCCCATCATTCAGCTGTGCTTGATGGTACTACCTGTATTGTTCACTTGAAGATTATGTATGTGAGCCAAGGCAATAGGGATGCGCTATAACTTCAGCTGCCCAGGAATAGACACCCAAACCATCTGTTTCACATTCTGGTGGAATTGTGTGGCCCTCCACATTTTAGCACCTCAGAGGAACACTGGCTGGCAGCTGGGGTACTCAGGTTTAGAGTTGGTCAGATTGGGGTCTCCTCTACTGAGAAGGTCTTATGCATTTCAGGAGGGATGTCCATAAAATTACCTGTAGATTCAGCTATTCTGCCACTTTGGGAGAATAGCTTCTTCCTGTCCCCAGGAAGAAGCAGAATGAATATATGGGGTCACAGAACAGAACCTTCTCCATCTTAGATATGAACAAACTCAAACTTACCACTCCTTCAGAATTTACAGATGAGAAAACCAAGATGCAGATAGGTTAATTTTCTGTAACAAAGTACGTGATTGGACTCTTTCTAAGACCTAACGGAGAAATGAACATGCCTGCTTCTGCAGAATTTTTACATAAGTACTCTCAAAATAAATTATGAGCACAACTCGAAATATTATAATTTAGCAGCAGGAGGGTTAAGAGGTGTTCTGCTTTTTCAGTGTTTTAATGAACAGAAATCCTATTTATGAATAACTGCCATTTATCATAATTATTCTTTTTGCTGATGATTGAGAAACAACTGCTGAAATAATAGATATTTATCCTAGTAAATTATATACGTTATATCTTAAATGACTTTAGTTCATGCAATATTAACTAATATTTTTCACCTGTGGAAAATCCCTTTACTTTCATACTAAGACTCCCTCTGAGACTGGGATATAAGTCGTAGAATCTCAGGGGTGAAAAGGATTTTCAAACTTGATGTGATGTGGTCTATCTGCCTTACAGCTCAGACCTGGGGTACACAACAGGGTGAGGCTCACCCACACCCCAACAGCCAGCAGCACCATGACCCAGGACTCCAGCAAGCCCAGCCTGCTGACCTGGTGGTTTCTGTTTCCTGTGTTTCTTTTGTACTTGTACGTGTGCACTAGGCCACACGTGCCTGATTATTCCTGATTATTCCAGACAACTGCTGAAGGGGGGTAAAGCTGCAACTTCATCTCAAGAAAGTCTTAAAAACAGGAAATTCACAAGTTCATCCACTGTGTACTTGAACCTCCTGTACACGGGAGGCATCTATCAGGATGGCCTTATCTCTTTCCGTTTTCTTTTCTTGCTTCTCAGGCTGCACTGGAGCTTCCCAGTTGCACTGGTTCTCACATCTTAGCCTACCCTCCTTCCTAGCCTGACCACAGAGCTTAGTTCTTGGTTTTAAACAACACTTAGCCCTTATTTTGGCTCCTGACATCAGTTGATCAAAGCAGGCAGGCCAGCCCTAGGGGAGGTTTTACCGTCCATTCATATGTTCATTCATTCACATATCCATTCATGTATTTGTGTATTCGGTCATTTCTTGTGCTTAGTGAGCATGAGGCCCTGCTGGATACTGCCAGGATACAGGGATGAGAAGACCCTCTCTCTAGGAGCTCACCATTGAGCAAAGAACCAGACAAGTGAGGGAGCTCCAAAAAGGTGCTAGAGAGTGCTTTAATTGCTCCCCAAATCTTTATCAATACCCATATTTACAATAAATCTATAATAAATCTTCAATAAAAAGCCAAGGGTTTGCTGTGTAAAGTCTCTTTCTCCCCACCCTCCAAGTGTATTGCCATTCCTGCCTGCTTCCTCTACAGAATGCAGGCTCTGCCCACGTAGCATAATTCAGTCACTCTACAAAATCTATTGAACCATGTGCCAGACACCTTCCAGGCAGCAGGGACACACAGTAGAGAAAAAGTTTTTCCTCATTACCCTTTAATGGCAAAAGACAGAAAGAAGCTGATAAACATACTAACCATCAAGCAGGAGAGCAGTGTCCACAGTTGAACAGTGTCCACCTGGCATACAGAGGAAGGAGCTCTGTGAATTCGCAAGCAGGGATCAGGGAGCTCTCCAAGAGAAGGTGTTCTCTGGACATAGAGTGTGGGGTCTTAAAGAAGTGGAGAAGGGTATTCATCCTCAGTACTGGCTTCTGAGGGTGTTAGAAGATGATCTGGCAACTTGTGCACTCTCGGCCAAGGTCTCTGAGGCCTGACATGTTGAGAGAATTGGATAAAGCACCATCCCAGCTGGAGACCCAGAGCTCCTGGCACTGCAGGGTTCAAGCCTGAGTTGTAAGGGAAGTAGAGGGATGGAGACAAGTAGAGTTCTGGTACCAGGATGTCACTGTCATAGGCACATCATTTAGCTTCCTGGATCTCCTACCCTCATTTGAAAGAAAGGGAGGTTTGACCAGATTCTCCAAAGATCTTCTGAACTCCAACTGCTTGCCTGTGTGTTCTCACCCTGGCCACGCATAAGTCAGGTGAACAATGAGCTTATGAGTGAGACCTGCTGCTCCCCCTCCACTAGTGATCAGCTGCTGCTAAAGTTCTGGGTATTAGAATCATTATTCTCTGTCCAATTTTTTTGGAATTTGAGACTTCTTTTAAAGTGCAGATCTGGTGACTTTGCAGTTGCTTGGCACTTTGTTTCCTGGTATGGACTATGAGCTTAGGGGCTTAATCAGCCTGGGCTTGACAGCAGTGTGGCATATTTGGGGTCACTTTGCCTGCCACCAGCTTTATTCCAGGCTGGCAGCTGGATCATTCACAAAGAGTTTCAAGGGCCTCTGCTTGAAGCAGGCTGCCCTAATGATGGCCACCATCTTCAAATGGTTCTTCCCTGCCTTGATTTTTAGATAAGTATACTTGAGGAAAGAGCGTATTTCCTGAGGGTTAGCTGGTCAAGCGATCAAACATCTATGTGAACATGATAGTAGAGATCATAACATAAATGGGGAGAAACAATGCCAAGCACTATACTGAGCGCTCTATATACATTTGCTTATTTAAACTTCACAGCTTATAAGGTAGGTTCTGCCATTATCATCTTACAGTGTGGAGGCTGCAGCAGAGAAAGGCCAGGCTGGTAGACTGGCTGCAGGCTCCCCTGGTGCTGTTCTCAGCTTTGCCCCATTCCCACCCCTACCCCAGCAGCAACCCCAAAGTGCTCTTGCACCTGGAAAGCTAGTGTGTTTCACATACCCCTTGGGCTGGCCTTGCTGGCCACCCCAGCAGCAGTGGGTGGCCCTGGCTGACTGATGTGCATCTGGGTGACAGCGGTGCTCCATGGATGTCACCTGTGCACCACAACAGGGCCGCCTTCTGCAACATGGCCGCCGCCATGCTGGGTGGTGGTCTTTCAAAGCCTCGTAGGCTGCTCATTCACACAGTAGCCCAGGCAAAACCCAAACATCTTTGAGTGGAGTCTTGGGTGAAACAGTCATTTTTTTCTCCCTATAATTTCCACATTTGGGAACTTGCTGACTGTAGAGCAGGAAGGCCGATGGTGTGTGGGCAGGTGGCACGGTACAGACTGTGTAAAGTGTCACTACTGGCTGGTGACTCTGAGTGCTACTCACTTGTGTCTCCCCAGAACTTTCCCGCTGTGCCCCCACAAACATCCCCAGAAAGTGAGTTAGGACCAGGTAAGGGTCTTCCTCTGTTTTTCACTAACGTGTGAGAAGCGCTTTCTTTGAGAAAGTGAGCCATACCATCACATTAGAGGATTATTATTCACAGCACCAAACATGTCTTCACCTCACAAAGGATTAGTGACAGGCCCTTTTAAAATAAAGAGCTTGTTTCTTCACTTCTTAACACGCTTTCTTATTTCTTAAAATATTGTTTCATTTACAGCGTCTGCTTGCGTACAATACTTCTGGAAATCATCTGTTGGATGAGATGAGATGCTTCTAATACCCATCCTTTGTTCTTTCACTTTCAGCGTTGAGTATCTTGCTTGTTGCATGAACTCTCAGTGGCTCCAGTGGGCCTGGAGGGGTGGAGTGCAGGGTGGGTTACACTAAGACACAGGCTCCTCACCAGTGGGTTAGGTGGGTGAGGAGCAGTGGATTTGGAGAGTTCACAGAATGTCCAGAAAAGACAGAGACAGGCATAGACAGCAGGGTAAGCCAGGGGGAGACAGTGCAGACAGGACATACGTAGAGCCACAGCCGGGGGCTTCTGGGCAAACTACTGTTAGAGGTTCTGTTCTCACCCCATCTGGTGCTCATTTCAATTTCCTGCTTTCACAGAGGGTTTCCCCTGGACAAAGTCTAGGCTGCCTGTGGGGGTCTGGGACATGCACCTTTAACTGGATGTCGTGGGCCAGTCTGTGGGATCTGCCACTGTGGTTCACTGACCAGTCCACCTGTCCCCTACACTATGCCTCAGGGCCACTAACCCAGCATGAGCTCTGAGAGGGCACCCTCAGCAAAGTGAGGGTCTGTAGGAAGCTCAAAGTTCCCCCCCCCCACAACAAACACAGTCCCTTGAAAGAAGACCGTTTCGAATCAGATATCCAAATCCCCCGACACCATATTCAGCCAGGCCCCCAGCACAGCTCAGCAACTAGCAGCAGCACCAACCGTGCCGACACCCAGCCTGGGCACATCCAGCCCCCTGCCCGCCCTCAGGTTCTGCAGTGCTGGTGCCGGTGCCCAACCTCGACTCTCATCTGTGACTACTGTTCTGTTTAGGAGAACGGGATGGCAGTTGACACTCTTGTGCCCTGGGGGGGTTCTGCTTTTTTCTACCTGTCATCTTTCAGATTTGAGGCTTACGATCCCTGCCTAAAGCTCCTTCATGGTCCTTAACACAGAGACCATGTGGACTCTGGCCTGGGTTGTGTCCTCAAGAACATCTCTCCTGGGGCCTCCCTGGTGGCCTAGGGTTTAAGTCTCAGTGTTATCACTGCCACGGCCTGAGTTTGAGCCCCAGCCAGGAAGCGAACCCCAATATGGCATAGCAGACATCTCATGTTTCACTGCTGCTCCCCTCAACAGTGTATTTCAGTGGATCTGCCTCTTCTGCTCCCCACTCTGTCTCTGGTGAATCCTCTCATCCCCTGCACCTCTGGCCTACACTCCAGTTTCTATGCAAAAATTAAAATTAAAAAAAAATCTCTTCCTCACAACCTATTTTGACCTTAACAAGATACCTTTAGCCCATTAGATTCCTCTTGCTTTTGGGCTTTTATGTTTCTTACAAAGTTTAAAAGATTGTGTATCCCTGTACCCCATATAAGCTGCTTCTGGGCTAAATTCAGACATCTCCAGAAAGCTTCCTGGGGTGACCCTCCTCAATCTAACCAAATGTCTACTCATATCTGGTGGGGCCAATGCTTAGGCCTGTCATGTTACTTCAACATATATCTTATCTGCTTAGTAACTGTTCTTAGCCTCCTCTCTCAAAGCTCTGGGCACCTCCACATTGCAAGGGACACAGTAGACACTTGCTACAACATTTGTTGAATGAATGAGTAAAAGTAACATTTCTGAGGATTATGTCCCCGGGCTTTTGAGAATGGCTAATTGTATGAATCTATAAAATTTGTTAGGCCAACAAATGATGGCCAGATTGCTTTAACAGAAACAGTGGCTGCTGTCTCAGGAGCTCTCAGCCTGGTGCCTCATCCCTGCAGGCATCTTGATAGAAATGGTGCTGGACAGGTCGTCAGAAGGGACTGGAAGTTGCTAACAAGAATGATCTGATGTGGACCTCAGGGCTCTGCTTCTCCACGAGTAACTGTCATACCCACAGTCAAAGTTCCTGTGCCCACCATGACAAAAAAGGGTGGCAAGCTGCACTGGGATGCAGGTGCTGAGCTCACCTAGCCCCATCTCCTGATCTACCTAGGCAGGTAACTGACACCCGACACTTTGGCGTCACAGACTGGACACATCACATGGCCTCGTGGCATAAACACAGGCTGTGCTCCTTCAGAGTCACTCAGAGATACTAACATTCTAAATGTTAAACTCAAGAACACCAAGGATACCTTTTGCTGAGGTCACACCTGGCTTCTGCAGTCTCTGTTGAACCCCTTTGGAGTTCCCGACTTTCAGCTGACTTGCTTTCACAATGATCCTTTTGCTTAAAGCAAGGGCCATCTTTGGATTGAATCTAGCCTAGTTAGAAGAGAGTGCTTCTCCCAGGCCAGTACTGGGGAAGTAGGGAGCTTTATCCTGTCATTGGAGTACCCTCAGTCATGGGTATTGAGGGTGGGAATTGATCCCCACCCACTTATGCTCACATGCTTGTAGATCCTGCCTGCCCAATACCTTCTAGAGGCCGGCATGTCCATCTAATCCAGTGCACATGTTGGGATGGTGTCAGGACTTACTGACATGCTTAGACTGAAGACTGGCTACAGGCTGTGCTCACTCCTTTCAAATAGCAGAGCAGTTGAGCCCTGCATTCCACTAACCATTTCCAGGGATAGATTATATTTCATAAGCACAGGCCTATAGACTGAGCTTGATGAGTAAAAACCACTTCCAAGGACATGGAAGCCCATCCTGTACAAACAGGCATTGTTGCTTTGCCTTGGGTATCCATGAGCTAATTAAAGGACATCTGACATGGATGATTCTCCAGGTAATGCCAGTCCATGTGAGTTCAATGATAGGGAGCATGCTTTTGCCCCCAAAATAGATTTTTAGAACTAAAAGGAAGTTGGAAGCTGTCTTATCCTGTTCTTAGACTTTTTTTTTAGCTGAGGAAACCATTCTTCAACACAAGTTTACACAGAATTCCAATAAATGAAGCAGCTAATTACAGAGCATTTCCAGGAAAGTGGGAGTAGGAACAACAAGCCCACTCATTTCCTTGGTGTCTCTCATCGTCCCGTAAGGAAAACCGCAGTCCTTGTCCAGACCTGCTGATGGTGCCGGATGGGCAGCTGAGCCCAGGGAACAGTAAGGTGCCTGGGAGAGAGCTGGTGTCAGACAGAATTCTCAGGCCCAGCAAATTAACAAGGCTTGCTAGTCCCAGGTTTACTCATCTATAAAATTAGCTATGTCAACCTCAGGTAATTTTGAGAGTGTTGAATGAAATGCTAGGTATGAAAGCTCAGAGCACCCTGCTGGACTGCAGTATTCTAATTTGATTCCATTTTGGTCCAGTCAGAGCTATTTTTCATTGCTCTTTCTAAATGTCCCCCAATACACCGAGTCTTTCTGTTGGATTCACAAAGAGTTAGCCAGCTGTGCATTTCTACAAACACTTCAGTTCTTCAAATCAGCTGTTACTTGGTCTTTAAATTTCCTCAATGGTGGGTACTTATTTAAGAAAATCTGTTAAGTACATAAAAGTAAAAGGAAGATAAAAATTACCGAGCTTCACTTCCTAAACAAAGCCTTCATTCATATTTTGGTCTATTTCCTTCCAGTCTTTTTTCCCCCTCCAGTGTATGTGCTTGTGTGGAATATGAAAACATGATTGTTTTGTTTTGATCTTTATTGCTGGTGGGAAGAAGTTTTGCCAAATCCCACCTTTCAAAACTGGTTATTGGAAGCTGGTTACAGGGAAGAGGAGCAGATGTTGCTCGTCAGTTTCACTCAGACTGTAACATCAAACCTTCCCATAGCTGTAAACACTCTTCTCAGATTAAGCTTGTAAAGTATACCAATTTCTGGGAAAAGTCCCAGCCTTAAACCAGCTTCCCTGCTCTCAATTGACAGTTGCCAAGGCCTGAGTCTTTTTGCCTTTTATCCACATTAGTCACCGCCTTCTCTTTTCTAGCATGGATTTGTGGTTTGGCTTGGTGACCCTCTGCTTACAAAATGAGTTGCAAGCAAGATTCTTGCCTTCCCTAAGTAGGCAGTCCCTACTTGATAAACAGCTCGTCCACACCTCTCCACTGAAGACCGCTGCTCCGCCTCTTGCTTCCCAGCCCCGCCTGTCCTCTGGGCTGCTCCGCCATTGCCATGGGCCACGAGTGGAAAATATGGGAACTGCAAAGGGATTTATGGGCTCAGGAGTACAGAGGGGACAAAATTGTGAAAAGCAAGAATAACTTAGAAGAAGGGATCCTGAAAAGGAAAAGAAAGTTCAGAGAGAGGTAGAAATAACAGAATTGACCTCCTTGATAATGTTGCTGAGGGGCAGCCCCAAGCCAGGAAACCAGGAGCGAGATTCAGCTTCTCCCTATTTCTTGGCCTGTTGCTGTTGTGACCCAAGCTCTTGCTTATACTACTGGGCTAGTTCAGTAACACTGCAGGCTAAAAGGGCACTGTGTGGGCTAATCTCCATTTATAACATCACGTCAGTGGGAAAATGCGTTCCGAGTTCCACACAGCCAACTCAAAACTTATGGGAACACAACCCACTGGTGAGGGAGAAACTGTAGGCATTGGCCTGAGGTCCAGTCCTGGATTGTTCCTGTGCATCAGGAGATTGTGCTGCCCAGGTGCTCCTTATTGCTCCTTATTTCCTGCAATATGGGCCTCAGTAGGTATTTCTGTATGTGTGTGTGTGTGTATATATATATATACACACACACATACACATATATGTGTATGTGTGTGTGTATATGTGTGTGTGTGTAAATATATATATATATATATATATATATGTCAGTCTGAAGGAAGTAGAAGCAAACCCCGATGATTTTATGATTGAGGATTATGTAAAATGACCAAACTAGTGATTTCAACAGAAAATAGTTTCTGTTGTGTATATAGCAATAGTACTGACCCATTCAGATAATCATGTCTGATTGAATGATAGTCACAGGGTTAGCTTCCTACAGATGTATTAGAGACCATACCATGAAGAAAATGGCCTCCAATGGAACACAGATTTCTCTGGGGGTGGGCTTTAAAATCGTCAGCCGCTTCCACGTAGTGTTTATTTCCTTCACTTTTGGCATGGGGTATTGAATGAGGTCATCCTCTTGGGTCCATTTTCTGAGTGTTGATCATTTTGTGATACAGAGAACAGCTTCTTCTATTCTTAGAGAGGGGCCTCTAAGTCTACATTCTGCCTGCCTGGCTCCCAGCCTGTTCCCCCTTCTTCTCGATCCACTTTCTCCCAAAACATCTCTTCATTGTGGAAAATAACACAGTCACAAATTGTGTTTCTTTCCTCACACCAAGCCTGTTCCCACATAGAGACAGATTCTGAAGTGATCTCATGGATGAATCATGCCGTTATCCAGCTGTATTTATAGGAGCTGCCTTTAGACAACGATTTTGGTGTAAGCTACATTAAGGCCCCTTCATTGTCTGCCAGTTACCCTTGGTGGGAATGGCTGTGGGTGAAGTGCTGAGTGTGAGAGTGGTAGGGCTCTAGGGTTGCTCAGATTTCCCTCTTTCCTGTCAGTTCTGGGCCTTATTCTGTTACTGAGTCATGGTGGGACAAGTTTCTGCTCTAATATGATGAAGTTGACCCAAACCAAGATGGTACGTGACTGTCTGAATTGGTGACAAATAGGACTTCTGAAATATCCATTGCTTGTCCTGTTGAGTTCCAGCGACTGTGTAATATCTTAATTAAAATTAGCTCACAAATGGGATTTATTTGCTTTCCTGACCTAGCTTTCAAGCTTTGTTTTTTGTTTTCTATACAACAAATCTCTCTCCTCTTTTTTTTTTTTTTGGTGAGGATCTGGAAATCCTGTTAATATTTAATTGGCTTTTAAATTATTTACACATCAAAGTGTTCATCCAATTGTTGTCTTTTAAAGAGCAAGTGCCAGTGGAACTCCTGGCCGACTTTCCAAGGTCTTGAGCGTGAGGCGTCATTAGGGAAGTGACCATGGACGGAAGTCAGGCCATCTCCTCTGGGAAACTGAAAGCCTTAGAAACTAGTTCATTGGATCACACACACGTCTTCCATCTGCTTCTGAGGTGTTAAGCATTTAAAGCTTATTCCCTTTTTTATTAAGAAGAATTATGATTCACTAATCGCAAATTCTCCTAGAAAAGGCCTTACCTTGAACTTCTTGTTATCCAGTCAGGAATCTTGTTTGATTAGTTCCATGCATTATGGCTCAGTGGGCCTTGAAAAAGGAAATAGGAAAGGTCATTTTGCCTGTTATACAAGATGAAATCAGGAGCTGGCCATTGTGTGGTTAATAGCAGCCTAGGTAATCCCCTTTGGCCACCAGGATATCTAGCTTGGCTATCTGCTCTGACTAGATGACTCCACAACTGAAATCATGTACATTCACTTTATGCCCTGGGAGCCAAAAGGCTGAGGCGAGGGTGGGGGCGTGGGGGTTTCCATCCATCAAGTTACAGACTTTTAAGGAGAGCTTGTTAAGTGAATTGTGATACTATCCTTGAAGGGTGTTACACCCCCCCAAAAGAAATAACCTATATTTCTGCTCCTTGCTTAAAGGTGTAAGTGCTCCTTCACTGATTCTTCACATGCATTTTCATCTCCTGTTTTAATCGCCCCCTGATTTTCTGGGAACCCCCCCCCCGTCCCTCTAAAGCCACCCCCAACCACTTCACAGCCCCAATGACGAGCTTTGTTAAAAAAAAATCTTTGTGCTGGGTTTCAAACTGTGTTGCACACAGCCTCGGCAGAAGTTAACAAACGAATAGAATGAGAAATGAGCTCTTGTAGCTAAATAAATCTGAGCTGCAGCATCACCAGGAAGGAACCAGACTGAGCTTTGTCCACAGTTCTTTACTACTAGCTCTGCTGAAATAAGATCTTTTCCTAAAATCTGATTAAGCCTGTTCATCTCTGAGAGCAAGCTATGGCATTTGAACCTTAATGCACACAATTTTGGACAATATCCACATATGGTATTTGAATTTGCCTCCATTCCATTTTTAGAAGGCAGTAGAACATAAATTAATATTTGAACTCTAGATGTATCTGGGGAAAAAATAATCTAGGCTTTTCAAAGAAATTGAAAAGTCCAACTATAGTTTGTTTTTAATTACTTTCAGCTGCAATCCCACATTATCCAGCTCAATCTCCTGGTACTGGAGAGTTAATGTTGGCTTTTAAGCCAAACAGATATTTCTATTTTCATACACCATTTTAATGAGAATTCAGAACAATGAACTTAGAAAGAAAACATCAAGATTTAATCACTACTCTCCTGGGACTTCTATTTACTCTTTTTCACTGGAGTTTATATAAAGATTCTTTTGGAGTCAACCAGCTACACCAACTTTCCATTGTGCAGGCGACTCTGACTCTTCAGGCTCCCAAAACAGTGGAGCAGCAAAGGTCAGGGTCTCTTGACTGCCTCACACTCACCTGTATGGCCTGACTGATCAATTACCTTATCTGTAAATTAAGTGGCACATGTGACATCAATACTTATGGAGGTGAAAACAGGCAAATAACTGCAGCTTCAAATGGTTTGTGTTCGTATAAGGTTTCAGTGACACAGGAGAGCATTTAGCTAAGGAACCCAGAAGTTTCTTAGCCTCTTTGTGGAAGATCTTCAGAGTCTTAATATATACAAATTCAAAATGCTGTTAAACCCACATTATTGAATTAGCTAAGATGAAGTGTATTTCATTTGCTCTGTGTGTGCACGCGTGTGCTCTGAATTCAATCCTGCCAAAATGGCAGCCGTAAGTAAGTGACGGCCTTTCCCTAAATTTGAGGCAGAAAAGTGGAGAAGTCTGCCCTTGCTGTCACCATAAAACGTTCAATTTTCTAGAGCAGTCCTAACGTTTATTACCATGTCAGTGAAGTTTTCAAAGTAGGGATGAAGCAGGTAAGAGCATACCTGCTTCTGTGTACAAGCAATATTTCTTTTTTTTTTTTTTAAAGTCCACTTAACAAATTATTAGTCCCCCTTCTACAAGACCAGAGGGAAATTCAAACTTAATTATCACTAGATATCCCTCACTCTACCCACCCCCTCCAGAATTGTGGAAGGCTTGGAGTCTTGTGAAATGCTGTGGATTTGGGGAGCACTCACTGCTCATTGATGTAATCTGGCACTGCTACACTCCCATCACCATGGTCCCCTTAGGACAGAAATGGGTCATGCTCACCCACGACCCCTTAGGACAGAAATTGTTCTGTGCCTCATGTAGAATGTGACTTTCATCAGAGCTGGGAGTCCTGTTTCCAGATACTGATGAGGTGCAAGACATGGGTCCCCTTTGTTGGTGGACCTCCACAGAGGTCACTTCCTCCACACTGAAGGTAACCCCACTGTGCTGGCTCCACTTATACAGTCCTGCCCCTCCCAGCCCTTCTGGACTCTTTATAGAGTCTCTTCCATGACCTGTGGCCTAGGATGTTAATATCCCCTGGGCCAATGGACAAAACACAGTCAGGCCTCCTTAGGGAACAAAATTGGGAGATAAAATCCAAGTCACTAAGTATATCATCTTGGACTATTTATCTTGCCATGGGAAGTTATAAATTAGTAGTAGCCAGTGTCACAACAGGAAAGCAGTAAAGCTTATTTATCTGATAGAGTGGCCACCCTCTATAGGTGGCTATTTATGAACTAAAATTAAAATTTCCATTTTTCAGCCAGCTTGCCATACTTGAGCACCCAATTAGCACATGGCAAGCAGCTGCCATATATGGACAGAGCAGATAATGAACGTCTCCATCCCTTTGAAGCTCTGTTAGACAGCTCTGATGTAAAATGCAATGCATGTTTTTCCCAGTAGCAGTTGAGGGTAGACCCACTACTCTCCTAGCTGATGTTCTCATTCAGCTTGGCCTATTCATTTATTTAGCAACATGTGAAAACTTAATTTTTTCAAGTGGTGGTAAAATACACATACCACGAAACTTACCATTGTAAACAAGTTGAAACATACAGTTCAGTGACATTCAGTCCCTTCACATTGTTGTGTAACCACAATCCATCTCTAGAGCTCTGTTTATCTTCCAAAATTGAACTTATACCCATTAACCAACTCCTGATTCCCTCCTCATCCCACACCCCCACCCCTGGCAACCACCAGGATTACTGTGAATTGAATTGTTTCTGTCTTTTGGCTGTTCTCAATATTACTGTTATATCCATCATTTTATATGACTATAACAGTCCCCATTTTCAGTTCCCTCAGTATATACCCAGAAGTCGAATACTACATCATGTGGTAATTACATGTTTAATTTGGGGGAGAATTGCCGTAGCCTTTCACGGTGGCTGCACCATTTTATGTTCCCACCACCAGTGCCCAAGGGCTCTCATCTACCCACATCCTCTTGAGGCTTACACGGATTTTGACAGCCACAGACAAATCGCTTCCCTCCTGTTTCTTTGTTTTAATTATATGATGCTGAGGGACCTAAGCAGCTCTTCTAGGAACTGTGTAGAGTGGGCCTTCATTATTTAATAAGTAGAAAGAAACAAGTGGGGAGCCCGTGGGCAATGGTGAGCAGACCATCATGGTCATTCTTGAGAGAGCAGTCCCTGTGGTTGATGTGGTACAAAGTGGTGGACATTTGCGCGTGGATTTTTCCTTTGCCTGTGGCCCAACGTGTCCCTGAGGCACTCAATCACCTGATGTAAGACTCCCCGTTTCTTTCAATGAGGCTTGGGGGTTATCTCATGGAGAGGAGTCTTGGATCTTATGTAAACACAAAGTATAACTTCTGTGATGGCTCCATTTCCCCTGGGGGAGGCGCAGTGAGGGGAGGAGAGGTCATGAAAGGCTGGATTGGTGCTGTGCACTGGGCGGTGTGCATCTGGCACCTAGGGCCACCTGGCAAAGGCAGGACTGCCCAGGGAAACTGAGCCTAAGAGCAAACAGAGATGAAAGGAAACTGCTGGAACAACACCCATGTTCAGCACTGACAAGTCAGCAGAGCCAGACTTCCTCAGTTCAGTGAGTGAGTTTGTTTTCGCAGTCAGATAGCAGACAGGACACAAATATGGGATGGCTGTGCTTGCCTGCAGCTGGCTCTCCATCCAGGCACATTCTGGTCGAGGCCTACTTTAATACTCATTTCTTTTTTTGTTTTGTTTTCTTGCCCCATGAAGATATTCCTTTATTTTATCTCACTCATCCCTAAATAGCATTCTCTGACTGGAGAAATGGAAACAAGGGAACAATTGTTTGGGAATTGGGAATCGGAGGCATGTGCCTGCAGGGTCTGGCTTTGGGCGTGCAAGAAAGAGATCCTCACAAGCAAGCTGTAGGTCCGCTAATGAGTTGCAGGACCCACTGTAGATAGCTGTGGTGAGCTCCATACCCAGCCACAAACCCAAGGACTGTTGAGGATAAGAATTTATTTCTTTCTCATCTAAGAAAGGGGGTGACAAAGAGAGGAGGATTCCCCGCTTTAAGAAGTAGTCAGCAGCTCCACCGTGCCCAGGAAAGCCCCCTGGTTTCCCATGAGCTGATGTCTGAGCCCAGGAGCCTTGTGAGTGGGAGGGGATGTTGGCGCTCCATGGCTTCTGGGCCTGACTTTTGCCCTCAGACTTTGTTGGTTGGATCTCTTTTATATCAAAGTGGGTAAAACAGGGCAGCGTTGCCTGCAGAGGGTCACCGACAAGCCCCACAGGGCAGTCCCATTGGCCAGGCCCACACGATCGTTGTGTCGGTGTGACTGTGGTGTCTCGTGCAGTAAACGTGGTCATGGCTCTTTGGGGTGCATACAAAACCATTTTTTCTTCGGCTTGTCCTCTCCAGGGATTTGAAATTGGATGGAGGGAGACAATCAACAGGGGCCGTGAGCTTGAAAGAGATCATTGGCCTTGAAGGTGTGGAGCTGGGTGCTGACGGGAAGGTAAGGCCACCCGCTTCCAGTCAGTGGGTCTGTGCTGATACCACAAGGGCTGGGAAGCAGAGGCAGCCTGGCGGATCACAAACCTCACTTGTGGCTGAGGAAGAAAGTTCGGGGGCACTTTCCTGGGTGTACGACATCAGCCTGTGCACAATCCCCCGATGTCAGAAGGGACTCCACCAAGCCAGTGAGCCAATGATGAGATCTCGCACACCTTTCTCCATCAACACTGTTCGCGACGAGTGTGCCTTCCAGACCAATGTCTTGTGCTGGCCCACACATGTGCATGTTTTGGGATGGAGTAACAAGTTCACAGGCAAACAACATTCCCACTATGAGTAGGTTATTTTGGGTTTTCATAAGCATCCCCCAGCCCCAGACACACCAGCCATCAGGTTGTCCTGTTCCTCTTTCAGCCACAATTCACTGCTGGGTTGAAGTCTGAACCTGGGATCAAGGTTGAAAGATGAACCTGACCTTTTGTGCTGCCTCTGGATGGTCTTCATAAACCCTCCCAAAGCCAGTTTATGGAAATGATGCCAGTTTTTCTTTGGGGAAACCGCCCCAGCCTGCTTTGCTTGCTGCTGAACTGGTGGGGTGGCAAATGCCTTACCTCCACACCTCCCCCTGAACAGCTGATCACCCTTGTGCCTGA
Source organism: Talpa occidentalis (assembly GCF_014898055.3). NCBI lineage: Eukaryota > Metazoa > Chordata > Mammalia > Eulipotyphla > Talpidae > Talpa > Talpa occidentalis. Next base: position 39,270,966 of record NW_023601322.1, on the reverse strand, counting down.
ATGACATCAGCCCTGAGCTCTCAGTGTTGGGGTACATGTGTCAAGTTTCCCTGAGCAGGTGAAATGAAAGGCATTAGTTCCAGCAAGGTCCACCGGAGGTCACAGTCCCTTAGTCAGAAACTTGTAAGATGCGATGTGTTGTGGAATTTTGTACTGGGTGGATTAAAAAAATGGAATTTGGTCTATGCTTCATGTATTGTGCAATATCCCAACAGTTTCTGAGACAGTACTTGTCAAACATAACACGAATATTTATGCCAAGTGGCATAAATTAAAACTGAACAAAGCCTCAAGTCAGTTGGGTTAAGGTTGTGGCACAATTTGGCACAAATGAGCACCAGAACAAACTTCATTTTTCAGATCTCATTGGATTTTAAAATTACAGATCTGAGACTACGAGCCTGAATGTAGCTGGGTCAGAATGTGAGCCCCACATTGCCTGGAAGTAACCATTTGCCTGTTTTGGCTTTATTTTTCTAGACTGTTTCGTATACCCAGTTTCTGTTACCCACAAATGCCTTTGGAGCCCGGAGAAACACTATAGACTCCACCTCCTCCTTTTCCCAGTTCCGGAACCTGAGCCACCGCAGCCTCTCCATAGGCAGGGCCAGCAGCACCCAGGGGAGCCTCGACACAGGTAACCTCAGGCCTGGCTGGATTTGGGTAGGTGGTGCCTCTGTGAAATGAGTCTCTGTGTGTGCAGACCCAGAGACAGGGGCCATTGGAGCTCATTGATGGACTTTTTGGGCAAGCCCCTGATTTCAAGCTGTGCAGACTCATGAGCAAACCACAGGGTGATCTCTTCAATGAAAGGCCTCAGTCACCAGCCCCCAGGCTCCCACAAGGAGAAATGCCAAGATCACCTGACCCACATAGCATGGCCAGCTTCCCCGATTTCTCACCACCACACAGCTCCTCATCCCAGCAGTTACCCGGCTTGTACCTAAATTTTTATAGTGCACATGTTGGGAGTTTCTTCAGCAATTGTGTTAGCATAGCAGGCAGGTGTGTGGACTCAGCCACTGAGGGGAGACTCGCATGCTCCCAGCTTTGCCTATAAACCTCTCTAAGAACTGACACAAGGGAGAAGATATTTCATGAAGTATTATTTCTACCCGCAGAGACACTGTGGTGAACATGAATGTCCTAGGCCTGCTTATGAGCTGAGTTTGGAATCCCTGTCCTGTTTCAGCCACCTGGTTCTTTATAGCGATTTGCCTGGACGCTTGCTCTGAGTTGTGTTCACACAGACACAACAGCTTGCCCAAAAGTATTTGCCCCAAAAACATGCTTCTCACAGGACACAGCTTGAGTCTATTCATTGGATCTGCAGGTTTAGAAAATGAGACTTTTCAGGGCCATGTTTTGTAGTCTGAGTGTTCTCTTGCATGCGCTCTGAAGTGTGCTCTCCCGGGTCAGGGAGATGAATACGTCATTTTCTAAAATGGAAAAAATGTCACAATCTTAAATATTTGGTGATTGCAGGGCCCTGCACTTCTGCACTTCTGCAGGGCCCTGCACTGCACTGGCATACAGAGCGCAGAGCTGTCTCCTGAAAGCTCAAGCGAGTGATGTGGCTCTGAGCTGACTGACCTGAAGCCAGTCGTCCTTCAGTCTAACTTTGCACTTGGCTGTCTCCCTGCTGCTTTAGCTTCAGAGGGTCTGGGGGTCCCTACTTATTACTTTGCACTTGCTCCTTAGGTAGTGACCTGGGAGACTTTATGGATTATGACCCAAATCTCCTGGATGATCCCCAGTGGCCTTGTGGCAAGCACAAACGAGTTCTGATCTTTCCTTCGTACATGGTGAGTAGCCCGTTGATCTGATCAGTGAGCTCACCCCTCAGTCTCTGGTGGCTTGGAGGTGCTTGCCTTAATAGAGGGGCTGCTCTGCCTTGAGGGGTGGGGGCAAGGGCTTGTTCAAGCACTGCTGAGCCTGGGGACCTGCTTGAGGACTCCCGAGTGTGTGTTGCTATGGAAGGTCCAGCACGTGCTTCCATCCAGAGCTCTACCGGTCACCTGGCCTGCATCTGCCACTTCAGCTTCCAGCTCAGGGCGGGAGACCCTCCCTTACGAGAGGTGTGCCCTACCTTATGCGCCATGGACCTCTCCAGGGGACGACCAGACCCATCACTGGCAGTGCTTAGTTCAAATTCAGCTCTGTTTGGCGTTCTTGGTGACGGTGGCCATAGCACGCCCTCTGAGCAAACATTTGGCACCAGGCTCTGGATGACAGAATTATCTTCTGGGAAAGTGAAAGTAGGACAATGTGGGTGTTAAATGCAAAACCTTCCCTTGCTGTTTTTTATTTCATGGACTTTTCCTGTTTTTCTCTTTGTGTAATTTTGGTTTCTGCTTTTGGCCAACCCATCGTTTCCCACCATTCCTGATGGCTGTTTGTCCAGCAGGGTCCCCAGCGGGGTCGGGTGTACTTTCCTCAAGTAGATGTAGCCTGCCTCAGAGGCAGGTTGAGCCTGGGCTGCTAAGGGTGGCTGGGTGTGACGCTGGCTTCTCGGGGAAATCTGTGTGCCAGGTACACCACGCACAGTACCCAGCAGGAGAGCCCTGACCCAGGATGCCCTCGCTGTCTCCCTGCCAGGCCAGACTGGGGCAAGCACACCCAGAACATCCTGCCTCTAATCCCCTTGCTCCTTCCCAGCCTGTGCTGTTCTCAGAAACACAAATCTCAGGAGTCAATTGGGGGTTCTTTTTCTGTTTTAAGCTTTTGTGTCTACAGAAGCCAGACTGAGACCCAGCCCCAGGCACCTGAATACTCACTAGGAGCTTAGAGTCCTCAGCAACAGGCTGCTCCCCACAGAATCCCTCCTCACTGAACATTTGGCAAGTAGCTGACATTAGGCAAACACTAGGCAGAATTCAGGCCCTTGACAATTACTTTCAGCATCTATCTCCTTGTAGTTTGGCAAGTAGCCTAGGGATCTTTCTGATATGTCACTTTGGATCAGAATGAGTTACCAGAGGTCTTTAGTTGAACACTGCCCCTACTCCTCACTCTTCTACCCTTATCACCCAACTCCTAACACAGAAAGAAAATCCAGAACCATCTATATCTATTTTTTTTACTCTATTCTGTTAGATTATTTGCTTCCTTTTAAAAGGGTCTTATTTTTAAAAAATTCTCAAAGGGTTTCTTCGTATTAGTAGCTCCTAGTAAGTGTTAAATGACCAGAACCATTGCCCTGATGTTAGGAGAGATCAGCTAAAATGTAGAGACTTAGGTAAGGATTCTTCATGGCTTTATTTATTAAAGCTCACTTTATTTATTACGTAGCGTGGGCAGGAAACTCTGGTTTCCTGGGAGTCTGGGAGTCCGAGTGAGGCTATCACAGTTGACAGACAGGAAGTAGAAGGTGGGGCGGGGGGTGCAAAGCCAGTAATGCTGGCTCAGTGTTCTTGCCACTTGGCCTCTGAATTTCACATCCCTAAGCACTCAGTGGCAGAAATACCAACCTCAGGTAGGACCTCAAAATGATTCTTTGAGTCATCAGTTCAACAAATTTCTGTGTAACTAAGAGAATAAGAAGGTGAAGTATTTTTGATAGAATTGTGGTTTGGTGGAGAGTTCTTCTACACACATGCATGTCTGGTGACAACCTGTCCATTCATGGGCCTGTTGGACTGGTGCCAGGTCTGATTTTTTTTTTCTTCAAATGATTCTATTGTGAGTAGCAAGGCTTTTAATTTTTGCAGTCTTCATGAGCAAACCTGCACACTTGGATAATTTTTCCTTCTTGGACAGTGTGCTGTGCCAAGTCAGCACATATGTCCTAACCTCCTTGTTTTATGTTCCTAAGTGGGTCATTTTTCATTTCGCCACATTGAATCTGCAGCCTGTGCTTCCTATAATAGCCCATTTTTTTTAGAGAGTGAAATTGCTCATGGAATGCATTTGCCTGTGCACCTCCGTAAGACCTACATCTCATGTTCTGGCTACAGATGTTGGTACTTTGATAAAATGTGGGCCATTCACTTTTCAGCATTCTCATCCAAGTCACTGATGTGCCTGTCATGTGCTGCAGAGAGCCTCAGGCGGCCTCCTCCCCACAAGCAGGTGTGGATTATAGGGCTGTTTCACATGTATTTTGCATTGCACTTGCAGAATCAAGAATATGAAGGGGTTTTGTATCTGAGGGTGATCCTGCTCTGATACCTGTCATTCCACTGTTTACCAGGGTTAATTCAGCCGATCTGGCTGGGTTAGTTTTGCCTGTCCTGGAAGTTCATATAAATGGAATCACATACTGTGTGTTCTTCCTCCTGCCTTTTTTTCTTCTTCATTTGTCCTCTAACCCACAACTTAATAGCTCGTATTTCAGGTGTTAGTGTTTGGTTTTTTAATTGCTGAGTAGGGATCCATCATATTGTTGTGTCATCGTCTGTATAGGGACATTTGGGTTTTTCCAGTCTAGGGATATTATTGTAAATAATATTGCTATGGACATTCTTGTACAAGTCTCTGTGGACCTATATTTTCACTTCACTTGGGTAGATACCTTGGAAGCGGCTTTCTGAGTCATAATGTAGGTGATGTTAACCAGCCAGCATCTACTTGGGTGCATGTTCTTGTTCATGGTTGTGCTGCTACTTTTGCCACAGTTAGGACATGCCTTAAAGAGGGAGTATTCCAGAGGTAAGTGTTTCCCCAAGGCCCCCAAAGAAGCCTGTTATGGACAAAGTTTAAGTGACCCCCCCCTGTAAAAATTTACCATGTAATTGCAGTTCTATATCTATTTTTAACTTTGATCCATGCAAGTCACTCGTGCTGTTTGCCAGTGTGTGAAAGGGCAAAGGTGAAAGTTTGAACTAAAGGAAAAATTCCTGGGGCAGGTGTGGAAACCAAATCACAGCTGCCCCTGTGATTTGGCCTTAAAGTTTCTAGACGGTAACCACAGAACGTGAAAGTATGTTGAGCCCCCGGGCACAGGCAGGTTCTTGTAGGGCCTCAGTAATGACCGTGCTGCTCAGCATAGAGAGGGAAGGGCAGCGGCCTGTGTCAGAACCAGACGCTGCTGCTCTGTGCACCGCCTGGCTTGTAATTAAAGTTTCACTAGAGAGCAGTTATTTATCATTAGAACCTGGCAGCTAAAGTTGGTAATGGTTTTACTTTTTTTCTCTCCCTCTTTTTGGGTGTGGAGAGCAATTAAGAGGAGAAAGTGAGAGAGCTGACTGAGATAATGCCAACAAACTTAACGTTACCTGAACGGATTTCTGGATCCTTTTCAGGAAGGAATCTCTTGCTGTTTTGACAGCAGAAATAAAACTGAGTAACCATTTTTATGATAGTAAAGGTATATAAATCTCAAGGGAGCATCTCTTGGATTGAGCTCCATGGTAAAGTGCCTGTACTTTTGTTTACTTTCTATTGCAATCCTTGTACTGATGGAGAAACTCCTTCCATCCCTCAACTTCCCCATTGTAGGACAGCACAGAGCAGGATCTCTATTATCCTATGCAGATGGATAAAGGAGAGTCTTGGAGCCCTCGGTGGCTTTTCAAGCTTTTATTAGGATTTTACCAGGTACACGGCAGGCAGGGAGGCACGGGAGCCAGGAGGCTGGCAGGCCACCCAACCCCCAGCAAGTCTTCACTCTTTCTGGGCTCTCTGTCACTCTCTCATGGTTTCATTCTCTCTTTTCTGCTAGTCTTTCTGTCTTCTGGTTCTCTTTCTGCTCTCTCACTTGTTTCTCTCGGTGGTTCTGTTCTGTGACGCTGCCCTTGTAAGCCCATCTCTGCCCAGGTGTGCCCACCTATGCATGCCCACACCCTAATCCAGGTGCCCGCCATCTGGAATGCATTCAAGGACTGCAGGGATCTTCCATCATCAATCCTAATGGCGGGAGGGCAGAAAAGCCTAACAATCATTTACCCTACACCCATTGACAGGAATATATCTTAGAACCTAATTGTTCAATTCATTATGAGATACTGAGCATGGGAAATAAAAGTCTCAATAAAAGGAAGACTAATTCAGTCTTCCATGTGGTAGATGACTGGACTCTGCTATCCCCCTCCACCCCTTCCGTATTTTTTCATTGAAGCCTGTCCCCATCAGAAGGCAGTTATTTACCTGTCAGCAGGGTGGGCTTGTTGAGCGCTGGGACACCTCCCTTGCTAGGCTTCTTCTGGGCTCCTCAGATTTCAAAATGCCTGAAGCATATTCTAGTCAGGAGATTCTCTCTAGGGAAAGTGACCCAACATTACAACAGCACCATTGCTAACCCTCATTCCAAGACCTGAAAGGCACCCACAGATTCAGAGTGTCCCCGCTTCAGGAAAAATCTGTCATTGCCTGTTTAGGAGATGAGCTGCGGGATCTTTGAGACCGCCAACTTTTGTTGAAAGCGTTATACTAACATGCTGTGTTGCGTCATGGTGGGTATTGTTTTTTGGGTTTTTTTTTTTTCCCAGTAACAACTTTATTAGATGTAAATGACCTCGTACAATTCACCTCTTTTAAGTGTACAATTATGTGGTTTTTACTCCACAGTATGGTCCCTCTATCACCATAATAAACTTCAGGACATTTTTATCCTCCCAAAAGAAACTCCCAAGCCTCTTTACCCCCAAACCCTTAAGCCCCAGGCAACCACTAACCTGCTTTCTGCCTCTGTAGACTTGCCTCTTCTAGGCTTTTCACAGACATGGAGTCACACACCATGTGGTTGTTTGTGTCTGGCTTCTTTTACATAGCATAATGTTTTCAAGGTTCCTCTATATTGCAGCATGTATCAGAATGTAGTGGGATTCTTTTCTTGTAAAAATAATACAAAATGGCTTATGAGCTTTGTCTTTCACCCAGACTGGATGTTGCTGCATCTGCTCCCTTTCTATGCACTCGTCCCTGATGTTCTATGATTACTTCGTGATTCTTAACACAGTGCTCCACACACATAGTCCATTAGCTGATGTTCCGAGATGGCCACTTAAGAAGCATACATTTAAAGTGTATCTACAGGTTCTGGGTGTGTGTGAACCCGGGGCCATTCACCCAGTGTCATCACAAGCAACTAGAAACACTACTCCAGAAGTTTCTGTAGGACCAGTTTTTTGGCAAATACCTGAAACTTTGCACTACCTGGTAAATCTATGTGGGAACAGAAACTGTCAGCAAACACAGCTAGTCCTCCCTCTCCCTGATTTGCATGGTATTTCATTTCAGTTATAAGGGAAACTGAAGAGCTGCTTCCCTAGGAGAAGGGAGTAAAATCAGGACTGTGTATTTGGAATTTGTTGGGTAGAAGTAGAAACAAATGCAACCCCAGACTGATTAGTCATCTACACATTTGCATAGTTTCCTTGTGATCTACTGTCCTCCTAGGGAAAAGGATTTAATGCATAGAACAGCCAAATGCCCAGCTGTTGGTGGTTAGCGAGCCTTAGCGTAGGTCCGGTCTCTCAGTTCAATTACTCTAGTGATCGTGCAACATCTGCTTTCCCTGTGCTTGGCTGAGCTCAGAGGCTGTCAGACAAGTGCACTGGGAGTGGATAGCCTGCTTGTGCAGTGGCTTCTGTGCTGGAAGGAGCCGCAGAGATCACTTTACATCCTTCCTTCTTTGCACAGACCAGGAAACTGAGTCATGGAGTGCACTGCTGGCTCTTGGGCCTACCTATAGGTAGGCCTGGGGCAGGGACCAGCTCCAGTCCCCTAGGGGCTCCTCTGACCAAGAGGGGAGCAGTAGCAGAGTCTACAGCACAACTGTTCAGAGCTACTGTAGGATTCTTGGAAGGATTTAGAGGCCAGGAGCATGGGGAATGAAGACAGCATTGTAACCAGGCCCAAAGTGGAAGCATTTTTTATATTGTTTCTGTTGGAATCAGATCAGCAACCTGTCAGTTTGAGCCTCCCATTTTCCAGCATAGTTTTTGGGGATTATGTACCCCCTCCACACACAGACCTGCTGCCTCAGTTTCTACCTGTCCCCTCCCTCTGCACTGGTACCCACTTTACCCTAGAAGCCTTCACTTTATGATGGGTCAAGACAAGACGGTACCCAACTTCAGTTTCATGGAGGCCCCTCTCTCCTCTCATGATGGGTCAAGTCTTTATTTTCATAAAAATCCAAGTGTCAAAAAAAATTTTTGAAAGCAAAGTATGCCTCCGTGTCTCTGCAACAGGTATAGTAGACTTCCAACTAGATAACTAAGCTGTGATCTTACCATCTTTTACTGTCATCTCAGAAGGGATTCACAGGTGCCAGCCCCAGGATTGACCTTTGTAATTCCATGTCCCTTCTCTGGCAGGGCATACTATGTACAGGGCGCCTTTCTGAATTGTGTCTCTCCAGACATTCTGTATTTTGGGTTGTGTCTGTTTCCCTAGCCTAACTCTCTTCTCTTTCATGCAGCCGTGCATACACAGCTTTCCTGCTCCCAGGCAACTGGGAGAAAGTGCATTCCAGGACCTCTCCCCCAGTAGCAGAATAGCCCCCTCTGCAAAAACTCAAGCTACCCGTCCATCATACGGCCTGACTCAGCTGTCGGCTGCTTCTGGGGTTACAGAAAGCCCTGCATTGGAGAATCTCAGGGCATGGAATTAAGTGGCATTGTAAACAGCAGTCAATCACTGTCCCGGACCAGGAAGGAACCATAGCCTGTTTATTATCACTTTGATTTGTAATAACGAGCACTGGAAAACTCAGGCATTGCCAGTCTTTATAAACCTACAATTAGACTGATAGGGAAGCTAGAGCAAAGCATTGCCCTCACTTTTAATTCATTCTCAAGTCAGAAACAATGACTGACCAGGTGCCCTTTGTAATCCTATGCTGGCCTGGCAGTCCAGCCTCCCATCACTAGGAAGGGAAGACATCTCTCAGGAAAGAAGGTCCTGCAGAATGGCATTACAAGCCTACCTATGGAAAGATGTCAGCCATGAAGGAGAATCTGATTTGCATAAAAATCACCTAGGCAATATCACAGTGCAGACACTAGGGCCCCACCTTCACGCGCTGACTTTGGTACTACAGCAGAGCCCAGCTTGCTGCTGTCTCCCCTCTTTTGTGCTCTTTATAAAATTCTCCAGTCTCCTTTAGGTACATTCTGTTCTGTCTGTTCTTCAAGACAAGGGCTCAGGGAGATGGAACCACTTTCTCCAAGTTGCTCAACTTTCTGGAGGCGAAATCGCCAACTCTTCCCCAGACCATTCCACCTGCTGACATTTCCAGCTACTTTCTACTGCTTGTTTCAGTCTGATTAAGATAGGAAAGCAGGAAGGCAGTGCATGTGTGAGCTCAGAGACCAGGTCCCAGTGCTGACCCTGCCTCAGCCTGCAGTTCCTGAACAAGCTTCACTTCACTCTGATCCTGTGTCCTCATCAGCCAAGTGAGATGGATGGAACACACTTGCAAAGTTTTTCCTCAGTGGGAGTCTTCTTTCAAGAAGTGTTACATGTATCTACATAAAAGACAGAAGAAAGTAGAGCTGCTGTTGCTGTGGGGACAGATCCAGACAACCCCCCCGCCAGGATGTCCTTGCTCACTGGGCTTCCGCTCCCAACAAAGGCCGGTGACTCGTGCTTGGGCCTGTCTGCATCACTGCCAAGGCATGACTCTGCAGAGCAGCAGCAGGAGGGGCCATATGGGCATTCAGGGCACCTCTGTGTGTGGGGAGGGGTGGCAAAGAAGGGAAGGGTGCTGGGGAGTTAGGAAGCAGAATTGGCTGGTGGGCCCAGCTTGAGGTAAAAGTGTCTGATGTGGTCCCCCATTCTGTGCCTGTTTCCTAAATGAAAAATCTTACTTCCTGTTTGACCTAGAATCTTGTCTGAGATAAAATAGAGCAGTTTTTTAAAGAAGGGAAACAAACCCATCTTGGAGGACTGCACTGGGGGAGGCGTGCACCCTGCTGGACCTTGGCAGTAAGTGACTCTATGAAGCCCTGTGTGCCCCCTCCGTGCCTGGCAGGGCAGTGCTGGGACACACATCTGCACACTGGCGCCTCAAGGCTGCGTTCCACTTCCCTGCCCTTCACCGGCATGTGGCAGGTGCACGTGGCAGGGGCCAGATGGGCACATGATGTGCTGGCTAGTTGCCTCCTGATTGGGCTGGAAAGACTATGGCTCCAAGGCCAAGACTATATAGCATTGTACCCACTGAGCCCATACATTCATCCAGAATTTGAGAAATCTCTGACAGGTGTGGTGGGATCACTTGAGTCAAGTTTGCTATGGTTGACCTTCATTCACCAGAGAAGCAAAGATGGTGCCTTTAAGGTCAGTGCGAATTTGGATGTGCTGGCTGTTTGCCGGCTCTTGGTTACTAATTGATACCAGAAGCTTCCCTTCGCCTTGTCTAAAATCATGTCCAACCAAGTGTCTTTGGGAAGGTGGTTTTGGGGCGACCATCCCAGGCCAGGCAGGGTCATGGTTGATTCGGGCAAATGGAAAAGGATCTTGGAGCCTTTGGTGTATCTGACATGACTTTAGTGCTGAAGCAGGGAGCCAGGTACATAGGCAGACCAATGGGCAGGGAGGCAGGTTGGCAGAGAGGCAGGCAGCAACAGAGCCTCCCAGTCCCCGGTGATCTATAATCTCCCCTCTCCCTCTCTGGCTTCTCGCTGGTTTCTCTTCTGTCCTCCAACCGCTTACTTCTCAGCCCCCAGGCCTCCATATATATATATATGTGCACACCCGGTGTACGCAGGCTTCCCGGCCCAGGCATCTGTAATCATAGGTGCGGGGAGGGGGTCTACTCTGCTCAAAAGTGCTTTTTCTGATTTGTTATCATGTGTGAGCAACAAAACCTAGGAGGAAAACAGGACTGCAGGTGGCAGCCATAGAGGCTAGCGGCGGGAAGGCAAAAAAGTTCCTGAGTAACCCGTTTTCCTTACAGTTCACAGAATGTCACCAAGTGTTGTTAGAGCCATTGATGAAAACTTTGATGCATCTTCTGGAAAGGCCAGGCTTTTGTCAAAGAAGAGGCTGGCAATGGCCATCCCAGGGAATCTACTTTGTTGTTGAATCTGTAGTTTCTTCTTTCTCTGGCTTTGCCTTATGAAAGTTGTTGCCCAAAGTCTGCCAGAAGAGGCATCACAAATTATCTTTGCTCTTAGAAAGCGTAGCCTGGAGTAGAAGGGATGATGCCAACTAGCCAGGATCCACGTAGAATCAGGCACACAGGAGTAGGGAAGACCGAGCACTCAGAAAGGGCTCCAAGGAGCCAGTCTTTAAGGATGGCTAGAATCAGAAAACAGAAATGGGAGAAAAGGGAACGTTAAGGTTCAGGGACTATTACTAGAGCTAACATTATATTCAGTTGACCTTTGAACAACAAGGGCCCACTCTGCATGGATCCACGTGTATGTGAATTTTCTTGTAAACAAGCAGCATAAACTTATAGTTTCAATAAAATATAGCACAGTGCAGTAAATATATTTTCCTTGTTTCTCCTAAAAGCATTTTCTCTAGCTTACTTTAGGAATACAGTATATATGTAATATAAATACTATATACAAAGTGTGAATAGACTTTATGTTATCAGGAAGGCTTCCAGTCAACAGCAATCTATTAGCAATTAAATTTGGAGGGGAGTAAAAAGTTATTACATATATTTTTCACTCTGGGGGATTAGTGCTCTTAATCTGTTATTCAAGGGTCAACTGTAAATACAATAGAATAGCATTACCTTTTAAAAAGAAGGAATTCTCATGCTTAATAACATGGATGAACTTTGAGGACTTCGTGGTAAGTGAAATAAGCAGACACAAAAAGACAAATACTGTGTGATTCCATTTATTTGTGGCACCTCAAGTACTCAGATTCAGGGAGAGAGAAATAGAATGGTGGTTGCCAGGGGCTGGAGGGAGAGGGAATGAGAATTAGCATTCAATGGGTACAGAGTTTCAGTTTTATAAACTGTTGAAAATTCTGGAGATGGTGGGTGGTGATGGTTGTTCAACAATGTTCAGGCACTTAATGCCATTGAACCTTACACTTTAAAATGGCTAAAATGGTAACTCTTTTGTTACATATACTAGACACTTAAAAAAATACATTTTAAAGCTTTTTTAAAAAAGATTTTATTTATTTATGCATACAAGAACTGGGGTATAGGCCAGAAGTGCGGGCTCAGGGGGAGGCAGTAAGAGGATTCATCAGAGACAGAGTGGGGAGCAGAACAGGCAGATACTGAAATACACTGCTGAGGGGAGCAGCGGGCAAGATAGGAGAGGTCTGCTACGCCATGTGGGTAGCTCCCTGGCTGGCCAGGGATCGAACTCGTGCTGCAGAGGCTGTGGATAGCTTCAAAGTGCTGTGCTTAACCCCTTGTACCACCAAGGAGACCCCTTAAAAAATGAATTTAAAAAAAAAAAATCTAACATTTATTGAGCACTTGCTGTATGCCAAGCTACACAGAGCATTTCTGATATAGTCTGAAAATAGCCTGTGAAATAGACACTGTTTTCATTTTACAGACGTGGAAATGAAAGAGGGCTGTTAAATAAGTCTCCCACAGCTAGACAACTATTAATAGTCAAATGTGTACGATCTGTACGAGTTCAAATCACATGCATAAACACTGCATGATGTGAAATGTAGGCACTGGAAGGGGTGTCCTACCCACCAAGCATTGGCTCCGGATGGTCTTACAGCCAGGTTTCTCGATGTCACTGGGATCTGAAAGGACAGGAGCTTGGTTTCCTGCAGAGACCACTGCTCCATTCAGGCTCCTGGGTGCAGCCAGCCCTTGTTGTGGCCCTGGTCAGGGTTTCCCCTTGTGTGGTGGTGGTGGAAGTTGTAAGTTGGCCATAACATGTGCATAATTATTACCCATGCCCCTTATTTTAAGGAGTGACCATGTCACCCAATCTGTTACAGACCACAGTCATCGACTACGTGAAGCCCTCAGATCTCAAGAAGGACATGAATGAGACCTTCAAAGAGAAGTTTCCTCACATTAAGTTAACACTCAGCAAAATAAGGAGGTATATGGGGATCAACACCCACTTAAACTTTCCCACAGACCCCTCTCCCAGCACATGTGAAGTTCACGCTGTGCATGACGGGTCTGCTGGTGGTTCCGGGGAAGTAAAACCCAGCACATCTTGGGAAAAGAGGCTTGTCTGATGCTGGATGACTAGTTCTTTGGTGTGAGGCAGCCAAGGGAAGCAGGACAGAAGGCAGAGCTCTGACACAAGTTGACATGGATCTGGGGTGAAGCTCCTTAGGTGAAAGAATCACTTGTCTGTCGCTCACTGGTTCAGATTTATGGAAACGTTTGGTTCCCTGCTTTCTCAAATGTAGACAGAAGAGTGGTATCATAGGACTTGAGATAACACTTTACCCATCTGCCTGAACCTGACAGCCCAGCCCTACCTATGCCATCAGCAAAACAGCCAAACAAAATCAGGCCCATATTTCCCCTTTGGCTAATTGGATTGATTTTGTGGTGATCCATATCTGCCAGCCAAATAGCTGAGAGGACTGGTCCTACAGGGCCAGAGGAAAGCTGACTTGTGTGGCATCAGGTGAGAGAGAGAGAGAGAGTGTGTGTGTGTGTTTGGTTATGGAGGCTATTTACTTACATCACATTGGAATACAGGCCAGCATTTACATGTATGTATCCCCCAATACTTATCTGATTCTGGCATAGTCCAGGCCAAAGAGGTGAGAAAATTGAAATATTCTTACTGTGTCCATTGCTGGGCAGCTTTCCTCAGACACTCGTGTTCTTAGGCTGACCCCTCATCTGCCCTAGTCAGTAAGCAGAACTGATATTCAGCAGAGCTGTTACCAAGTACATCTATAATCATCTCTCTTGAACTGTGATCAGCTCTACTGCTAGTTTCCAGAGAGACCCTGAGGCATCCCTGCTTTCTCAGCATGGGCCCCCGAGTCCCCTGCTGTATAGCTTCAGAAAAGAGTCTGAAGCCCAGACTTAAGTCTGTTCCCCACATTTAATGTTACTGTCTCACTCATAGGGATTTAATCCCATTCCATGTCACCCTTCTGGGGATGAGAAAGAGAAAATACTTTCAGGACAAAATAATCTTTTCCTTTGGGGCCCCTGAAACTTCTAAGTTCTTTTTTTTTAATATTAACCTTTTTTTAATTTTTTACATCATGGTTCATTTTTAAACAATATATGCTTCCCCCTACCTGCTCAGGTGTAGTCCCCATAGACTTTCCTTCACCAATGCACCCGTGCACCATCACCTCAAAAAAAAAATAACAGTACAAAACACAACAAAGCAAAAATGGACAATAATAAATCTGAGACATCCTGCAGGGGAGGAGGAGGGAGAGGGCTCAGAGGGAGGGAGGGAGGAAGGAGCACAGGGGACTGAGGTGAAACTTGTAACAACACTCTCCCCTCCTTCCTGTCCTTCTCTAGCCTGAAGCGAGAGATGCGGAAGCTTGCTCAAGAAGACTGTGGCTTTGAGGAGCCAACAGTGGCCATGGCCTTTGTCTACTTTGAGAAGCTTGCCCTCAAGGGAAAGCTAAACAAACAGAACCGGAAGCTCTGTGCTGGAGCGTGTGTGTTGTTAGCAGCCAAAATCGGAAGTGACCTCAAAAAACATGAAGTCAAGCATTTAATTGATGTAAGTGGCCCAAGACTACGGCTCGGGGAGCACACTCTGGCCCAGGGTTCATGGGTCTCTCAGAAGAGCCTGGTTGGTGACCCTCAGCCTGGGAGAACTTTGGTCCTTGGTAAGAGAGCAGGGCTGTGTGGCAGCCTGCTGTGGCAGAGGTCACACACACATTATACACTGTGTTAGAGCAGAGTGGGGATGTCCTTTGGTTCTGGCCATAAAAATCCATTTTTACCACAAGGGGTAAAATTAGTCTCACAGACACAGAAGCTACCGAAATGGTGAGGGTTCTTGTGGGTGGTATGACCCTCAGTGTGTCCGTCAGACACATTGGCTCAACAGACCTTTGCTCCTTTCAGCCTTGCTTCCTCCTCTGGAGAAGGGCATGGGTTTGGCTGAGTGGTAGAGATATCCTTTCTTTTAAAGGAGAGCCCCATCAAAACAAGGAAATAGTTATTTCCTTTGTGAATAGCTGTTTCAAAATACAGTGTATTCATAGAAAATTTCAAGTACAGTAAAGCCAGAAGATCAGGAGTCAGTTACCATTGAAAAAATTGTTTCTTACTTGCTGCTCCCAAGAGGAGGGGTTTTTAGCTCACTGTCACTGGTTTACACAGCGGACATTGATTTGTCAGTCTGGAGGCTGGAAAGGCAAGATCAAGGTGTCAGCTGCTTGGGTTCCTAATGAGGGCCCACTTCCTGACTTGCAGATGGCTGCTTTCTCACGGTGTCCTCACATGCAGGGAAGACACAGTGAGTGAGCTCTCCCAAGTCTCTTATATGTGCATTGATGCCATATCGAGAACCACCCTCATGACAACTTATAAATCTGATCATCTTCCAGAAGGCCTCACCTCCTAATATCATTGCACTGGAGGGATGGATGTCAACATAGGGATTTTATGGGGATACAGTTTTATGGGGATACAGTCATAACCAGGGGGCACACCATACCACAAGGAGCCATGTGGGGAGGTACCAGGACTGGTCAGGAGGCAAAGGGAGAGAAATTGTGGGCAGGAGCCTTCCTTGTGTCTATGGAAAGGAATAAGCAAAGCAGGGTGGTGAGTAGGCTTAGGATTGGCTAGTTGGAATAATCTAGCAGACTTTAGGGCTTGTGGACACCATCCCTACTTGTCTGATGTCTGACCATGGATGACTAGAGCAGGTGAATAGTGGTCTGGAGAGCTGATTGAGGAAGTAGTTGGGATGTGGGCTCTGGGTTGGCTGGTTTGCATGCGAATAGTGCATTCACAGGTAAGTGGTCCTCTCTCAGAACTGGCTAACTCTAGGAAGGGTACTCCCTCCAAGGTCAGCAAGGCCCCAAGATGTCAATGTCAGAACACACAAAATAAAAACATGGCTAATACAATACACCACAGACCTATCTGTGCAGCTCTATTTAGTAGCAAAGAAGAAAAGCCCAGAAAAGGAGCAAATATAGATACTCCCCACATAACAAGGTATTCTCTTTTTTCTTTTATTATTTTAATATTTTGAAGTTTATGGCTCATTTGGTATTAAGTGCATTCATATTGTTTTGCAAGCATCACCACTTCCATCTCCAGAACTCTTGCAAAACTAAGACTTTATACCCATTATACAGTGACTTTTCATCCTCTCTGCCCCAAGCTCTGGGCCACCACCATTCTACTTTCTGTCCCATGGAATCACACAGTCTCTGTGCCTAACTTAATACACTTAGCCTAACATCTTCAAGGTCCATCAAGGTAGCATGTGTCGGGATAATATTGCACTGTATGGGCCTCCCCCATGGCGCAGCAGGTTGAGCGCAGTGCTGTGAAGCTGTCCACAGCTTCTGTAGCGCGGGTTCAACTTCTGGCCAGCCAGGGAGATTCCCACATGGCGCGGCAGACCTCTCCTGTCTCTCCTGCTGCTCCTCTCATCAGTGCTTTCGGTCTGTCTGCCTATT
The DNA here is from genome assembly GCF_014898055.3 of Talpa occidentalis. Taxonomy (NCBI): domain Eukaryota; kingdom Metazoa; phylum Chordata; class Mammalia; order Eulipotyphla; family Talpidae; genus Talpa; species Talpa occidentalis. Next base: position 39,254,487 of record NW_023601322.1, on the reverse strand, counting down.
CTGCTCCTCCCTCTGTCTCTGGTGAATCCTCTCACCCTCCCGCTCCTCTGGCCTGTACCCCAGCTATTGTATAAATAAAAAATAAATCTTTTAAAAAAATATATTGCACTGTATGTATATAACACATTTTATTTATTCACCCATTGGAAGAAAGAGTATTCTTTGCATTAGTGCTGTACTGATTTTAAGAACTGATTTTAGTAAAACCAGCTAACTTGTGAATACTCTTAGGAACTTGGACATAATCTTTGGATACCAAATCTGAAATGAGAATCAGATTTTCATAGATACTTGCTGAACTAGTAAATCTTTACAAGTAACAAACAGTAATAAAAATTAGAAGTGATATATACATTTAATCATAGTTGAGCAATATGCCACCCAGCAAAAGCTGGTAGTATTAATGCAGAATAATGGTAATAGTTGACAAGCCACTTGTAATAACAATTAACCTAATGGAAGATCCAATCCCAGGTATAATCTGAATGCAGTCACTAATTGATCTATTGGCTTTTTTGTTTGTTTGTTTGTTTTTAGTTAAGCACAAAAGCTGAGTTTAAGCCACAGCAGAATGTGTCCTTGAAAAAAAATGAGGCCTTCTTTACCCACCATCACCTTCATTGTTCTCTACTTCCAGCAGCCTCCCTGTTCAGGGGGATCAAGAGGCACTTCAAGAGGGCACCCTGTGGGCGTGCAGTCTAATGCTGTCCCTCAGCTACACACAGGCTGAGTTATACCTTTGTACCTCTGAATCTGGAGCAACCTTGCCGGCACTCAAGTCCCCACAGTAAAACGAAAGGTCCAAACTACATATAATCAACTCATCCCATCCTGAACTTACTATGTGGCTGTTACTGTTGTAGATGACTTGTTATCTTTTTAGTTTCTAAGCCCAAATAAGTTGTAACAGATAGAGTTTGTGTTCATCTGTAACACAGAAATAAATGTAACATGATCCTTGTAAGATTATTGAGAGATTAGGTAAGACCTGAGATGTTATGTGGAGCCCCCTGTAGACTGTGGGTCCAGCAGGACTAAGAGTGGGATGCCTCTTGCTTCCTCCACTGTCCTGTCTGTAACGGATTTCTCTGTAAATGCTCATTGATGGCTAGGGAGGTTACATGGTGAAAATTTAGGATTTATATTTCAAAGCGAAAACCCTTTTGACTTTTTTAAATTTTGTTGCAGAAACTGGAAGAGAAGTTTCGGTTGAATAGACGAGAACTGATTGCCTTTGAATTCCCAGTGTTAGTGGCCTTGGAATTTGCCCTTCATCTTCCAGAGCACGAAGTCATGCCGCACTACAGACGGCTGGTCCAGAGCTCCTAGCACAGGCCCCTCGGAGGCCAGGGACCACTTCCTGAGTGAGCAGAGCAGCGCTCACTTCTGGAACTGCAAAAATAGAACTCAGCACCAAACTTTTCCCTTTCAACATATTTTCGTGTAGAAGCAGTACCAGAAACTTTTCAGGGCATCCTTGATCTGACTAGCCAAGTTGAACTTCGAGCTGTTTACAACTCAGCAAGGAAAGGAGAGACACATGCAGAGGACAGTGGGGCCTTTTCAGCTCCCCACTAACAAGAATCCTCAGCAGCCCACCTGGCCTTCCTCCCAGCACACACCAACCTTGCAAGCGTGGCCCAGGACCATCTCTCCAGGATCTGACACTCAAGAGTGTGATGGGCTGGAGCAGAGCAGAAAAGACAATTTGCAGATGTGGGGAAAGCTTTTCAAAGATACCCACGCTGTATCAAAAGCACGTGCCAATCTGTTTTTGTATCAGCTGTTGGAAGTGCACTTTTTCCTAGGGTGTGTGTCTGAGACCCTGCCATAACCCTAAGCCCCCCAAGCCAGTCAACCTTCCAAGTAGCCACCCTCAGCTTAGGGCCATGAACCAGGCTGAATTTTGGCCATCATTTCAAGTTAATTTCTGGACAATAATCACACTCTCAGCACCAGATGGCCCCACACCCTTCACCCTAGAAAATGACTGTTTCTGTCACTGCTCCTATCACCAAGAGGACAAAGAAGACAAGTCTTCGGTGCTGGTGTGTGGTCTGCAAAGACACCACGTGGCGCTCTGCACCTTCTGATGTCACACTGAGCATGGACGTTTAACCTTTTCACTTTAGCTACTGGGGAGATGGCTGGGGTGTGCTCCATGGCGTGTATTCCTGTGCTCTATGTTAGAGTGCATAATAAGCACATTTATTGTGCTATCTATCTATCTATCTATCTCTCTCTCTCTCTATATATATATATAAAGTGTTTTATTAAAATCCAGAATAAGGGTAAGACGCATGATTGGTATTTTGAGGCTTTTCGCAGCTGGGACAAACTGCGTCCTAAGCTGAACTTGAGTGGATTGAGGAGGCACAACTCGCCATTAGCACATACCCAGGGCTACTAGTGCAAAATTTTGTGACTTGTACTTACGCACTGGGAGGACCTGATCTGAGGCACAGCACCTCTAGGTCACCTCATACCCACAACAGAAAAGGGCCCCTGACTGAAAAAGCCTGTGGCAATGTAAAAAGAGAATTAAAATATTTTATTGTTTTTATATATGTTTGTGAGTTAAACACATCTCACCAATCACCCCTTCCCTGCATTGCTAATTCATCTAAGATGCCACGCACACATCCAGTACTGATAGTCAAGCAAGCTAGAAGTTCAAGGAACACTTGGAGAGAACAAAGACATCACTTTCTCCAGAGCCATAGATATGTTTTGCTAACTGATTCAGTTAAGAGACAGCAATTTTGTTGGGGGATATGATAGATGTGATCTCTTTGGTTCGAGCAACTAATTTTTAAGGGGCATTTCCTCTTTCTGAGGCCAACTGGGAAGAAAGGAGTATTCGAAAGTTCAAAGTGTCTCACTTGCCTGATCTACAGAATGCCCGTGACCTGCCTCTCCTGGCATCTGTCATGTGCAGCTCTGTGATGAGCCACCCTGGTTCTCTGCCTGCTCAGCCCCCTGGTGGGTGCCTGGCAGGTGCCTAGTGGGTGGAACACTTTTCTGAGAAGCAGGGCCACTGGCATTTAGAAGTCGCCTGAAAGCTCCCCACTGTCCATCTGCCTGAGTCTTCTGCCAGGCTCAGGGAGGTGTCAAATGGAGGACACAGGCCACCAGCCTAGACAGGGAGAGGGCAGCCTGCATGCCTCCTGTGCCTTATAATCAAGCGAATATGTTTTAATTTGGGGTGGTGGTTTTCAGCATTTATAAGATGAAATTAAGTTGGTCCATTTTTTTAAAAAGAATTTTAAGGTCTCTGACCTGTGGATTTGTTGGGCGGGACATTTTGGGGGTTTTGATTTAGCTGGGAGGGAAGCTGAGAATATGATTTTGTCAAGAGCTTGTCCATATCATGAGGTCTCTGAAAAGCAAAGGAGGGTGAGGGATAGAGATGAGGGAGCAAGGTCACTGCCAGGGCAGCCCCTGTGATGGGTGTTCCAGACACACTCCATCCTTGGCATTTGGTGGGGAGTCAAGGTGGCAGCCTGAGGCTGGGTGGAGAGGCAGCCACTTAGCACACTGTTCTAGAAGACCTTGAGCTCTGCTCTTTGACCCTACACCACAGGGGGCAGGCTGGACCCTATGCAAGCCCCCATCTCGGCACCACCCTAAAGCTTATCTAGCTCTCTTCACTCAGACAGCTGTGGAGAAGTTCTGCCCAGACATCTGCTCCTGGGGACACTAGCTGTTCTGCCTGATTTGGTGTCCTCAGACCTTGCCAGCCTGGAGAACCTGGTTTTCCCCTCTGTCAGCTCTGATTCTTAGGTCAGATAAGAAACAGGAGCACAGGCTCATGCTGCCACCCTGTCTCGGAGCGGTGGACCCTACCGGAAGAGGGATCTATCCCCTGCCCCACTAAGGCCTTAGGGCCTGAGCTAGGGCCAGCCCAGTGACACTTAGAAGTTGCTATTTTTCCTCCTTTCCTCTTCATCAAACCTGTATTAAAACAGGAAACCCACACCAAATGCAAGGCTGTTCGTTTTCCTTGGTGTTTTTTTTTTTTTTTCCTGATAAAAATTCAACTACCACAGGTTCTGGCCTCCTCACCCCATAAGCTTGTTTTGGGGTAGTTCCTGACCCTCACAAATCACTCTACCACAGGTCCTGCCCTGCCGATGTGGGAACGGGACGTTAGAGGCCCCTTCCCCTCGTCCGTCATACTCCTTCCTGCCTCCTTTATCCTCCCAACAGCAAATAAAACTGTTTACTACTTCTGCTGCTGAATTCTTTATCTCTCTCTCAACATTTCCGGTTCAGTGCGGCCGGGCCAGCCTCTCCCTCTGCTGCTCCTGGCTGCCTCTAATTCATTAGAACCCAAAGCCTTCCTGCCGCCTCCCCGTCTTCCCTCTTGCAGTCTGCAAGTGGAGGGGGGCAGCAGCAACCTGGAGAACAAAGTGAATTTTAGTCTGGCGTTTTGTTACCTGTTGCTTGTGTTGTCTGTCCAGTGATAGAAATCCTTTGAAAAAAGGCATTGTGGGGAGAATCCCAGGCTCACCTCCCCCAGAGAGGGCCTGAGTTCACCTCCCTAGGGCTTAGGCCATTTGGTTAAGGACAGTTCTGGCCAGGTCACAGCTGGTTGGAGGTCTCTGATGGCCCAAGAAGCTGGAACACATCAAGACTAAATCTGGAGTCACACATGCTGCTAACACCAAATTTAAACAAAAGGGAATTTCCAAGAGTGCCCCAGCAGGACAGAATTTCTGTGTCCATAGCCCAGGCAGTCTGCCAGCTCAGGACTGGTGACATCCAAAGGCACACCTGGAAAGGCTGGTGCTCGCCTGTGCAGCACTGCCCACTACCATCTTGCTGCCCAACATGTGGCCCAACCACCAGCACACCAGCACCAGTGGAGGGCTCATTACAATCACAGAATCTGCATCTTAAGATCCTGTGGTGATTTATGTGCATTTAAATCTAAGAGGCCCTTTCTCACCATGTAAGGTTTTTTTCCTAAAAAAGGAGGCCACTATCACATGTAGAGCTAAGATAAAGTTATAGAGACATATAGATGGTCTGTAATACCAAAAAGAATAGTGCCCATCTTTCACTGAAAGGCAGTTCTGACATGTTTAGCTGCCTCATCTAACTTGTCTTACATACACATGGCCAGAAAGATGCAAGTTGAATTAAGTTACAGCTAAACTAGTTTAGGTCCCACACAGAGCAGGCTTACAGGGACAGCCCCACTCAGTGGCAGTAAGACCACTGCTCAGACGAGGCCTGTACCCCATGTTCCAGGGCCTATGCATGAAAAGTTGTGATAGTGGAAGGGTGAGCAACTGAGGGTGCTGGAACCTGGGTCACCTCTACTGTAACTGGGGAGCTATACGGTCATGACCTTTGGGTCATCAGGGATGGGCAGTAACATTCATGTTTTAAAAATGTGTCTTATATTGAGTTTTCTGGGTAACAGCAAGAACCCCAAGGCCCTGGCCCTGAAGTTGTTCCAAAGGCTTGCAAGGGACCACTGGGGGAGGATAGATTGCCCCTTTACCAGATGCCATGATACTGGTCTCCAAAGGGAGCCCCCAGTGTGAAACCTTGAAGGGGATACTCCAAGGGCAGGACATTCACCCCTGACAGTCTGCAATGGAGAAGCCCAATACAGCCAGAAAGGAACCTCACTCAGGAGTCCTCCTGGCACAGATATGACAAAGCAGGCCACATTTGAGCAAGTGTTTGGTTCTGGGAGTAAAGCTTAAGAGGCAGGAAGAAATCAGGAGCACCTGAGTGAGTTGGTGAAAAGCCAAAGACATGAACTTCAAGACAGAGAACCCCTTGGCCACAAGTTCAGCAGGGGGTGGCTTTATATGCATGAAACAGATTCCTGTGCCAGCCTGTGTTAAGCACTTAAAGCACATGTTGTCATTAACCCTTACACAAACTAAAAATAGATAATCAGGCTCCCATTTCAGAGATGAGGAAACGGAGGCTCTGGAAGACAGATTGCCTGAAATCACACTGTGAAGCTGCAAAGTTAGAATTCAAAGCCTTGCCTCTGACTCCCAAGCCCAACCAGCTATCCTTCCTCAAAGTTCCTGTCAAAGGAGAGAAGCAAAGAAAGTGGGAGGCCAGGGCCAGGCTGAAGTCAGATGTCCCGCTGACCTGCTCTCCGATGTCTAGGTTCAGCAATGTCCTCTCTGCCGCCCCCATCCCCTGGCAGCCACCAGCCCTTTCCCTGCAGAGAGAAGGGATCTAGATAGAGCCACTAAATCCAGAGCCTTGTCCTCTCAGGTTTGTGCACATTGGTAGCCAGGTTGGGGCACACTTGTGGGCCTTGCTAGACCATGGGCTATTTTGGATAATGTGCTTCTTCCACGGGGGAACCAAGATTGTGGAAACCAAGCAGATCACAGTAAGGCATGACATGACGAGTGAGCCCGTCCACTAACATCCAACCAGTTTCTCATGGTGCACCGTGTTATAATTAACACTAATTCTCTTTGCTCCGACGCTCTGCATGCTCCACTGCCCTGCGGCTGCCCCTCCCAGGAAGCACACATTTGTTTCACTCTAAGGTTAAGGCAGGTATGCCTCGGGCAGGCAGGCAGCCAGGGGAACTGCCACATCACACAGTGGAGGCCAAAGCATGGCTTAGAGATTATGAGCTTTTTGAAATTATTTGTATCTCAGTCCTCAAAAGTCATACATAGAGCACAGGCCTTCTCAGGTGCCACAGAGGCACTGCCATAGTCCTTAACTGCTGCTCAGAGATGAAGAGCCAGGAAAGGGACTCATGCCATCTTCCCAAGCACCCAGGACAATGTCCAGCATGTGGAATTCACCAAGTAAATGTTGGTAGTTGAGTGAATCACAACAAAACAATTACCCCATTGGGCAGGTTGTTTTCTGTTTGCACCTCTGAATCAACTTTCTGGCCAAGTCTCACTCATGTCTGATACTACAGACCACACCGCAGTTTGCCTTTTCCCCCAAGGGCAGTCGGGGTTCCACCAAGGAGAAATAAAGGTAGAAGAATGAGTTCCAGCCCAGTCATCACCCCAAGGGGCCTGCACTTCTGGGGTCCCCCACCCCTTCTTGGCCCTCAACCTTTCCATTCCTCCATAAATACTTCCTTCACAGAACTCATTTCCATTGCCCCATCACATGTGCCAACCTGCCTGGCACACCAATTGCCAGCGTCAGGCATGGTGTCTCATCAAGCCTGGGAAATGCAGGCTGTCTGTACTTTGAAATCTTTCTGGAAAGCAGAAGGAATTGTCCCACGAAAGCATCAAGAATGGATGGAAAATGTCAAGAAGATCACATGCTCCCTGAAATACACACACACAAATACCTGACCCCGAAGCAGCCTTTCTCAGGCAGCCAGTGGTGCTCAGCCCCCCAGCCCCAACTGGGCATTTCCTCTGAACCTCAGGGTCGGAGGTGATGCATAAGATCACCAAAATGAAAGCCCAGTGGGGCAATTGGAGACCGATGGCATCTTCTGCCAGAACCGCTCACTGTGAATTTTTTTTTTAAACCTGGCTTAAGAAAAAGGAAGCAGGTCCCTTCTGAGGAGTACCTGAAAGTCCTGGTGAAGCTGCATACTGTTCTATGAGATTCTGAGGCAGATGGAATTTTTTTCCTAAAGCAGTGGCTTCTCCCATGAAATCAATTTTCATTTTTATTTATAAAATGAAAATAAGACACAAATGGAATGGATTACTCTCCCTCTTCTTGCCTGTGTGCATTGGGAAAGTGACAGAAGCTGTTTTTAAAGGGACCCTGGGGGCCAGAGAGTCTTCTGTGAAGTACATGCAGCCAGAAGCAGGGCTGGGAACAGCACAGGCAACGACCAGCTGCAGCCCTCGGGCCCCTGGAGTGGGTGACCCCGGCGAGGCACCCCAAAGAGAAGGAAACCGACAGGCCACGTGACCTCAAGCCAGCCACTGACTGGTGCTCACCTGCTCAGTGATCTCCATATCGCCCCTTACAGGCGTTCTGGGGGGCCAAAGGAGAAGGTGCAGTAAATATCCCCAGGTACTCTATAAATACAAACAAGTATTACTACTTCCCACCGAACTTAACTGAGTTAGCAAAAACAAAGTTTTTTAATCCTGCCTTGTAGAGGAAGCTATTGAAACACAGATATGGCATCTTGGATCAACTAGAGATGAGGCAGTAGCTCATTGTATTCCAAGGTTCTAGGTGACCCTGGTCACTATGGTGTGTCGGGCAGCACAGCTGGCCCCGGTGGGAGTGTCACGTGCAGGCTGGAATTTAGGCCTGTCTTTATTCACTAAGCCAGGCTCCTGACACAAGTCTAGAGAAAAGAATTCCTTTCTGATTGTCCTCAGAAGAGACACTTTCTACCAGGCAGTTGGAGAAAGGTAAGCCCGTTCCTGCTCCTTTGGCAGTGCTGGGTGGTGGTGGTTGGGGGGGTGGGGGCATAGGACAGGGTGGAGAGAATGCCTGGCATCCTAATGAAAAAGTGACACAACCCCAGTCCTGTCCTGTGGGCTAGTTGGCTTTTGACGCCTTGGGATGTAGTGGGGTAAGGTTTGGTGGACCCTTCAGAGCACTAGCAGGCCATGTATCTACAAACAGGGTTAAAGGGTGTGCATGTTACCTAAATTCCAGAGGAGATGAAGCAGGCACTGGGTGAATGTGCAGGGACTTGGCTCTCTGAACATCTTTACCCGGTAGAGGCTGACAAGGGGATCACACCTGGGAAGGGGGTGAGTGTAGGATTTTGGAAAGGTCCAGTAACACCCAGGGTTTGCTTTTCCCTAGCTTCACTCCCTCTTCTCAGCATTTGACCTGCTGAGTTTCACACCCTGACGGGACACAGCTGGGCTGAGACACCTGAGTCTTAGTGCAACCTGTCCCACAGGGACACCACCACTGCCACCGTTCTCAAGTTTCCCGAGAATGTCCTGCTGCTCACTGAGCACCCCAACAGAGTTCGGACTACATAGAAAGCAGGTCATAGACAGCCAAAAAGAAAGGGGGAGGCCCCATGGGGAAGCTATGGTGTCTTCTGCCAGAACTATTAACTGAAAATTATTTTAAAATACCCTGAGTTCCAGGCCTCACCCACCTGCCTGGCTCCAGTCTTACTGGTGTCAGGGAGCATTGTCTAAATCTTACAAAAAGCACCACAGACACTGATGGGAGATTAATTCAGGTCTTAGGGTCTCCAGGCCAGACAGGACATGTAAAGCTGTCAAACTTCAGGATCCCAAGGAGGCCATGTAGGTGTGCAAAGATAAAAAGAAAACAAAACCTCTGTGGCAGCCCACAGCATGGCAATGCCACTGTTTCATAGAACACCAGGCTATTTCCAGCTTCTGCTCCACTATACCTAGACCACAGCATCCAACTTCAAGGTCTCAAGGACAAGACAGATGCTAGATCTTCAGCTATCATCTCCTCAATCTAGGCAAGAAGCTGGAAGAAGGCAGAAAGTCTACCTATCTGAGCCCTATTCAGGAATTATCCCCAAAATCCCAGGCACTGACTTCTGCCTCCATCTGGATCAGAATCCAGTCAGATAAGCTGTCTGGGCTACAAAGGAAGCTGGGAAATCAGATTAGTGATATCCACAGTCATCAGATAAGACAGAAATTCTGTGTCTGTGCATTGTGGGTTTAATTGTGCCCCACTCTACCAAAAAATATGCTGGGGTCCTCACCCTCAGGACCTCCAAATATCACCTTATTTGGAGACAGGAAATTAAAGAGGTCATCAAGTTAAAATGAGATAATTAGGGTGGGCACTAATCCAATATGTCTGGTGTCTTATAAACAGGGAGCTTGGACACAGACAGGCCGAGAGCAAAGACCTTGTGAAGACACAGAATAGGCCTGGACCAGAGCCTTCCCACACGGCCCCCAGAGAGAACCAGCCCACCAACACCTTGATCTCGGACTTGTAGCCTCCAAAACTGTGAGGCAATACATTTTTGTGGTTTAAGCCACTCTAGTTGTATTATTTTGTTACTCAACCTAGCAAACAAAGACACTAAAGAAGTCACTTCGGGTAAACAATTCACCATCTCCGCACCAGGGCCCAGGAGAGGTCCTTGGAGCGCCAACTTTCCACTGGGGTAGGCGTAACTGGAGCACCTGAGTTTGCAGGGCTGACACATGAGCTGCAGCTGGAAGAGGTGTGCTGGGGTGGGAAGCAGTCCAGGCATAGGCAGATGCCTCCTATATCCTCCATCCATTGGGTCCTGTCCCCAGTTACAGGGTGAAGTACAAATGGCCTCCATGCCTAGTCTGTGTGACTGGAGACCTCGGACAACAGCTCACTGTAATAGTCCCTGCTCTCTGCCTCGTGGTCATGGGGTCATCTGCCCTGTTGGAGGGCACACCCTTCTCTGGCCCCTTCTGCACGCTCCTTCCACCACACGAGTGCTTCGCTCAGAGTAGCTATGACAGGAAGTCCACACATGCAAATGCAGTGCCCCGTTTTGACTTAGTTGGACCTTTAAGACCCTCCATGAGAAGAGGACAGTGGCAGGGAGCTGACAGCTTAAAGTGGTGTCTGAGAGTGGCGACCACTCCTCTTCTTCCCTGTTCAATTTCACCACAAAATGGGGCCATAGACCTTTTATTACATAAAGTACAGCCAATACCACGTGGCCATGCTTAATAGACTTTCCTGCAGGCCTGAGGACCATAGCATGATGGGCTGAAAATAAAACTTAAACCTGGTCGCCAGGGCGCTGGAAAAGTGTTGGTCCCTTTCTCTGAAGCACCCCCCTCCTGCCTACAACCAGTTTTTCCTCGTTTCAGTTTTGGGATGCCCATCACCCCTATCCTCACCTCCAGGCAGGGATGTGGGTACTCTGAAGGCAGCTTTTGATAGAAGTGCATGAAGTTCTTAAAAGCCTGAGAACAACTTCATTCATAGGAAATCTCCAGAACAGGCAAATCTGTAGAGAGAGAAAGCAGACTGCCTAGGTCAGCAGGAACAGAGAAGAGGGGAAGACAATGGGTGTGAGGTTTATTTTGGGAGGGATAAAAATGTTCTAAAATTACATAGTGGTGACAGTTACAAAATTCTGAGTATACTTATGCCCATCAAATGGTGCACTTTAAATGGGTGCATTTTAGGGTGTGAATTATAGCTCAATAAGGGTATTACCTTATTAAAAATCTCAGTCCACATGTCTTTTTTGTAGGCTTAGGATCCCCCTAAAAAAGGGAATATGTGACTGCTTTACATCTATACTCGCATAGGAAGTCACCAGAGCTGCTCCTGCTAGAACAAGGGAGATTTTCCCTCAAGGACAACTTCCAGTTTCCCTCTTAGGATGGGGAACGCGCCTCCAGCTTCACCTCCAGCAGCTGAGTGGCCTGCATCTCTGGGATGGCAGTTTAATTCTGCTACAGAAAATAGAGACATCCACTATACATAGAGAACCCCAAAAACTCCACAGAAAAACTAATTAAACTAATCAATCAGTTTAGTACAGTGACAGGACACAAAATCAATGCACAAAAATAAGTAGCCTTCCTATACACAAATAATAAATCTGAAGAAGAAATCAAGGAAACCATTCCTTTTATTATTGAAACAAAAAAAATCAAATACCTGGGAATAAACCTAACGAAAGAAGTAAAGGACCTATACAAAGAAAACTATAAAACACTGTTAAAAGAAATAGAACTAGACACAAAGAAATGGAAAGACATCCCCTGCTCATGGATCAGAAGAATTAACATTATCAAAATGGCCATCCCACCAAAAGCAATCTACAGATTCAATGCTATTCCAATAAAAATTTCAATGTCATTCTTCAAAGAAATAGAAAAAATAATGATGAAATTCATATGGAGCCACCAAAAACCCCGAATAGCCAAAACCCTCCTGAAAAAAAAAAAAAGAAGGGAATGGAGGCATCACGTGACCAGATTTCAAACTATACTACAAAGCCATAATAATCAAAATTGCATGGTATTGGAACCAGAACAGACACATGGGCCAATGGAACCAAATAGAAAACCCAGAAATAAACCCACAGATTTATGGTCAACTAATCTTTGACAAAGGAGCAAAGAATATGCACTGGAGAAAAGAAAGTTTGTTCAATAAATGGTGCTGGGAAAACTGGGTCACTACATGCAAAAGAATAAAACTTGACTACTACCTCACCTCATGCACAAAAACCAACTCAAAATGGATCAAAGAACTAGACATAAGACCTGAAACCATAAAATATATAGAAGGAAATATAGGCAAAACACTACATGACATGCACGTCAAATACATCTTTACAGACACATCGCCAAAAGCAGTGATAGTGAAGGCAAAGATAAACAGCTGGGACTACATCAAATTAAAGAGCTTCTGCACAGCAAAAGAGACAATAACAAAAACAAAGAGAAACCCCACCAACTAGGAGAATATTTTTGCACACAACACTAATGATAAAGGATTGATCACAAAAATCTACAAAGAGCTGACGAGACTCAACAAAAACAAAGAAAACAATCCAGTCAAAAAATGGGCAGACGAGCTATAAAGAAACTTCCCTGAAGAGGAAATACAAATGGCCAACAGGCATATGAAAAAATATTCAACATCACTTGCAATCAGGGAAATACAAATCAAAACTACCATGAGATACCATCTCACATCAGTGAGAATGGCAAATATTAAAAAAACTAGCAACAACAAATGTTGGCGAGGATGTGGAGAAAAAGGAACTCTCCTGCATTGCTGGTGGGAATGCAAACTGATCCAACCACTATGGAGATCTGTGTGGAGATTTCTTGACCTACTAAACATAGAGCTTCCATATGATCCAGCAATTCCACTCCTAGGTATTTACCCAAAGGACACAGAAACATTAATTCCAAAGAGCACTTGCACCCCTATGTTTATTGCAGCACTATTTACCATAGCTAAGCTTTGGAAACAACCCAAACGCCCAAAAATAGATGACTGGATCAAGAAGATGTGGTACTTATACACCATAGAATATTACTCAGCATTCAAAAAAGATAAACTCATGCAATTTGCAGCAACATGGATGGCTCTGGAAGGGATCATGCTCAGCAAAATAAGCCAGAAAGAACAAGAAAAATACCAGATGGTCTCACTCATAGCAGGAATCTAGGAAACCTAAATAAGGGACCAGGAAAAAGAATAGCTATAAGAAAGAAAAAATCAAGGGCCTCCCCTGGTGGCGCAGCGGTTGAGTGCTGGGTTATGAATCTGCCCGCAGCCTCTGCAGTGCCGGTTCGATCCCCAGCTGCTCCCCGGCCACCGGAGGAGGGTCCCACATGGTGCGCAGACCTCTCCTGCCGCCCGCTGCTCCCCTCAGCAATATACTTGGTCCTTCTGCCTGTTCTGTTCCCTGCTCTGGCTCTGGTGAATTCTCTCACTCTCCCCTGCTTCTGACTGTACCCAGTGCTTGTATGAATAAATAAATAAATCTTTTTTAAAAAATGAACTTAAAACAAAAAAAAAGAAAAGAAAGAAAAAATCAAAATCAACAAGCAACTATGAACCAGAGACACACTATGGGGGGAGGGGCGGGGAAAGGAGGGATTGGGGTCAAAATAAGAGGGTTGCAATTGTATGGGGAATATAAAAATAAAATTTAAAAAAAAATAGAGACATCCATAACAAATGCTAGTGCTCATGGATATTGAATATGTATTTGGGAATAATGACATAAAGGAAGAAATGACTGACATTACCAACCAGGATGGTGAGAGAGTTTGGGACAGAACCAGGGACTTCACCTCCCCACTTAGAGCCCTTAGTACTCACTTCTTAGTACTGACTCTCCACTTAACTTCTATTTGTCATGCAAATTCTCTGGCCTGGACAAATGGTACCTACCTTAAGTTCCCAAATTTCCAAAGGCTCCCCCTACCCTCTGAGGTCCAGTCAGGGTGCAGGGTGAAAACAAATGGGCATAAAGTTCTTGCCTTTGCCCAGCCCCATGGGCCTTTTCACACAGAGAGCAGGAAATAAATGACTCAAGTGTTCCTTTGGCTCAGGCAATTGTTTAAATGGGATTTCACCCTTAGTTGCCAAGGGAGGGGAGTTGAGGGGATGGTGTGTAAGGGAGAACAGGAGGTTTCTTCAGACCCCTCCACAGTTGATTCTAGATAGAACTGGAGGGAGGTTTATACCCCACTGTTTTATTAAGGGCAAACCACTGCCTAAAATCAGCTCACAGCAGGAGCAAAGAATCCCTCATTTCACTGGGAACATGGAATGTCTGTCTCTGAAATACTTTCAGAACAGAGAGAGCCTTGTGCAAGCTCCAGAATGGGCTTCGGGGATGTTTGCTGCCCCACCCCCAGCAGTGACCAGCCCTGGGCCAGCAGGAGGGCCACCAGTGAGGGGCTCCTCTGATTTGTTCACAGTCTAGGCATCTGGGGGGATGTGAGGTGGGCAGGCAAACCCACAGGTAACCCAAAACAAGGGGAGGGACCAGACAACTGGTTATGAAAAAGACAGTGCCATCTGGGTTTAGTAGTGGGGGGGGGGGCGGGGACGGGGGATTTCCTGTCCTGTCAGGGTCTCAGAGGCCTCATCTATAATCAGACCATCCAGGGTTGTGAAGAGTAGATGGCATAACATGTGGGAGGCACCTGCCCTTCATAGGGAGCACCCCAGGCTCCCACATATATTATTTCCCATTCTGGCAATGAAATCCCATCCCAGACTGGGTCAACCTCCCTCCGTCCTCCATACTCTCTTGCAGGCTTTAGCCTCAAATCTCAGTGGTCACTCCCTAAGCATGTCTGCACTTCCTCACCTCCAACTCTGCTCATCCTGTGCCCTCGAATTGAGAGGGGCAATGGGGTCTGACTGCTTCCTTCAAATGCTCATACTCCCTCTAACCAGGCAAGCACCTCAGGGAATTTACAGACTCAGTCTGCCATCCCCTCCACAAGAGGTCAACAGGATTCTCCCGACAGAGGCTCCTTGTGAAGAGTGAGATGCCTCTTGAGGGAAGCACTTGGAGCAATACTGCACAGGGAGCCCGGTACTGGCCACGCAGCTCCACTTCTTCCTCCAGCACCTCCTCAGTCACCCATCACCTGTCTCACCCTGGAAGTTAACACAAGATCTATTTCAAGTCTGTTCATCTCTCCCACACCAGACTGAAAACCCCCCAAAGCCAGGGCCCACAATTCTGTGGCAGCAATGTCTGCACACAGCCATGTGTTACCTGATTGATTCGGTCGCCTTTTAAAGCCAGTGGAGGGTGGGGGGCAGCTGTGGGGATCTTTGACTTCACCCTATGTCCGCCAAAGTGGTTCTCATTTAGTTGTTCTTCACCTGGAATCCACAGCCCCTAGATGTCCAACAAATGGACTTCAGGGAGAATAAATCCCCTCCACTACACTCCAACTTGTGCGATTGTAGAGGCAACCTGCAGGCTGGCAAGGCAGGGGGATGGGTGGCTTGGGAGGAGCTAAGCCTCACTCGTGGCCCCTACAATTCTTTATGCTCTTTCCCTGGCCTCTCTCTGGTGTTGACTCTCTCAAGTCATTTTGTGGTCTAGCCTCTTCTGTAGTCACACTGCTCACCGTTTCACTGCCGCTACTGCCGCGGGTTTTATCCCAACCTCTAGGCTCAGTTGTGCACAAGTACACATGCGTGTGCACCCATACTCCAGGTGTCCACAATCATGCATGCCCCGCGCCCACGCACCTTCTGCATTAACAAAATCAAGGCCACAGGTGATAGCCACAGAGAGGAGTGGCGTAAAAAGCTTGATTAATTCATTTACCCTGCAGTAATACTGCATTGCTGGAAGAGAAATTGCTTACCTTTCAGCACATGCTCAGAAGAGCCTGTTTCCCTTCTCAGCTTTCATTCATTCATTCATTCATTCATTCATTCATTCATTCATTCATTCATTCATTCATTCTAGCTTTATTGAAAGCACCCAACACTGAATTTCTATTATCTATGTGCTTATTGTCTCCAACACAAAAAGTAATTTTGGGCAACTTGTGTTCATGGTTATGTTATAGAGCAGCCCCGATATTGAACGGGTTGCCTGGCTGTGAAGCTTGGAAATCATGTTGGGCGCCAGCTGTTACAGAGCAGCCCCGATATTGAACGGGTTGCCTGGCTGTGGGTCCTCACCCGCGCGCTTAAAAGGGACTTATTAATACTCCACTACAGGCACACACAAAAGGTTAATAAAAGGTTTATTTACAAGGGAAAAGGAAATAAGGAAAATGTACAACTCAGGGACAAAATAGGGAAATAAAGTCTTCAATGTGTCCTACCCGATCCGCCGACCTGGAAAACCAAAGTCACTCTCAGAGCTGGCCGGACGCTGCGAGCTGGCGGAGAGCAAAATGGGGGAACCCCCCAAGTCCACATGTCTGGCTTTATATCAACCTGGCTGCTTAAGCCCACCCTCAGGTCCCAGCCACCTTCCCTTTGGTGGTGATGGGATTTGGAGTTCCCAGTGTCTTTGGCTTTGGCCTGGGGTGGGGGTGGAGTCCACAAAGCCTGTATGGAATTTAGATTTAGGACTTCCTTTTCCCCTAACAATTACATCCACAGAGCTCAAAACAGAGACTGGCACATGAGGTTCTCAAAATCACTTGGATGGATGAATGAGTGACCAAGGTTAAAGACCACAGATCCTGCCCTGTAACAGGGGCCTGGTGAGGCCTGGCACCCTCTTCCTCAGGCAGCTCTGGGACCACAGGGGCTGGAGCAAAGACCAGTTCTCCCACAGCAAGAGTATTTGGGGGAGGGGCTCAGGGAGCCCAAATTGGATCCACCTCAGAGGACAGACTTTCAGGGCCTGGGCTCTATTATTTATTGCTGGATGGTGAATTTTCCAAGAACCTAATAGTTTAAAACATTTTTACTGCTATTTCCTGTGTGATATTGTTATAGGACAGGGAGAGGGGCAGACAATATTAACAAGCAATACATATTTGGTCATTCACATTCAGTCTTCATCCACAGTTCCTGGCTCAGAGCTCCCCAAATCCATGGAATTTGTTAATCATTGAGATTGTTAAAGGTGTCTCTTGTTATGTTAATGAAGGCAACTCTTGGAATACACCTGAGGATGGGTTGCTGCTTGCCAGGAAAAACACCACCAATGGAAGGCACAAGTTCCAGCCCCAACAGCAGACCTCCAGGGAGAGGAGGGGAGAAGGGCTGGAGGCAGAATCAATTGGCCATGACCAGTGAATCAAGCATGACTATGAAGGAATCTTCCATGAAAGCCCAAAAGGAGGGCCTTGGAGACTTAAGCAGACCTGCACTCCTGGGGAACACAGGAAGCTCCTTCCTTGCCCCACACCTTGCCTTACGCGTCTCTTCTATCTGGCTGTTCCTGAGTTATAGCCTGTTGTAGGGTAAAGAAAATGTCAGGTTGTTCTGCCCTCCCGCCATCAGGATAGATGATGGATCCTTGCGCTCCTGAATGCATGCCTGATGGCGGGCACCTGGAGTAGGGTGTGGGCATAGGTAGATGGGATTCACCTGGGCTAAGACTGTGCTTTTTAAGGGCGGCATCACGGGGGCGCCAGGAGAAGCCGAAAGAGAAGCCAAGAGAAGCAGAAGCCAAGAGAAGGCCAGAGAGCCCAGATAGTGAGGATTTGCTGGGGGCTGGGAGGCCTGCCAGCCTCCCGAACCCCCAGCACCCTTGCCTGCCATATGCCTGGTGAACCCCAATAAAAGCCTGCAAAAAAAACCACTGAGGACTCTGACTCCCCCTTCACCCAGTCTGCATGGGATCAGAAAACCTGCACTGTGGTCCTTCCTGCCTTTACACCTGTGTAATAAATCACTGACCTAGTGAGAAAGCAGGTTTCCTGAATTCTGTTAAATGGTCTACAAATTAGTCAAACTTGAGGAGGGTGTCCTGGAAATCTCTGACTTGTGGCCAGTTGGTCGGAAGCACAAGTCCAATCTGGACTGTGGTTGGCGTCTAAGTGGAGGGTGGTCCTGGGAGACTGACCCCGTGAGTTTGTGGAATCGGAGCTCAGGATTGAATTGAATGGTCAGACTCTTGCATACACATCCACGCAGAAACTGCTCTCAGGACACCAACACATCCTGATGGTGTGGTCAGGAATTCACATTGATGCTACTTGTTGATGATTCTTCTATTCCATGGGGCATTAAGATCACTCGATGGCATTCAGCTGGCAGAAGGGCCGGTCTGGCGGGTCCAGATCAGCTACCCTCGGGTATCTGGTAGCTAGAAGACTGGGCTCACTACTACTATGCCTGTACCTGGTATCCCCAAGCTGGTAGCCTAGGGGCGTCAGACTTCTGCGTGGCAGCTCAGGGCTCCCAAAGCTATTTAAGCCCAAAGCAGATGCTGTAAGGCTGCTTTTGACTGGCCTGGGAAGATGTGTGACATCACCCCCACCAAGTAAGACACAGAGCCAGTCTGACTCAAGAGAAAGGGTAGAAACTACTGGGTGTGAATACCATGAGGGTAGGGGTGGGCTGAGCTGAGAAACAGAGCCTGTAACTGATGGAGGATACAAAAAAAAAACTGAGAAGGAGGTGCCCACAGGACCAGAAACTTGGCTCACAAAATACCAAGAGCTGGAGGTGGGGGTAGAAGGGATTAGCCTAGCCATTGACACAGCTATGGAAACCAAGATCCTTAGGAGCCAATGCCCAGATTACAAAGCATAAGACCCAAGCAGGCATCAGACTGCTGTAGGGAGTGTCCAGAGCACAGGCCCAAGGGTAAAGATATGGAGATTGAGCCAAACAGACCCCAAAGGTAAAGACAGGGAAATTGAGGCCATTGTGGAATCACCGGTCCCTTTCAGATTTTACATAGTTATCCACCAAAGGCTCACAAGGAGTGACCCTTCCCAAACAGAGGAAGACTCTATCAGTGCAGTCTCTGCACAGGCTGGGGCTGCACTGTCTGCCCACCTGTGACTATACAGGTGCCTCTTCTCACTCTCTCCCTCCGCAGGGCAGCAGCTTCCTGCCAGCCCATGACCTGTACCTGCCGGGGCTTCTCTTCACTGACCTCCCTCAGCAGAGGCACCTCTGCTCAAGGCTGCCCGCCTGCAACCATGCAGGCCTCTCTCAGCAGACCTGTCCCTTTCGGGGCAGCTCTTCCTGCCGCTTGTGTCTATGCAAGTGTTCTTTATTCCTCTGTCCCTTTTCCTAATAAACCTGTCCTTTAAGTAAAACTAAAGTCTCTATCTCGTCAAGAAACTCACCTGGGAAACTCACCTTGTGCCCCTGAAACGGGAGCTCTGGTGAAACCTTTCCCAGTGTGAACCCAAGGACCTCGCACTCCAAACCCACAGACTTCAAAAACCACAACATATGGCACCCAACATGGGGCTTTTCATGTCATCTGGCACCCCACATAACCAAGGATGCTGAGGGAGGCCAGGGGAAGCCTAAGAACCTCACCCTTTTGACTGGAACAAGAGTCAAAGGATCATTGGCCCCCAGAGTCACAACCACTTAAACTTCCAGTGGAGTCCATTCTATTCCAATACTTTGATCACAGCAATCACTCAAAAAAGAGATCATATTTCAAGTATTACTAACCACATTGTATTCTTGCATTCTTATTTTTTCATCCAGACCTTTAACTATACTTTTTTGGGTGTGCAGACCTTGTGAAAAAAACGGTGTTCTCTCCTGGCACTGTGCCCCGGACTCCTCCAACTTTGAAATCCCTCCACCTTCTGAACAAGCCCAGTGCTCAGAAACAAGGCCTGAGAATTCAACAGTGGCTGTTTGTTCTGGACATTTAGAGAGAGTCCAGGTGAGAGCAGCACCTTCACAAGGTGCTGCTGGCTGCTCCAGTCACAAATAGGGTGGATCTCAGATACAACCCAGGGAGGCAGCATCTGTGCTCAGGTCACAGGCCCCCGCCCTTGGGCAGAGGGAAGGAAAGGGGCCTCCAGGGAGCAGCACAAATGATGTCAGAGGTGTTAGGAATCCACACAGATAAGCATCAGAGAACTGACAGTCTCCTGTAAAAATGTGTGTGTGTGTGTGTGTGTGTGTGTGTGTGTGTGTGGGTGGAGGGACAGGGGAGGCTTCATTTCTTTTTCATAACAGAATTGTCTAAAGTAAAGATGAGAAGATAGACTGTGTCAGAAAGACCCGGGTACAAGTCCTCACTGGGTGGCCCCGGAATAGTTACTGAATCTGCTGGCACCAGGGAAGAATGTTGCCTGTCCTGACTCTGGGAGCAATCAGTGACAGGAAGCCCAGAAGGTGCCCAGCACAAGGCTCAGCGTTCAGTCAACACTCAACAGCTAGTTTGCTTAGATACTATTATTGGGCTGGTAACCCCAACAACTGCAGTTAACACCCAGTATAGATGAACAGCTCCTAAGTTAAATTTTCTAGTCACTCCACTAGATAAGGTAAAAAGAAACAAGATTCACTTTGACGATATAATTTAACCCAATATATAAGAACTATTATTTCAAAAAAAAAAGGATTATTTCAACATGTTATCTTTAAAAAGTTATTATGAAATATTTTATACATTTTTTTTTCTCGAAGTCTTTGAGACTGCTGTGAACTTACATTTACAGCACATCTGAATTTAGATCCACCCAATTTTGATGTGGCTGATGTGTCTGGACATCCCTGGGCAGCACAGGTCTCGGAGGAATTGCTGGATGACCCTTCCTGATCAGTCTGGGCCTGTGTTTAAGATGCAAGCACTCCCTCCCCAGGGCGAGCAACTTTCTATAATGCTACCAAAGTTGAAGAGACAAAAAAGGCAAATTATCAAGAAATAAATGGTTTATTTTTCTTTATATCCATAGATTAGTAATAATAATACCATTATACAATCTTGCCTCTCTTGACAGAAAGCATTATTTGTACCAAAAAAAAAAAAAAAAAAAAATCAAAACACCCTGGCTTTGACTTGGGGCCAACAAGGCCTAAGGTAATTGGGACCCAAACAGGACATGACCAAACTGATCATTTTGGGCAGAAGGGAATGCTGGGATGACTTGGAGATCTCCACCTGGGGTCCCTGAGGGCTAATGAGTAACAGAAAATGAGAGCTTGTGAGTGCTGGAATCATCTGGGCCAGCCCCCTGATTTATAGAGCTCAGGCTCACCTGTAGTCTTGATGAGAAAATATATTATTGAGCAAATGAATATAATAGATTCCAGCAGAACATCTGGCCCAGGTGCAACAAACACTCCAACGCAGGCATAATTAACAAGTTTGCTTACTTACAGCTCCTTCTTTTTCAAGATTCATGGCCAGGGCCTCAGCACTCTTATCTACGAGGTCGGGCAGCCGGCCAAGCTGGTCTCTCTCACAAAGCCATTCCCAAATGCCTGCATCTTTCCCCCCTTGCCTTGCCCACCTTGCCTGGGGACTTCGCCGCAAATGGTTGTGCCTGCTGAAAAATGACATTATCCATGTAATAGATATGGGCACGGTTGTGTATAAAAGGAACCCTTGGTCTTTAAATGGGTGCTCAGACCTTACGGAGCTACCCAGGTCTGGGACCTCATGCATGAATAATAAAGCTTCTCCTGACCTCACCATTCCTGAAGTACCCTGGGTAAAGGCTAGAATTTATTTCTACAACAGTCGAAGCTGAGCACATGGAGGGTGCATACAGGTGATGGCTGAAGCTCCAACATGAGTTCACGAACAGATGGAACTGTAAGAGGCAGGATGGCATACTAAAAAAAACACCTTCTCCTCTGCTGGTGTCAAAGTAAGAAAAGAGCTGATATTTTAAAAACAAGGGGATTCTGGAATGCAATTTAAAAAAAAATCAAACAAACAAAACAAATGCCAGAGAAGTTTAAAAAATTTCAGCAAAGTTTTTGAGGTTAGTCCTGTTGGAAATGGGGGCCTGGGCTTGTTAATAGATCCCAGTTCTTTTCAGTCTCAAGAATCTCTCTTTACTTAATGGCACTTGGAAAGACTGGCATAAGATGACATTTGGATAGACGCCACTTTCTGCAAATGGAAAAGAACTGGCCTCTGAGTTTTGTGAAAGTAAAAAAACAAGGAAAATGCTAAGCCTCAAATTTCCTACTTTATTCTTAGTCTATAGAATGTTTGCCGTCCCAAATGAAGAACAAAAGCAAATGGAGGGCCTCCTTGGTGGCGCAAGGGGTTAAGCACAGCACTATGAAGCAATCCACAGCCTCTGCAGCATGAGTTCAATCCCCGGCCGGCCAGGGAGCAACCTACATGGCTCATCAGACCTCTCCTGACTCGCCCGCCGCTCCCCTCAGCAGTGTATTTCAGTAGATCTGCCTGTTCTGCTCCCCCGCACCTCTGGCCTGTACCCAGCTCTTGTACGCATAAATAAATAAATCTTTAAAAAAAAACAAAAAACAAATGGAAACTCTTTCTCTGTAAAGAGAACACATTGAACATCTTTACCTTAAATGACAAGCAGACCAGGAAAGGACAGTACATTAAAAAAAGAAGAAAAAGACAAGGATATGAATATAAGTATTGAAGTTCCAAATATACTAATCCATTCCTATTGGTTTCATTTTCTGCTTCTTTAACAAACTGAAGAAAACTTGCATAAGGAATGGCTACTGACTGAGTTAGCTGAGATGGGACAGGCTTCTCAGCACCTGAGGCTGCAGGGCCTGGTGTCCTGCCTGGAGATGCCTCACCAAACTTCCTTACCGTCTACATCTGAAAATGACCAAAATCAACTCCTGGCAGAGTAATAAAGTATTCAAATAACTTGTTATAACAGAGCAGAAATATTTGGACTTAGGCATTAATTTCTTAAACCTTCATTGAGGGTTTAGAATCAAGTGATCATTTCATGCAAATTCATTTCTTTTGACTCACAGAGGCAAAGGTTTAGTGTTTTAATCTGGCCTGGAAATTGTACTTCAGTGTTCAATGGTTTGAAACTTCCTCGGAGATATTAGGGAATTAAATGGATTAAAAGCTTTAAAGAATATAAATATAAATGTGTGTGCCCTTGTATATACATATTTAAATACTTGTTTAAACGCCCTGAGAGGACACCCATCAGTGCGTATAAACCCTAATCCCTCTGGTGATCATTTAGCACCAAGCTATTCTAATGGGGGTGACGGGGAGGGGGGAGTGTGCAGAATTCAAAAGAACACAGGACAACACGAGGCTATGAAAAGGCTGCGACTCGAGTACTAATGTCCTTGCTGGCTTCTTACTTGTTCCAGGACTCCCGCTCAATCCCCTCTCCTCCCCTGCCCTAAATGGAAAGCCCTCGAAGGAATTCTTGTGGTGCTCCTAAGTGGGTGAGTAGGGGTTCGAGGCCAGCCAGCATGACAGCAAGGAAAGAATACCCCCAGAGGAGTCTTCAAAGATGTGAAAACACAAAACAGAAGTGCAACATAACAGCCTGGGAGCATCGCCACGCGGTGAGGACAGTGATTAAGGGAGGCATCCTGTCTGTCAAGGTGAGGGGAGCTAGCCTGTATAGGGGAACCCTGCATCTGTTTCTGCACCACTGGGCATGGCACAGTCAGCATGACTTGCTCTCAGAGTGGGAAGACAACATAGGCCATTCTCTGCAACTGTCCGTGACCCCCAGGAAGTGTTATTCTTGACATGGTGAGAAGCAGTCCAGATCCTCCTTTCTTCCTTCTGACACACTGACAGGGAGCACGAAGCCCAGTGCTGTGATCTCTAGCAGGCAACCTCTGGGTGTTCTTTAGGAGATCTTCCTTTGGGAGAAAACCATCAAGGCCTCTCCCAGTCCACCCAGCAGGAAGCTGCAAAAAAAGAAAAAAAGCAGAAGATCAGTGTTTCACATTCCTCCTGGAGCTGCAGACCCAATGAGCTGGCTTGGAAGCCCCCTCATGCTGCCACCTAGAGGCCCATTCCCTGCTCAGACTGCCTGTGGAAGTCAGGCTCCAGAACTGCCCCCCTCCCCACCTTTGGAGCAATGTTCCTGAATAAGCCATGCAGTGGGAGGGGAGTGAGCTTTCAGGTGGGTTTTCCTTCTGTCAGAGAAGGTGATGTGTCCCACTCATTCTGACCAGGGAAGGTGGCAGCACTGATCTGCTGTTCTCCCAACATCCCTCAAAGAAGGCACACACCGGGCCTCCCAGGGGGCGCAGCGGTTGAGCGCTGGGTTGCGAAGCTGCCCACAGCCTCTGCAGCGCTGGTTCGATCCCTGGCTGCTCCCCGGGCACTGGAGGAGGGTCCCACATGGCGCGCAGACCTCTCTCTGCAGCCCGCTGCTCTCCTCAGCAGTGTATTTCATCAGTCTGCCTGCTCTGCTCCCTGCTCTGGCTCTGGTGAATTCTCTCACCCTCCCGCACTTCTGACTGTACCCAGTGCTTGTATAAATAAATAAAAATAAATCTTAAAAAAAAAAAAAAGGCACACACCATCTTCAACACCTGAGCAAGCACAGAAGAACTGTGACCCGATGCAATGGCTGCAGAGAGCTTTGGCTGGGGAGGGTTTTATTTCCACGAGTGCAGCCAGAGGCTCAGGTCATTTCTACACTTTCCACTAATCTTCCTTAATCACCAGGGAGAAGAACAGAGTAGCGGCTGGCTCTTTGCCACTTTTACTCCCACAGCCTTAGAACAATGCTGAAGTGTAATAACCTTGTATTTCATCCCTTTGGCTTAGCTATTTTATGAAACACCAAAGCAGCTTAGTGAATGCTAAATGAAAACAAAACTTGGTTCCATTTACTGTTAAGAGAGCCAGGGAGGTAAGCTTTTGACGCTGTTTAGAAAACAGCAGAAGCTAACATGGGGTGCAAGAATCTTAATAGCATTTCAACTATTTAAGTCAGAGTTTCACTGAACTGTTTGCAAATCATGTAATCCTGCTCACTCCTGAAATGAACAAACTTCCTGTAACTAAGGCCTAAGCATCACCCCACCAGAAACAGTGGTCTCCAGCATCTCTTCCAGGGGGGTTGTTTTCAGCATATCTCAGTCCTCTTTTCTCCCTTTGGGGACCAGAGACCCCATTTCATTTTTACATTCATCATTGCAGTTATTCAATTAATTCCTCTTGAACCCATTAGACAGCAGACAGAGTGAACCCTTCTTCCAGCTGAAGGCACTGCACTTAATGCAGCTCTCACTACTTATTCAATGAATGATGACATTCTTATACTTGCTCCCCTACTCCCATCAATATTCTAAACTATTTTTGCTGTTTTCTCTTTTCCTCATCAAAACCTGTCTGCCCAATTGGGCCTCCCCGGTGGCGCAGCGGTTGAGCGCTGGGTTGCGAAGCTGCCCGCGGCCTCTGCAGCGCCGGTTCGATCCCCGGCTGCTCCCGGCCACCAGAGGAGGGTCCCACATGGCGCGCAGACCTCTCCTGCCGCCCGCTGCTCCCCTCAGCAGTGTACTTCAGTCCTTCTGCCTGCTCTGCTCCCCGCTCTGGCTCTGGTGAATTCTCTCACCCTCCCGTGCTTCTGACTGTACCCAGTGCATGTACAAACAAACCAAAAACAAACAAACAAATAAATAAATAAAAAACATGCCTCTATTAAAAAAAAAAAAAAAAACAAACAAAACCTGTCTGCCCAATATATTATTCCCTCAGGTCCTTGCTGAGTGACAGTTCACATCTGATAAGTCACTCTGTGCTGAGAGGTAATGAGCAATATTTATTTAGAAGGCCCTTCTTCAAAAGCATTTTCAAGAGGAGTTTTTAAATTTTTAATGCAAATGGAGAGCTGATAAATTTCAGACACCATGATCCTACTAGAGGTATTTTAGAGTGTGTTGGGAGAAGTCTTCCTCTAAATTCATTCTTCCTACAAAGAGACGTAGACATTCTCCATGAAGCTCCCTAAATTTAAAAGGATAAGATATCTTTACCTCAAAAATGATTAGAGCATTTCCTAAAGACTCTTGGTACCATGACCCTCAGGCTGGTGACCTAAGATCAATGGCAGACTCAATGCAAAGGGGAGAAGAGGCCTTGTTCTAGCTATTTCTTTCTCTCCTTACACCCAAACCACTCGATGAAAGAGTGATTCTCCTAGTCTAAAAAGAATCCAAAGGGGCACCAACAACTAATTCTGCTCAGCAGGGATACTGTTTGCAGTTCAGAATTTTTTTTCTTTTTTCTGAACTAAATGTCTTTTGCTAAAATTTTGCAACAGAGAGAATTCACATGGCTACAGAGCATAAAAGTCTGTTAATTATAAAATGAACAATTAAATAAGAATCTGAATATTTAAATTACTGGGATTGAGATAGATTGTTTTTATAATTAAAACAAGATAATTTACTGCACAAGAGCCATTGATTTTAGTTAAAGCCATTGATTAAAGTTAAAAGTTGATCAATGTCGGGTTTGTAATTTTTCTTGTGTACAGTATTTAGAAGGCTGCCACTTGTTATTTATCCAGCAAGCACTGAGTGCTACATAGAGAGATGCAAAGGTGAATAAAACAAGGTGGTCCCTGAGTTGAGGCGGTCACAGCTGGAGGTCACACAGAGTGTGTGCCCCTGCCTATCACTCAGGAGGTGCTGCGGGGTTGTGCACAAAGGGCATAGGAGGGGCTGCTGACTTCATAACTTGAGATGATCCAAATCTTTAATTAGGAGATAGGCAAGGTTCTTCAGATCTTGTTGAATTTCCTCATTAACCACCATAAACCTTTAGATCAGTGATTCCCACCTGTGCTAATTTTGCCCCCAAAGGGGACAGCTGGCAATGTCAGAGACCTATTTGGTTGTTTCAAGTGAGGGGGTACAACCAGCATCTAGTGATTTAAGGGTCAGGTTTGCTATTAAACATACTACAGGGCCCAGGAGAGTCAACAACAAAAAATTATTTGGTCCAATTTGTCAACAGCGCCGAGGGGAAATCTAACGTATTTCGTGCTGCTAAGCCAGGTAAAGAGAAGATAAAGAGCAATGCATGCGTTTATGCCTTAGCCATGACCTCACCATGCTGGAATCATGGACCGTGTCCATAGTCTCAGAGTCCAGCAGGCACCCTGTGCAGAATGAATGGGAGTAGAAGCAAATGGATTTGAGGCTGTCAGGCAGACAGTGTGTGCTCCTCTTGGCCAGTCTGGGCGGTGAAGAACCCAAGGCCAGGTGAGGGCCCGCCTCTACCCATCCAGCATGTGCTGCTCTGAGGAAGTGCAAGCCAACATTACAGCTGCCCACACTTTCAAAACAATCTGGTGGTTTGGACTTTTATGAAGAAATACGCCAATTTCTAAATATTGATGAATAATTTGAAATTTGACAAACAATAACTTTACAAGCAAACACACAGATCAAAGAAAACCAGGCCTGCAGTCTCTGCCTGTGTCCATGGCCAAGACCAGCCCCACCCCTGTCCAGAATCTGAGGGCTGGTCATCTCGTCACGGCTTGAACACCCCCAGTATATGAACAACACAGACCAGTTCTGTGTAACAGACAGAAAATTCGAAACACAGTCTGACACTCCTTTCTGCTGGTTCACTTTGTGGTTGGAAAATTCTTTGAGGCTGAAAACACACCATCCTTAAACTCAAGAGTTCTCAAAAATCAGGAAATTCCAAAGTCAAGGTTCCTTTTGCAATAATCACACATGCTGTTTCCTTGATTTGGGTACACACTGCTTTTCTTTCCATTTTGTTCAGGGCATACCATAAAGTTCACAGGATGTGAAACAGCCTGGAGACACGGCCTCACACAGAAAGTCACTGGAATAGACAGACCTAGCGTTTCCTCCCCAGTGGAGGGCTGTCTCGCTCTCATTTCCCACATTCAAATCAACACCTTTTTTTTTTTTTAGTTAATTCTAAAATTCTATACAAAATATTGTCAAGGAGGGCTTATTTGTAAGAAAGAAAAATACTGTCATGAATTTAGATGATCAATATGAAGTTTGTAGAAATGTGGGAAGTCTCAAGAATGCACCAGGACTCAAACCCTTTTTCTCCTGGAATTTGGGTTTTCAGATGTTAACCTGTCCACTATTTGTGGCATCCCCTCCTAGAAGGATAGGAGCAGAGGAAGCAGGAGAACCACAGGATCAGCACCCTGCCCCACAGCTCCAGCTCTCACCAATTAATAAGTCTCAACATTGGCACCTCCTGCCCCAATTCCTCCCTTCCTGGTACAAGGTGGGGCTGGGGGGGAGAGGGGCGGGTGGCGGGCACACCCTCTTCCATCCTCAGTCTACCTAAGCCTCTCCCTTCTGCATAAGGTCCATTTTCCAGCCAGTTCCCTCCTGATCACTCTGTTCTCTCTTCTTTCAGTTTGTACATACATCAGGCATCCAAACAATTATGACCCCATCCCATACATTTTCTTTTTGACTTCCCTTGAAAACTCACTGAGGATTGGTTGTTGTCTTTTACTTCTTAATGGCTTCCACACATTCTGCATAGAGTAGACATTTGATAAATATTTTTAGCTGATGAGCAGAATTATAGCTTATAGTATTAAAGAGTCTAAGTCAATGAGATCTTTTCTCTAAAAACATCCAGCGGACATTCTTAGTTCACCATCAGCCCTTGACAAGAAATGAAACCGGTTTGTCCTGAGTAACATTCCTTCTGTTTTGCTGTTGAATCTTTAAGGTTTTATTTACAGATGATTCCACTGTTAGTAAGAGGAACATTTAGGACAATTTCCCTTCCATCTCCATTATGACCCATTTCTACCTAGAAATGGTCTACACTGCTGGTCAATCCTTGGCATTTTTCAAGTCAGCTCTAGGAAGGTACATGACAGGTAATGTGGTCTTGGACACAGACATCTGGTTTGATTCCTGGTCCACTCATGTCATAGTACAAAATCTTGGGAAATCATGTAAAAGACCAAACCTCAGCTTCTTCATCTTTAAAATGGGAGTAACTTGTACTCCTACAATTTGCTTATACATGACAGCTATAAAGACGTATATAACAAAATTCTGTAGCATAGCAGACATGCATTCCATGTCACCATCAAAAAATGGGGTAAACTTAGGAGAATTATTGACAGTAAATGAGATAGTATTAATGTAAAAGTGTCTGAAACATAGAAGTTGCTCAATAAATGGTTTGTTATTACTATTAAAAGGAAAAGGAGGGAAAAAATAAACTAAAAAAAAATAAAAGGAAAAGGAGGAGACCCCAACAGGGAAAGGAGGATCAGGAAGGTGTAGAAGTATTTCCTAATTTTTTCTTTTGCTTCCACTTCTTGAGCAGGAAATGCCTCATCAAGTAGGAGCTCCCAAGAGAGAATGAGAATCAATTTTTGTTTAATGCCACAAGCAAAAAAAATGAATTTCTGTCAGTCTGGGATGGTTTAAATCTGGGTCTTCCCTCAAGCAGGAAGATGAGCAACTATAGATACCACAGGGATAACAATTTTTCACTTTTATCCAACAACAGTTCCTGGCCTTTGACAAATGTTTATTGAATGAATGAACCCCTTCTAGGTCAAGACTGCATGAGATGCTAAATCACCTCCTAGACTATCTCATCCTGGTATTCACATATTTATCCTGTAGGAATCTCCAACAGAAGTTTAAAAATATTGTTTCCATGACTACAATAGCACCAGGGATTGGTCACAAGAAATTCTAGAAGACAGGAGGCTTCCATGGGCACACCAGCACTGTGGCTCTTGATTCAGGGGTCAATTCTGCAGCTCCAACTTATAAACCAATGCAAACGAAAACAGAACAAAAACTAGCAAAAAAAAAAAATGGGGGGACCAGTTCTTAGGATTACTTTGATTCCAAGCAAGAGGAAAAAACGCTGATTTTCTAGAACCATGCCTTATTTGAACAAAGCTAAGTAATGCCCTTCCTTTCTGTATTACTAATAAGGAAATATAAAAACCTATTCTAAAACTTTCTGTAATTCAAGTTTGCAGTGCCATTCCATGCAGGTGAGGTGGAAGCAGAGAGGGAATCTTCCAAACAATTATGTCAAAACTGAAATGGAAATAAACATTGGCTTAAAATGGCCCTAGGTTTGTTTTTAAGATAAGAAGTAGGAGACTAGTAAGCATGTGGCTCCTCTGCTCAAAATCCTCTAATTGCTTCCCATTTCCCTCAGCATAAAGCCAACTTCTTATAATGTCCTTTAAGACTCCACAAGGTTAGGGTCTCCCTGGTGGTGCAAGGGGTTAAGCTCAGCCCTGTGAAGCTGTCCGCAGCCTCTGCAGCATGAGTTCAATCCTGGGCCTGGCCGGGGAGCAACCCACATGGCACAGCAGACCTCTCCTGACTCTCCCACTGCTCCCCTCAGCAGTGTATTACAATAGATCTGCCTGTTCTGTTCCCCACTCTGTCTCTGGTGGATCTTCTCACTGCTTTCCTTCCACCCCACACCTCTGGCCTGTACCCCAGTTCTTGTATACATAAAATAAATAAATCTTTAAAAAAAAAAGGCCCCACAAAGTTAGCTGTCAACTGCCTCTCTCATGTCATCTCTTAATACTCTCCCTCTTGTCACACTGCTCTAGGTAGGCCAAGCACATGGCCACCTCAGGACCTTTGCACTTGCTGATCCCCCCAACTTTCCCTTGGTTCACTTCCTTACTTCCATCAAGTCTCTGCTCATGTATCATAGAGGGAGGCAGTGCTGTCTTTACATAAACTGATGAGTGCATTCTAAACAGAATGATTTGGTGATTTTCTAAGAGAAAGTGAACTGAAGGATCAAAGAAAAGGAAAGAAAGCCAAACAAAGAGAGCTAGCTAGATCTCTAGATCTATATAAGCATCTGTCTGTCCATCTATTATACCTACCTATCAAAAAATAGTGACTCACAATATGGTGACTCTTGTGTGGATGAATGACTGCAAGGTGTACTAGTGATGTTGTTTGTTGATCTGAAGGTGGACTGTGTAGCTGTGGTATGCTCAGTGTGTGAAAATCATCAAGTTGTATATTCACGATATATACACTTTTTTAGATGGACTTTCATATGTCAACAAAACATATGCCCAACACACACAGCCCCTTTCTTCAACATCTGGGGGGAAAAGTTTATATCCTGATGAAATTCAAACAACTAACTTGCACTTCCTCTCTCTATGCAGAAGACTTACCATCCTACAGTTGCTCTGGTCAGGATCATATCAAACAGCAGTATTGATAAACCAGCTGTGATTACCTGCAGAAATAATTTCAACAATAGGTCATCAAAGCAGCAGGACTTCAGTAACCTTCTCCAAAGTCACTTTTACAAGCTCAGTTCAGATCCCCGACATTAGCCATTTCTTTCCAATGTCCTTTCCCCACATTCTTCCTAGAATTTAGTGTTGCCCCTGAGCAAAGCATTTGGTATAGAAAATGTTAAGTCCTAGTCTATTTTGGAGGTGGGAATTTTCAAAGCATTTAACTTCCAAACTTTTTAATAGAGGAGGCACACAGCCAACATCTCACTCATCTCTACAGAGCAGGGGGGCCTGGTAAGAACACTCATTTCCATCTTGTCTCAGCCATGCAGAATTAATTTGCAAGGTCAGTGGTGCTCATTAACCTGCTGCCAGATCCTCCAAAAAAAAAACATATCCATCAAGCCATCTTAAGCACTGTCTCTCTCCCTGTCCTAATGCCCTGTCTTTTTGGCCTGTGTCACACATTCTAAGAAACCAGGTGCCTCCTTGGGGAAGGGAGCAATTAAATAATTAATTATTTGCAAATATCTAGAAGTCAAAGGGAAGAAGTTATCCCTGCATCTCTGTGGGTCAGAAATTAGAGAAAAGTTTACCTCCCAGAAGTAGCTCCAGGTCATGAAGCCCCGAAGGAATGGCACTAAGGAGATGCAGACCCCTGCCGTGTGTCTAAACAGTGTGTGTGAATCAAGACCCAGTGCTGTGAACATGTGTAACAACTGCTCAGGAAAAGATGTTTATTTTTGCCAGAATTTTGTATTCTGAAACGGTATTCTGAAATGCAGAACCGCTTCCATTAAGAAGGACACCCTAAAGATTGGCTTTCTTGAAATGAGAATAAACAGGCGATATTAGCATGTGACACTCAGACTGAAAGCCCTTGGAAAAGTCAACTACCCCTGACATCTCACTCAAGGGACTTCAAAGACTGTCTCCTCAGGTGGCCAGGCTGGAAACAAGGCAGCGAGCAGATGGTGGGAAGGAAGGCGTGTGTTTAAGGAGCCTCATTTTCATTCATTGATCATTTACTATTTCAAATAGAAGTCTGAAAATATAAACCTTTCAGTATGTAAACTTTGTGATTCTGGAACCTTGCAGCTTACCCTTTTCACTTTCTGGTTGCTGTCCTTTATTGATTTGCAGCAAAAACCTTGACCACAAAAAAGACTTGTGTGGTAATCAGGGACAAAAAAGAAGTGGCAACATGGTCAGAGAGACCATAGCAAAGCAGAACTCAAAGCAGCACAGGAAAGATTTCTCAAAGTGCTGAACAGCATGGAGGTGCCCTTTTGTCTTAATATGACTGTGATGAGGGTCTCCCTGGTGGAGCAGGCGGATGAGTGCAGCGCCATGAGGCTGTCCGCAGCCTCTGCAGTGCCAGTTCGATCCCTGCCGGCCTCGGAGCAACCCACATGGTGAGCAGACCTCTCCTGTCTCGCCCGCTGCTCCCCTCAGCAGTGTATTTCGTCAGTCTGCCTGTTCTGTTCCCAGCTCTGTCTCTGGTGAATCCTCTCACCCTCCCGTGCATCTGGCCTGTACCCTGTCTCTTGTATGAATAAAATAAATCTTTAAAAAAAATTTAAAAATAAAAACAAACAAAAAAAAACCCAAAAAGTTGTTGAATCAATACATAAATATGACTGTGATGAGTGGCAGACACACACACAAATTTTTATCTAACATTTTGTTTAGGACTTTTCCATCTATGATGCAAATGAAGTGGGCCAACAAGTTATTACCTTGCAACCTAATTGTTTGGTTTTGTAACAAGGTTATACTGACCACATAAACTCGTTTATCAGCACAAGGATACAAATGCTCATATATCAGCATCTGTCACTTTGCAAAAGTCACTATAGAAGAAGGCACGAATGGCAGCATAAGATATTTTCCTGTAAGGGATAAAGTTGACCTTCACTATAAAAGTAAAACCCAACTTTAATGTCCCTAAACCTGGAGCTTCTAGTTGGGAGTGGCCCAGTTGAAATACAGAGGTAGTAATGGCCAGTGTCCTCACCAAGTCTTTCTCCTTGATTCAAGCTTGCCATTTTAGTTTTACCAAGACTGTATTTCATTTAGGTTTTCCACTTCATTAACATTTAGTTGTGTGAGTTCAACAATCTAGAGGAGATGGACAAATTCCTACAACTCTACAATCACTCAAAGCTAGATAAAGAAGAAATAGAACACCTAAACAGACCAATTACAAGCAGCGAAATTGAAATGGTAATCAAAAACCTTCCCAAAAACAAAAGCCCAGGATCTGATGGATTTACAAATGAATTCTACCAAACATTCAGAAATGAATTAGTGCCTATCCTTCACAAACTCTTCCAAAAAATTGAGAAGGAAGGGATAATACCAAACACGTTCTATGAAGCCAACATTACACTAATACCAAAACCGAACAAGGACAATACAAAAAAAGAAAACTACAGGCCAATCTCCCTAATGAACACTGATGCAAAAATCCTCAATAAAACTTTAGCTATCAGAATCCAACAATGTATCCATAAGATAATTCACCACGACCAAGTAGGATTCATTCCAGAAACACAAGGATGGTTCAATATCTGAAAATCAATCAACGTTACCCAACACATCAACAAAAAGAAATATAAAAACCATATGATAATATCAATAGATGCCAAGAAAGCTTTCAACAAAGTGCAACACCCATTCATGATAAAAGCCCTTGAAATTCTTGGGATACAAGGAACATACCTCAACATCATAAAGGCCATATATGACAAGCCAACAGCCAGTATCATTCTCAATGGTGAAAAGCTGAAAGCATTTCCATTAAGATCTGGAACAAGACAAGGATGTCCACTCTCACCACTGCTTTTCAATATAATACTGGAGTACTAGCCAGAGCAATAAGACAAGAGAAAGACATACAAGGAATCCAAATAGGAAAAGAAGAAGTCAAACTGTTAGGGGGAAAAGGATGTCCTAAAGATAATTCCATACAGGCTTTGTGGACTCCACCCCCACCCCAGGCCAAAGCCAAAGACACTGGGAACTCCAAATCCCATCACCACCAAAGGGAAGGTGGCTGGGACCTGAGGGTGGGGGTAAGCAGCCAGGTTGATAAAAGGCAGACACGTGGGCTTTGGGGGATCCCCCATTTTGGCTCTCCACTAGGTAGCAGCGTCCAGCCAGCCCTGAGAGTGCCTTTGGGTTTCCAGGTCGGCGGATTGGGTAGGACGCATTAAAGACTTTGTTTCCCTATTTTCTCCCCGAGTTGTACATTTTCCTTATTTTCTTTTCCCTTGTAAATAAACCTTTTATTAACCTTTTGTGTATGCCTGTAGTAGAGTATTAATAAGTCCTTTTTAAGCGCGCGGGTGAGGACCCACAGCCAGGCAACCCGCTCAATATTGGGGCTGCCCTATAACAAAACTATCACTATTTGCAGATGATATGATAATATACATAGACCCCAAAAACTCTAGAAAAACTAATTCAACTAATCAATCAGTTCAGTAAAGTGGCAGGATACAAAAGCAACATGCAAAAATCAGTAGCCTTCCTATACACAAACAATAAATCTAAAGAAGAAGAAATAAAAAAAAAATCCCTTTTATTATCAAAACAAAAAAAATCAAAAACTTGGGAATAAATCTAACAAAAGAGGTAAAGGACCTATACAAAGGAAACTATAAAACACTGTTAAAAGAAATAGAAGAAGACACAAAGAAATGGAAAGACTACCCTGCTCATGGATTGGAAGAATAAACATTATTACAATGGCCATCCTACCAAAAGCAATATACAGATTCAATGCTATTCCAATCAAAATTTCAATGTCATTCTTCAAAGAAATAGAACAATTATTGATGAAATTCATATGGAATCACCAAAAACCGCGAATGGCCAAAGCTCTCCTGAAAAAAAAAATAGAAGGGAATGTAGGCATCACACTCCCAGACTGCAAACTATACTACAAAGCCATAATCATCAAAACTGCATGGTACTGGAACAAGAACAGACACACATACCAATGGAATCGAATAGAAAATCCAGAAATAAACCCACAGATTTATGGTCAACTAATCTTTGACAAAGGAGCAAAGAATATGCATTGGAGCAAAGGAAGTTTGTTCAATAAATGGTGCTGGGAAAACTGGGTCGCTACATGCAAAAGAATGAAGCTTAACCACTACCTAACACCATGCACAAAACCCAACTCAAAATGGATTAAAGAACTAGACATAAGACCTGAAACCATAAAATACATAGAAGGAAATATAGGTGAAACACTCCATGATATGCACCTCGAAGACATCTTTACAGACACATCACCCAAAACAGTAATAGTGAAGGCAAAGATAAGCAGCTGGGACTATATTAAATTAAAGAGCTTCTGCACAGCAAAAGAGACAATAACAAAAACAGAGAGAAACCCCACCAACTGGGAGAACATTTTTGCACACAACACTAATGATAAAGGACTGATCACAAAAATCTACAAAGAGCTGATGACACTCAACATAAAGAAAATAATCCAGTCAAAAAATGGGCAGAAGAGCTAAAAAGAAACTTCTCTGAAGAGGAAATGCAAATGGACAACAGGCATATGAAAAAATGTTCAACATCACTTGTAATCAGGGAAATGCGAATCAAAACTACAATGAGATACCATCTTACACCAGTGAGAATGGCACATATTAAAATAACTAGAAACAACAAATGTTGGCGAGGGTGTGGAGAAAAAGGAACTCTCCTGCACTGTTGGTGGAAGTGCAAACTGGTCCAACCACTATGGAGAGCTGTGTGGAGATTTCTGGACCTACTAAACATAGAGCTTCCATATGATCCAGCAATTCCACTCCTAGGTATTTACCCAAAAGACACAGAAACATCAATTCCAAAGAACACCTGCACCCCTATGTTTATAGCAGCACTGTTTACAATAGCTAAGCTTTGGAGACAACCCAAATGCTCAAAAATAGATGACTGGATCAAGAAGATGTGGTACATATACACCATGAAATATCACTCAGCATTCAAAAAAGATAAACACATGCAATTTGCAGCAACATGGATGGTGCTGGAAGGGATCATGCTCAGCGAAATAAGCCAGAAAGAACAAGAAAAATACCGGATGGTCTCACTCATAGCAGGAATCTAGAAAACTTAAATAAGGGACCAGGAAAATGAATAACTATAAGAAAGTGAAAATCAAAATCAACAAACAACTATGAACCAGAGACACTCTATGGGGGTTGGGGGGCGGGGAAAGGAGGGGTTGGGGTCAAAATAAGGGAGTTGTAATTGTATGGGGAATATAAAAATAAAATTTAAATTAAAAAAACATTAAAAAATAAATAAAATTAAAAAAACATTTAGTTGTGTAGAGAAATTTCTTATCTTATGTGTGCCTATTTTTATCACCATCCTTTTTTTAAAACTTCTGTCATCCCCCCCTTTTTTCCATTCTTTAGTTTGTTTTTTTAAGATTTATTTATTTTTGCACACAAGTGTGGCGTACAGGTCAGAGGTGTCGGGGTGGGGGTTGAGAGGATTCATCACCAGAGGCAGAGTGGGGAACAGAACAGGAAGACTGACCAAAGTACACTGCTGAGGGAAGCAGCGGGTGAGTCAGGAGAGGCCTGCTGCCCTGGCTGGCTGGGGATTGAACTCGTGCTGTAAAGGCTGCAAACAGCTTCATAGGCTGGTCTTAACCCCTTGCACCACCAGGGAGGCCCTCCATTCCTTAGTTTTGACCAAAGTTAACTCTCTTGCTAATCTCTCTTTCCTTTTGAAACTCCTTGGACAGTTCTTGGGATGGTGCCCATGGAGATGTATTTCTTAGAGTTGCTGAGTAAAGCTCTATTCTATTGATGGATATAAGTGATGCTGGCAGGTTGACATAATGGAACAACCTCATTAAATTTATGAAGGGCCAAATTCTGCACCATTGTATTCATGAACTTTTCTCCTTTTTACCAGGTATTTCCCCCAACAGTAATGAATAAATGACCAATGTAATTATATTTAAAGTATAGAACATGCTAACTTGATATGTATATATATGTGTGTATATTCTTTAGACTGACTGCCTGACTGCCTCTTTCACATGACCTTTCTCGGAGCTGTCACTTCCCATGGGCACTGAGATGGACACACCTAAGCCCTGTGCCTCTGGGAGCTTCTTTTTAGCTTTAACATCTCATCTGCCACAAAAAGATAGTGCACCTGCTTGTTCCTGTTAACTGCACCTTTTGCCAAGAAAAACACTTCTTAAAATTTTCAACCCAGTCCCAATGTGTAAATCAGGCTGGTGTAGTAGCCACACAGGTGCCTCTGCCATCTGCTGCTTCCTGGAAATGTTTGTGTAGCCTCTTGCCTTTCTCTGGAGCCAGTTTCTCAAACTTCTCTCAATTTTTCTGTCTCAATGAGCAAATTTTCTGCTGTCTGCTGAGACATTGAAATTTCACCAACAGGTTTGTCTTATTTCTGTAGAGTGTGCACACTGAAGTTGTTTGCACTGAACGCTACTGTGCAGTTGAGAGGACTGCATTTTATTCTATTCTAATCATCAGTATCTCAGCCTTGTCCACTTTTTTACACTTCCATCACCAGCCCTAGCAGTCAGCTCTTTGGGGAGGCATTTTCTCACACACAGTATCACCAAAGTTCTGTCACTTTGCAAAAGTGATGGATGGCAGCCGGCAATGCCTCGCTGAAGGGCAGACCCTGGGCAGCTGGCCAGCCCGACTTGCCCACTAAGTACCTTTTGCCCACATATCGACCTTACCATGTGTGAGGTTCAAATTTACGCCTCAGCAAAGTGATAGATTTCTATATGCCATGTACCGTCAGGGTTTCTCACCCAAAGGTGTGAATGGTAAGTTTGTTCATCGTTAGGGTTTTTTTCCACTCCTAATTCCACTGAGGAACAAAGACAGGAGTTGCTGAGTATGTAAGCCTGGGTACAAATGTCCCACGTGTAGCCACCTGAGAGATGGAAGGGTGTCCCCAGGTTCACATGTGGGGAAACTAAGACCCAAAGATGGTGTTACTTGTTCCAGTTTAAGCTTCATGGTAATGAGGAGTAGAACCAAACCCTGACTTCCAGGTAAGCTTTTCACAGCCAGAAACTCAAGAAAGTGTTCAAGGGAGCTCCATGAAGCTTTTTGGGAAAAAGAATCCACTGTAAACAGAACATAGATTTTTTTCTTAAAAATTTATTTTTATTTATGCATACAAGAACTGGGGTCTTGGCCAAAGGTGTGGGGGGTGAGAGGACTCACCAAAGAGCGGGGAGCAGAACAGGTAGATCTACTGAAATACACTGCCGAGGGGAGCAGCAGGCAAAACAGGACAGGTCTGCTGCACCATGTGGGTCATCTCCTGGCCCAGGATTGAACTCATGATGCAGTGACTGGCGATAGCTTGATAGTGGTGAGATTTTAACCCTTGCACCACCACAGGGGCCCATAAATAGAAATTTTTAAATCCATGTTCATATCAGCATTATTTACAACAGCTAAAATTTGGAAGCAATCCAAGTCTCTGCTGATAGAAGATAAGCAAAATGCACATACATACAATGTATGTATTTGTTCAGTCTTAAAAAGGAAGGAAATTCTGCTCTCTTGTACAACATGGATGAACCTTAAAGACATCATGGTAGTGAAATAAGTCAGACACAGAATCGTGTATTGTACAATTCCACTTATATGAGGCATCAAGAGTAGTTAAACTCAGAGAGACAGAAGAACAGAGGCTACCAGCATCTGAATGGAAGGAGGAATAGGGAGTCACTCTTTAATGGGTACAGAGACAGTTTGGGATAATGAAAGAGTTATGGAGATGAATGTCAGTAAAAGAATACACCTCAAAAAAAGATCTGTAAAATATCTAAAGTAAGCCCATGAAAGTCTTCACTTTACTGTTGGAACTTGCCATTCAGGGACAATAGTAACAGCCATTACTACCAATTGTTGTTCTTGCCTTCAAAAGCATTTTTTAAAAATACAAATTTTCCCCCAAAGAAGAAAGACTCCTGTGGTCTGAGGAATGTCTCCTTCACACACAGAGACCTGGAAAACAAACACCAGGCCCTGCCACAGGCCAGAGACGCCAACAACAGCAGAACTCAATACACTGTGTCGGCAGTGGGGCTTTGAACTTCCTGGCTTTGTCAATGGATGTCACAACCTCTGTGCTAGTTAAACAGATTTTGGTATTTAAAGCGGATTGGATTTGTTTTTGAAACATTCATTTCAATCCTGAAGCAAATTTTCTGTTTGTTTAAAGGAAAAATAAAGGGGTGTGGTTGTTGCGGTAATCTGACAGATAGTCATGCGTTGGTGGGAGAATCAGATTCAGGTTTGTTGTTTATTATTGTTTTGTTGTTGTTTTTAAAATGCCTATAACTTGAGAAAAAACTGCGAGACTACAGCATGCATGCAAGACCCTTCACTGTAACCACTTCAGTTACAGCAATGCAACTCCCACTTAAAAAGTAGTTTTCTGAACAGTTTCATACCATCATCTAGCCTTTGCTCAGCAAATTCTCCCTGACTGGGATAATTTCACAGGCATCCCCACTCAATTCCTATGTGCCTTTCAAAAATCCATCTCTAGAACACATTTCCTGAATTTGGCCTCCATCCACACATCTCAGTGGGTCAGGCACTTCTTCTAGCAGCTTCCATAACCCCTTGTCATTGCACATGCCAAAATGCACAGAAATGTGTGGTCTCCCCAAGGAGGTGGTGAGCAATTCATCTTTGTAAGTTCAAAGTCTAGCAACAGAGACCCACTTATGCTAAGTACCTGAGAGGTTTCATTGAGCTGCAGTAGATCATCAGGTCTAATAATAAAACCCTAGGGTCTCAACATTACTTTTAAATTCTGTTATATATTAGGGACAGTTGGAACACAGACTTGAGAATCACAGGGGCACTCCTTGCCCCTCATTTCTACTTCTTTGACCAATAACCTGCATAGGGAGAGAAAGAGCTTGACAGAGAACATCTGAGATTGGCTCTTTCAGGTTCCAAGTCCAAAACATCAGATGAAATTCTGATTAGCTCCTAGACTTAGCCACCCTGGCAGGGAAGGCAGAGTACTGAACGAACGTGGAAGTGCACTCTTGAACTTCATGAAAGGAATAGAGAAAAGAATCTTCCCCTGGAGAAAGACAGAGAAAATAACTGAATAGACAGAACAACAAGTATCTTTTATACCCTTGCCATGAACACTGCCTGGGAGCTTCTAGGAAATACAGAACCTCAGGGCCCACCCCAGATCTAGTGAGCAACATCTAGATACTAGATGTATGTAGCAGTAGACACTACTAGCCCAGTCTTCCTTTTAGGTTAAAGAACAAATCTGATAAAAAATTATATCTAAGAGTAGACTCCTTCTTCTCTTCGAACCCAAGGAACTATTCCAAATTCACTAAACAGAAACCACAGCTATGACTGAGAACTATATTTGACATTAAAAAAATATTCAATTGATTGAATACTGCCTTATTGCCATGGGCAGGGTAATTATTAATGAGACAATTCTTGCTAAACTCTGGGCATGGCTATTAACAGTATTTGGTATCACTTCATTGAAATACACAATGAGGAGCCTCCCTGGTGGTGCAAGAGGTTAAGCGTCAGCATTATGAAGCAATCTGCAGCTATTGCAGCCTAAGTTCGTTCCCTGGCCAGGGAGGTGAACCACATGGCACAGCAGCCCTCTCCTGTCTCGCCCGCTGCTCCCCTTAGCAGTGTATTTCAGTCGAATCCTCTCACCCCCCCCCCCACTTCTGGCCTGTACCCCAGCTCTTGCATGCATAAATAAATAAATCTTTAAAAAATAAAATAAAACATACAATGAGCTATCAATTCTGTCAGGTAGCAAAAAAATATTTACCACAAACACAATGGGACTGAGAACATACATGAGAAACAAAGAGACTAGGGTCCTGTAAAACCTAATTAAAAAAAAAAATTAAACCCAGAGAAATTTTGGTGACTTTTAACAAACTCTGAAATTTTACAGAAGAAGAAATGAGAACAAAATAAGGGGAAAAAATATGAAATAAATATCTAGTTCACGCAGGGTAAGGGAAGAAGGCAACCAAAATTTGAGGACATAGAATGTGACATCCTGGGGCCTCCATCGTAGCGCAGGGGTTAAGTCTCAGCGCTATCAAGCTATTGCCAGCCACTGCAGCATGAATTTGATCCCCGGCCAGGGAGCTAAACCACAAGGCACAGCAGACCTCACCCGCTGCTCCCCTCAACAGTGTATTTCAGTGGATCTGCCTATTCTGCTCCCCACTCTGACTATAGTGAATCTTCTCACACACACCCTCCTCCCCTCTGCCCGCACCTCTGGCCTAGACCCCAGTTCTTGTATGCATAAATAAATAAGAATAAATCTTGAAAAGAAAAGTGACATCCTGACATCATGCTCTGAAAAGATAATCTACAGACAAATTATATTTTTTTTGGCTTATCTTCACATTTGTGATGGTATCCTTTGCAGCACAAACAAAAGTTTTATATTTTGAGAAGTCCTTGTGCTTTGGGTGTTAAGACCATATTTCGAGTACCAAGGAATTAAAAAAAAAAAAATTTTTGGGCCTCCCCGGTGGCACAGCGGTTGAGCGCTGGGTGGCGAAGCTGCCCGCGGCCTCTGCGGCGCCGGTTCGATCCCCGGCTGCTCCCCGGCCACCGGAGGCGGGTCCCACATGGCGCGCAGACCTCTCCTGCCGCCCGCTGCTCCCCTCAGCAGTGTACTTCGGTCCTTCTGCCTGCTCTGCTCCCCGCTCTGGCTCTGGTGAATTCTCTCACCCTCCCGAGCTTCTGACTGTACCCAGTGCATGTATAAACAAAACAAACAAACAAATAAATAAATAAATAAAAACATGCCTCTATTAAAAAAAAATTAAAAAAATAAATAAATTTTTCATCCAATATCTTAACTAACACATATTTAGCTACATCATTGCTTCCTTTTTAAAGAATCATTCACTCACTCTACCTTCAAACATGTATATTCTATTTTAGAACATGATTAGTCTGTCCTAATTCTGCATTTACTGCACTTAACTTATGGTGACTTTTCATTGTGATTTTTGGAGAAGGTGCCAATATAATGCTATATGACATGAATCTGAGGTTTTGTGATTCAACAGAAATCTAACGATAGGAGCTCTAATAAGCCTGTATCAAAGAATCTAAAAAGGTCCATACAGTATTTCTCTGAACATCTCCATAGCAATTTTAAAGAGGCTGATCAGCTCTTTAAAATAGGAATAGAGGGAGCCTCCCTGACGGCACAAGGGGTTAAGCACCGCACTATGAAGCAATCCACAGCCTCTGCAGCACAAGTTTGATGCCCAGCTGGCAAGGGAGAAACCCACATGGTGCAGCAGACCTCACCTGTCTCACCTGCTGCTCCCCTCAGCAGTGTACTTTGGTCAATCTGCCTGTTCTGTTCCCCGCTCTGTCTCTGATGAATCCTTTCATCCCCCGCATCTCTGGCCTGTACCCCAGCTCTTGTATGCATAAATAAATCTTTTAAAAAAATAGGAATAGAGGAATGCAGTGTTAAGATTACATAATCTTTCCTCTTTATTTCAGTACTTACATATATCATTCCATTATCTACTGATATTCATAGTTTCAATGGAAATGTCAGTAGTTTCTTAAATTTAAGGTTATGTCTTATTTTTTTCCCCCCTCATTGATTTTAGGATTTTCTCTCCCTTTGGGTCTTAACAGTTTGACTAGGATATGTCTACATATGATTTTATTTGTATTTACTGTTTGATATCTGGTGAGCTTCTTGTAGCTACAGGTTGATAACTTTTAGCAGTTCTGGAAAATGCTCAGTCATTTATCCCTTCAAATATCTTTTCTACTTCATTTCTCTCTTGAAAACTCCAATTATAAATATATTAGACTTCTGACAATTTCCCCCATACTTTTTTTGCTGTGTTCCATTCTCTCCATTCTTTTTTT
Organism: Talpa occidentalis; assembly: GCF_014898055.3. Classification (NCBI taxonomy): domain Eukaryota; kingdom Metazoa; phylum Chordata; class Mammalia; order Eulipotyphla; family Talpidae; genus Talpa; species Talpa occidentalis. Next base: position 39,211,472 of record NW_023601322.1, on the reverse strand, counting down.
CCTCCTTGTGCTTCACTTTGGGTATATTCTATTGACTTTGAGTTTACCTGCTACTCTGTGTCTAGTCTGCTCTTAGATTCATCCAAATAAGCTATTCATTTCCAATGTATTTTTCGTCAGTTTATTAATAACAATTTGATTTTTTTACAGCTTTGTTCACTTTTAAATTCTCCCATCATTTTACTCATCTTTTTTTAAGTTTATTACTCCTATTCATTTTTAAATTATTTGCTCCAACATCTAGATCATTAGATATAGGAGTCTATTACTGACTATAATAATATCTTCTGCTTCTGTTATCTTTTCCACTTGATTATCAGTCATCTTTTTCCTGCTTCTTCACATTTCCATAGCTTTGTTTGTATGCTGAACATTGGGCATAAGAGAACTGCAGAAGCTACAGATGGAAGCTGAAAGTGTTTCTCTTTTCCTCTAATACGTTGAATGGCTCAATCCAGTTAGGGATTGAGTGGATCAGAAATTAGTTTTTGTTCTAGTAAGTCTCAGCCCACTATTATTCTATCCCAGATTTGTGTTTAAGAATTTGGTAGATCTCTGTCTCCTCATGTCTAAAAATCCTGGCTTTCAGACATTCTGATGTTAGCTTTTAGCCCCCATCCTACACAGGTTCAAAATCTGGCAATTCTCTTTAGGGGATGACTCATTGAACCTTTGTGGCAGGTTCCTCTTATTAGGATTTTATATCCTAATTACTCCAAGATTATGAGAGTTTTTATTTTGCCGTCCTGGGTCAGTGTGCAGTCTCCTGAATTGCCCCAGAACTCAGCAAGTATCTCAAGGGAAAATTGGACTTGCCTTTGGGCTCCTCTAGTTTCCAAACTATCAAGCCAGTTCCATATGACTGCCAAAAGCTTTGCCAGTTTCTCTTTCCCACACAATACTTCATCTTCTTGGATCAAGCCAGACCTTTAACCCACACCCAGAATCAGCAACTATTCCCCCTTTTCACTCACCCCCATGAAGATAAAAGCTTGTGTTATTCAGTATATCCAGGAAAGGTTCTTCCTTCTCTGGAAATTTACTTCAGTTCTCATTGTTTTCACAGATCTCCAATTTCTTTAAAAATATGATTTTGCAATTTATTTATTTTTCCTCCTAATTGTGTTAGCTGAATGTTGGTCTGTCACAAGTTATGATGTTCTGGTCTGAAGTGGAAATTTTCCTTTTATTATATAGATGAAAAAACTAAGATCCACAGAGATGGTGGGTTTTCAAACCAGATTTGGCTGACAACTATTTCCCTAACGTCATCTTGAAAGTCATGATGAAGCAAGGAGGGCAGACTTTATTTGATTTGTTCAGAACATATTCCTGATCAGTGACAATCTTATTTACTCATCATTATAATTTTAATTAGCTCATGATTACAATCTTATTAAGTCATCATTATAATTTAAAAAAAAAAAAACATAGTCTAGGACTTTATATATACCAGCCCTGGGCAACAAATCTTTCTCAAGGGCATAGTATCTTTTCAGACATAGAGTTTCAGATACGATGCAACTTATGATTAATAATCAGGCAGGCTAGAGGTAAGTTCAATTTCTTTTCCTCATGATTCTCTCTGCGTGTAGGGGAGGAAATTCTCCTGCCTTCTATCCTTTTACCCTCTTCCAGTTCACTCTGATGGGAAAAAGTTTAATCTGACTATACATTTACCAAGGCTTTTTACACTAGTTAGTGGGATTCCTGAGTTTTAAAAGCAAGATCCCAGACTCTATATGGTTTCTCTTGAATCTATACAATAAAATTCTCTACCCTGCCTCCACCTGTTGGGGGTAGGGATGGAGGGTGGGGTAACAGGCCTCCTATAGAGAGCAGAAAGCTAAAAATGAAGTTGAGTTTTCCAACTCAGCTATGTTTCCCACTCACCTGCTATTCCTGTCCATATGTTCTTAGTGTATATTACAAGAAGAGAGGAGAAGTGGGTGGGAGAGTTAAAGTACCAAAACCCCAAATTCTTTAACACATGTTATCTGCTGAAAAGACCTGTGTCTTTTCACACCATTTGACATTGGCTCTTTGGTTATAACTTCAGAAATCTGTGGGACTTTGGACCTTTTCCCTAGCACTTAATTTTTCTAGCACAGTCAAGCAGAAGGTGTTAGATCTTCCCTGTGCTGGGTGTCAAACTTTTCTTTTTAGTACTCACATTTCTCAAAAGTTCATATTAATATCAATTCTGGAGGGGGCGGAGCAACATGGCGGCGAGGAGACGCTGCGAGTAAGATCTCCCATTAAAAAAAGTGAATAGGGAGGAAAAGCGGCAGGTCCCAGTGAGAACTGGGACACGGAAGATAAACGGGTGACGCCAGCGAACTGCCCGAAGAAGAAAGTGGCCATAAAAGAGGACTAGAAGGGAGGGAAGCGCAGAACCCTGCTCCCCTCCCCCGCCCACAGAGGCGGCACTCTCCGACCAGCAGAGAGGAGGAAACAACACACCAAAACAACCAACAAGAACAAACGACGCAGCAAGCGGGACTGTGAGCGGAAAGGAACTATTGCAGCCACCACACCCCGTGAACGGGAGCTGAGGCGAACCCTGCAGGATCCGCCGCGGCGGTGAGCGAACGGCTCCGGGCGCCATTAGAGAAGAACAAAGACCCCGGGAGACGCGCACACAGCCCGGGCTGCCGGTAAGCCTGCGCGGGAAACGCGGCGCGCCTGGCGCGCTTGAAAAGCAAGTGCAGACCGGGATCGCGGCTGCCCAGGTCCCCGCGCCTGCGACCTAGGCTTGCGGGGAGACGACCTAGGCTTGCGGGGAGACGCACGGAGGTCCTCACTGAGGTGAAGGTCCCTCCCTGAGTAAGCAGGAACCAGGCGCCCAGGCACTGGAGCCGGGTGCAAAAGGCGCCATTCCCGCGCCACTGAACTGGGCTACAGCCCGCGTCCTGGACCTGAGGGCTTTGAACTGAGACCCGGGGCACGAAAATTCGGGGCGTGGGTTCTCCACGACGGTGGGGCACAAGGCAGACACAGCACCCCAAAGCTGTTGAGGTGTACCCTACCATTCCTGCTCTGTTCTCTGTCCCACGGGGTGGGGGGAGGCGAAAAACAGCCCCCCAAGGACAATAGGAGAGATCTCTGGCGCCACCTAGCGACCAGGAAAAAAAAAAAAGTCACTAACACCCTATAAAACAGGACATTTCTTAAGTCTGCTTGAAAAGGGCAGAAGGTTTCTGGAGGACCCAGTGGCCAGCCGGGAAGTTATTCCACGCCAGGCCCCTTCCGACCAGCAGTCTGAGCCCACAGAGGGAGCAGGCACCCACGTCCGGGGCAGACCGGGTGCGCAGAAGAGTGTGCCTGAAACCGGAGGCGCAGGGACTGCATCCCGCTTCGCCATTTGAGAACAGGGACATTTCTTCAGTAAAAACTGCCTAAAACCAGCAGAAAGCTCCCCCAGAAGACAGAGATGGCTCCTGGAAGAGCCAGAGGGGAGCGGAGAAATTCACCCAAGATGTCAGTCAGTCCGAGCAACACAGTGTCCCAACGCATACGACAAATTAGAAAACAGACAGTAGGGAGTAGAAGAACCACACGCAACCTAAAAACTCCTCAGGAAAGAAGCACACACAACAAAAAGAAAACCACTCCCCAGATTGCAACGACAGCAACTTGGAAGAACTTCTGAGCCTTCCAGAAAGAGAATTTAAAATTGCCATGATTAAAAAAGTGATAGATCAGAAGAAGGAAATTGAGTCCCTAAAGAGGGAAGTAAGAGAAATGCAGGAGATCAAAGAATTAATGGAGGAACTAAAGAACTCTGGGAAAAGCAATGAAAGCAGAATAGATGAAATGGAAGAACGAATAAGTAATCTTGAAGACACAGAAATAAAAAGAACCAAAACAGAAAAGGAAAGAGAAGTACGAAGGAAAAAGAATGAAGAAAGACTTCGGGAACTATCTGACTCCATGAGGAAAGGAAATATAAGAGTTATAGGAATTCCAGAAGGAGAGGAGAGAGATGTAGGAACAGAGAAAATATTCATGGATATAATTGAAGAGAACTTCCCAAATGAGAAGAAGGAGCTGAAAATTGATATACAAGAAGCAAGAAGAACACCAAACTTCCACGACGAAAGGAAAAACACAGCAAGACACATAATAGTAAAGCTCCCAAGAATCCAGGACAAGGAAAAAATAATGAAGCTGACAAGAGGGAAGAAACAGATAACATTCAAAGGAAAACCAATCAGGCTGACATCAGACTTCTCTGAAGAAACACTACGGGCAAGGAGAGAGTGGAGGGACATAGTCAACAGACTCCAAGAAAACAGATGCCAACCAAGAATACTCTATCCCGCAAAGCTCTCTTTCCTCCATGAAGAAAGAATATGGACCTTCCCAGACAAAGAGAAACTCCGGAATTTCATTGCGACTAAACCCCCACTCCAAAAAATACTACAAGGAATCCTAAAGCCAGAACCTCAGAGGGACGAATAACAACGAAAGAAGACCAAAAAAAAAAAAAGTTATTAAAAGAATAAATAAATAAAATCAAAGGAAAGACAAACATAATGGCAAATACAGATGCTAACATATCAATATTAACTCTAAATGTAAATGGACTAAACTCTTCAATAAAAAGACACAGAGTTGCAGCCTGGATTAAGAAACAAAACCCAACCTTTTGCTGTCTCCAGGAAACACATTTAGCTACAAAAGATAAAAATAGGCTCAAAGTCAAGGATGGAAAACAATCCTACAAGCAAATGGGCCAAAAAAGAAAGCAGGAACAGCTATACTTATATCAGATAAAACAGACTTCAGACTCAAAAAAATAAAAAGAGACCCCAATGGTCACTACATTATGATTAAGGGGACAATACTTCAAGAAGAAATAACACTCATTAACATATACTCACCAAACGAAAGAGCACCAAAATATATCAGACAACTGTTGTCCTCTCTGAAAACAGACATCAGAGAAAACACATATGTAGTGGGAGACTTCAACACACCACTATCAACAATGGATAGATCAACAAGACAAAAAATAAGTAAAGAAACTAAAGCTCTAAATAAGGACCTAGAGCATTTGGGCTTAACAGACATCTATAGAACACTAAACCCAAAAAAAACGGAGTACACATTTTTCTCAAGCGCACACGGATCATTCTCCAGGATCGATCACATACTGGGGCACAAGACAAACATCAACAGATACACCAAGATTGAAATCATACCAACCATCTTTTCTGACCACGAAGGCATCAAACTAGAAATAAATCATAAAAAGAAGGCAAGGAACTATCCTACCTCATGGAGATTAAAAGCCACACTACTGGAAGACCACTGGACTAACGAAGAGATCAAAAAGAAATTAAAAAATTCTTTGAATTGAATGACAAGGAGGACACCAATATCCTAAATGTATGGGATGCAGCAAAAGCAGTAATAAGAGGAAAATATATAGCAATAGAAGCTCACATCAAAAAACAAGAAAGAACTCAAAGAAACAACCTAATCTCGAAGCTCAAAGATCTAGAAAAAGAACAACAAAAAAACCCCAGAACCAGTAGAAGAAAAGAAATAATAAAAACCAAAGCAGAAATAAATGAAATTGAAACTAAAAAAACAATCCAAAAGATCAATGAAACCAAGAGCTGGTTCTTTGAAAAAATAATAAAATAGACAAACCCCTAGCCAGGCTCACAAAGGAAAAAAGGGAGAAAGCACAAATATACACAGAATCATAATGAAAGAGGAGAAATCACAACGGACACAGCAGAAATCAAAAGAATAATCAGTAACTACTATGAACAGTTATATGGAAACAAGTTCAACAATCTAGAGGAGATGGACAAATTCCTACAACTCTACAATCACCCAAAGCTAGATAAAGAAGAAATAGAACACCTAAACAGACCAATTACAAGCAGCGAAATTGAAATGGTAATTAAAAACCTCCCCAAAAACAAAAGCCCAGGACCTGATGGATTTACAAATGAATTCTACCAAACATTCAGAGACGAATTAGTGCCTATCCTTCACAAACTCTTCCAAAAAATTGAGAAGGAAGGGACAATACCAAACACGTTCTATGAAGCCATATTACACTAATACCAAAACCGAATAAGGACAACACAAAAAAGGAAAACTATAGGCCAATCTCCCTAATGAACACTGATGCAAAATCCTCAATAAAATTTTAGCTATCAGAATCCAACAATGTATCCATAAGATAATTCACCACGACCAAGTTGGATTCATTCCAGGGGCACAAGGATGGTTTAACATCCGAAAATCAATCAACGTTATCCAACACATCAACAAAAAGAAATATAAAAACCATATGATAATATCAATAGATGCTGAGAAAGCTTTCGACAAAGTGCAACACCCATTCATGATAAAAGCCCTTGAAATTCTTGGGATACAAGGAACATACCTCAACATCATAAAGGCCATCTATGACAAGCCAACAGCCAGTATCATTCTCAATGGTGAAAAGCTGAAAGCAATTCCATTAAGATCTGGAACAAGACAAGGATGTCCACTCTCACCACTGCTTTTCAATATAATACTGGAAGTCCTAGCCAGAGCAATAAGACAAGAGAAAGACATCCAAGGAATCCAAATAGGAAAAGAAGAAGTCAAACTATCACTATTTGCAGATGATATGATAATATACATAGAGAACCCCAAAATCTCCACAGAAAAACTAATTCAACTCATCAATCAATTCAGTAAAGTGGCAGGATACAAAATCAACACGCAAAAGTCAGTAGCCTTCCTATACACAAACAATAAATCTGAAGAAGAAGAAATCAAAAAACCACCCCTTTTATTATCGAAACAAAAAAAATCAAATATTTGGGAATAAATCTAACAAAAGAGGTAAAGGACCTATACAAAGAAAACTATAAAACACTGTTAAAAGAAATAGAAGAAGACACAAAGAAATGGAAAGACATCCCTGCTCATGGATTGGAAGAATAAACATTATTAAAATGGCCATCCTACCAAAAGCAATATACAGATTCAATGCTATTCCAATCAAAATCTCAATGGCATTCTTCAAAGAAATAGAACAATTATTGATGAAATTCATATGGAATCACCAAAAACCCCGAATAGCCAAAGCTCTACTGAAAAAAAAGAAGGAGGCATCACACTCCCAGACTTCAAACTATACTACAAAGCCATAATCATCAAAACTGCATGGTATTGGAACAAGAACAGACATACAGACCAATGGAATCGAATAGAAAATCCAGAAATAAACCCACAGATCTATGGTCAACTAATCTTTGACAAAGGAGCAAAGACTATGCATTGGAGCAAAGAAAGTTTGTTCAATAAATGGTGCTGGGAAAACTGGGTCGCTACATGCAAAAGAATGAAGCTTGACCACTACCTCACACCATACACAAAAATCAACTCAAAATGGATTAAAGAACTAGACATAAGACCTGAAACCATAAAATACATAGAAGGAAATATAGGCGAAACACTACGGGATTTGCACATCAAAGACATCTTTACAGACACATCACCCAAAGCAGTGATAGTGAAGAGAAAGATAAACAGCTGGGACTACATCAAATTAAAGAGCTTCTGCACAGCAAAAGAGACAATAACAAAAACAAAGAGAAACCCCACCAACTGGGAGAACATTTTTGCACCCAACACTAATGATAAAGGACTGATCACAAAAATCTGTAAAGAGCTGATGAGACTCAGCAACAACAAAGAAAATAATCCAGTCAAAAAATGGGCAGAAGAGCTAAAAAGAAACTTCTCTGAAGAGGAAATGCAAATGGCCAACAGACATATGAAAAAATGTTCAACATCACTTGTAATCAGGGAAATGCAAATCAAAACTACCATGAGATACCATCTCACACCAGTGAGAATGGCACATATTAAAAAAACTAGCAACAACAAATGTTGGCGAGGATGTGGAGAAAAAGGAACTCTTGTGCACTGTTGGTGGGAGTGCAAACTGGTCCAACCACTATGGAGAGCTGTGTGGAGATTTCTGGACCTACTAAACATAGAGCTTCCATATGATCCAGCAATTCCACTCCTAGGTATTTACCCAAAGGACACAGAAACATCAATTCCAAAGAGCACCTGCACTCCTATGTTTATAGCAGCACTGTTTACAATAGCTAAGCTTTGGAAACAACCCAAATGCCCAAAATAGATGACTGGATCAAGAAGATGTGGTACATATATACCATGGAATATTACTCAGCATTCAAAAAAGATAAACACATGCAATTTGCAGCAACATGGATGGCACTGGAAGGGATCATGCTCAGCGAAATAAGCCAAAAAGAAAAAGAAAAATACCGGATGGTCTCACTCATAGCAGGAATCTAGAAAACTTAAATAAGGGACCAGGAAAATGAATATAAGAAAGTGAAAATCAAAATCAACAAAAAAACTATGAACCAGAGACACTTTTTGGGGGGTGGGGGCGGGAGGGGAAGGATTGGGGTCAGAATGGGGCGTTTGCAATTGTATGGGGGAATATAAAATAAAATTTAATAAAAAAAAAAAAAGACTGCAAAAAAAAAAAATATCAATTCTGCTGAATTGAAGGGTCTCTTCCTTTATCTACCTATGTGGTATTTCACTTCAGCTCATCTAAAATACAGATTTCATTGTTTTACTTGCATTATAATTTTATTTAAATAAGGGACTAAACATTTGTCAAATATTACTTCTTTGCTAAGTGGTATAAAGGGTCAAATAATGTACATATACTTAGAACTTCAATTGTAGAAGACAAACAGGGAATTTGACATTACCCTAATTTTCCCTCAAACTCAATTCACTGACAGCCTAATGTGGAGTCAAAAGATTCTTTATCCTAGTACTTTTTACTTTCTCAACTGTCTTGGTTTTATTTTAAGCAGTAAGTGCACTCACCTACTATTAAACTTAAAGAATGATGGGTTTCTGCTTATTTTTTAAACATTTGTTCTCCTGATTAAAAATTTCTGCCAGTCTCCAACGTTAAGCAATATATGCTGTGCTTCTGAAAAGGAAGGCCATGTGGCTAAGATGGTTTTATTTTCTAAGTTGTTTTGATTCACTCAAAGGATAGATCTGATCTCTGCAGTCCATTTTTAGAAGTGAAATTAATTTAAGCTCACAGTTTTAAATAAAAGCACCATAATTATACTTATTCCAAGACTATGAGGATTTTTTCATCTCCTTTTGATATAATAATAACTTGAACTCACACTATTGTTATAGTTAGCAAAATGAAGGTGAAAGAATAGATATGCTAAAGATATATATCAAGACCTCCCGGCAATGTTTAAAGATAGGAACTATGGTACCAATTTGGTAAAAACTCTTGCTATTTTTGATCTGCCTCCTTTCTTAATCTCAACAATTCCCAAAGAAGTATCATTTAGGAGAAGTGAGCCCATGATATTCAGGGCTATGCCCTGGCTCCAAGTCTGAGCACACTCAGTTTTACATAACCAAAGTCACAAATACACAATTCCATATAAATAGACAAAGCTGGCATAAGACTCCCTCCATCAGCTCAATTCTACTTAAGGGATTTACACAAATCACGAAAACTTTTTTGCACACACAACTCCTGGTACTCACAGCAAAATATCAGAATCACCTCTGAACTCTTATGCTATGGACTGAATTATGTGCCCCTCTTAAATCCATGTTGAAATTCTAACTTCCAATGTGATGTTATTTGGCGAAGGGGCTGATGGAAGGGAAACAGGGCAGATGAGGCCATGAGGATGAGGGTTCCATGATGGGATTAGTACCCTTATGAGAAGAGACTATCTCCTCCTCCTTCCCAAGTGACAACACAGCAAGATGGTGGTCATCAGCAATCCAAAACGGTGTCCTTGGCTGGAACCTTGATCTTTGACTGCCTCTCTTCCCCAACTATAAGAAATGTCTGTAATTAAGCCACCCAGTCTATGGAATTTTGTTATGGCAGCCTCAATTAAGACATTATTCCATGCTCTTTTGGAGAAATTTTATCTGCAGTACCTGGCCTCTTTCCATCACAGATTACATAGCTCATTTAGGAGGTTACCTTACCTAGGACCCTGTTCTCTCTTCCCGAATGAGACCCACCTCATTGCTACTTTTATCTTCTTTATTGCAGGTACCGGTTTCTAGGGATCAACTAACCTTCTGATTACAAATTCTCCAACCTAGGTTTAAGCTCTGTATCAGCAAAGATGCATCTATTTTCAAGTCATGTTGGGAATGGGGGCACATATTACAACCCATTTTATTTTTCAAATATGTGATACAATCATGATTCTGAAATCAAAAACTAAAACTATACCCAGGAAAGCATCTCCCTACACCCCCAGGGCCCTATGCCCAGTTCTCTCCTCCGATCAAAGGCCATCTTATTTCTAATGCATTAAAGTTTATGCTTATGTAAGTGAATATGAACAGATTCTATTATCCCTGTATTTTTAAACAAAGCTAGCAATTACATACAGTTTAGTCTCTGTGTATTTTTAACAGTAATATATCTTGGAAAACTTTCCCTGCAGTACATATAATATCAATTAAAAAAAAATAGTATTTCTTTGGCCCAAGAGATCCAGTCCCCTATTGACAGAAAGAGGGTTATTTTTTCTGTCTTTTGCTCTAATAATAGTGCTGTTCAGTAACCCTGACATATGCTATTCTAGATTGATGAAAATATATCTGAAGGTTAAGTTGCCAGCAGTAGAAGTAATGGGTCAAATGGTATACATACCCATTTGTAAGTGTAGTAAGTACTGCAAAGCCATCCTCCATTGGTTAATACAACTGACATATCCACCAGTAAGGAATACAGGGCTTGCTCTAACCACAACCTTGTTAACCAAACATGCTGATTTTTTAAAACTTCAAGCCACTGCTCAAGATGTAGGCTTAGGATGGTATGAATGCAGGTAGGCTGGCAGGGTAGCACTATGGCTCAGTGCTGGCTGCCAGAGCCTCAAACAGCAAGGGCAGAAGCAGAGAAAGATGTCTGTGGCCTTGGGAAGCAGGCGCTCCCACACACAGGCTCTGGGGAGCCATGACCACACACCCTGTTCGAATCACTACTCAATCCTCAGTGCCCTGCAGTGCCCAGCAATCCAAAAGGGTGTCCTTAGCAGACCCCAACCCTGCTGGAACCTTGATTTTGGACTGCCTATCTTCCACACCTTTAAGAAATGTCTGCTATTTCAGCCACCCAGTCTATGGAATTTTGTTATGGCAGCCTCTTTTGGAGAAATTCAGCTGTCTGCTGAATAAACAGATGAACCAGAGGGCCAACGGTGTCCAGCAGAAAGGGCAGGAGATTCTCCTGCAAAAGGTATGTGCCTGTATCTAAAAGAAAATGTGCATGGGACAGAGATTGGGTTCCTCCCTGAGGTTCAAGGAAATGCAGTCCAGATACCAGGGGGAAGGATTTCACCAGTGGATTTAGTCTGAGGACATATGTGGCATTGCCTCCTCTCTGTGTTTTGGACAAACTGAGGGAAAGTAGTTAGAGAAAATGGCACTCTTTCATCTGCTCCATGAAGACACTGCAAACCCTCATTTTAGCCTTAAAGGTTACTCAGATGTTCACCATGTTTTCTTCCTCTTTCACTGCATTAAGAAATACCCACTCTAAGGGAAGGGAGTTAAATGAGAAACCAATAATGAGCAGCTAGCCTTTATGCTGATTTCTCAGGGAAGGAACAGAGCAAAGAACCCCTCGGGTCCAGAGGAGTAGAGCCACCATGTTCTGCTGACCTCCTCAGAATGTGACACAGGGCAGCCTGTGCAATCCAATGACCCAAAGACTGGGTGCAGAGATGCACTGCACCAATGAACACTTTTGAGTAAGACTTCTGAGCCAAGTTACCCTAAAAGTGCAATGGATTAACTTTGGTTTGCCCAGTACCTTGGCCAAGAGCTTCCTGTGAGTGTGTTGTGTGCAGGCATGGTTTGCCCCTCAGCCACCACCTCAACCGGCCAAGGCTCTCTGGGACTTTGTAACATATTTATGAAACTAGAGAAACTCATCCTCAAAACCAGGATCTTAGCTGCTAGAACATGTGCATGATAGTCATGCTACAACTGGTAGGGGAAGACACAGCCATTTCTGCACATTTAACCCTGGAACTTCTCAGCTCACCACCAAGGCAATGGTGCATGGGCCTTTGCAATGAGGCTAGTAGGGCAAGCAAGGCTGCTGCTGAAAGCAAACTGCTGTGCAGTTCGGACACGAAGACAGGGAGGGCTGGACAGCAGATTTATCACAGAAGCCAGTTTTCTTTCCTTTATCAAGGCCATATCATCGATCAGACATTGTGCTAAATGCCAGGCCCTCAATACATCTATTTCCCTGGATTCGATCAACCCAAGAAAACTCTGGATTAGGCAGCTGCACCGACTGCCTCTCCCCAGCTTGGCCCACTATAGAAAGCATTAGCAAATTGCCCATCTCTTTGGGCTTCAATTTTCTTACCCGCCCCAAGAAGGGAGAAATATTCCCAATATTGTTTCCTAAATACCAATTGGTAAAGAATGATCCTATTTCTGCAAAAACAGACAAACCCAGTTACATGTACACGGAGACAGTCCCAAGGCACACTCCGAAATGTCCCACCACGGTGGGATCACAAAGGCTTTCTTATTTTCATTAAACTTAACTTTCTAAATTTTAAAATATAGTTCTTTCAGATTTCTTTAATGAAGGGAGTTGAACTAAATGGCTTCCTAGGTTTTTTCTAAAGGTGTCATAATAAAAATGAAAGCCACAAATGAAGGAAAATGCTATTTGCTTTGGTCATGGTGAACACACCCTAGAGTTTAACCCTAGCAGAAAATATAAGACCTAACTAACCAAGGAACTGCGCCATTGGCCTCTCCACAGCCTGGCAGTGCTGGCTCACATGTGGGTGCAGCTGCTGTGCTATCTGGCAACGCATATTCCTGAGACATGTCCAGGCAGCAGGGGCTTAGCTCTGCCTGGGTGGCAGGTTGAATTCCTTGACTTTCATCTGCTCCCCATTAGTTTCCTTCAGGCTCCCTGTTTCCTGGAGGTGTTTTCTGTATTGTGCAATGATTATCCATTAAGAACAACTACAGCAGCAACAAAGTGTGGGGGAGCCCCATTATGACAGAGCCTTCCCCAGAGATCTCGCGAATTACAATCGCGCTCACACTCCATCTCCTAAATATCACCCACACTGCAAGAACCCCCATTGTTGAATCTTTCAGAAGAGGGGTATCTGTCAAGGTCTGCCAAGAGGGATGCAGGTTTTGCAGTCAGGGCCTCAGTTGGAGTCTGTATTTCCTTACTCTAGCTTAGACATGTTACATAATGTCTTTATTTCTTCAAGACTAAAATGGGAAGAAATGCACATGGTTTAAACCATCTAAGGCTGTGATGAAAATTAAGGTGAGAAACGTGTCCATGGGGCTTGGTGCATAGTCAGCATGCAACCCATGTTAGCTACATACAACCACTTATTATACCAGGCATTCAATGAATGAGTAGGTCTGAACTGAAAGTCAGATTGCTTAATGAGCTGCTCTCTATGGAGTAAAAATCACATTGTTTTGTCAGTGGCATGATGAGGGAGAGTGGGGCTTTCTATCACCAGGGAAGGGGAGGTGCTCTTGCATTGCACAGAGCAGAAGATGCTGGCTAAGGAGCCAACAGCCTGTGGGACGCTGCCGATGATGGCACATGAGGCAGTCTGCAGGCTGGCCTGTGTCAATCACCACGCCCTTTCTCACCTCCCCAGAAGGCTGCGCACCTCACCAACACTGCACCCACAACACACACTAACAGGCATGTACAACTCAATATGCAAGGAGTCACCAACTTGGCCAGCAGCTGCAAAGTGGGACCAAGAGGAAGGGGACCAGCACCATAGGCCTGAGAGCATCCACCAGGGAGGCGCCCAGCCCTGGTGCGGCGGGAGAGCACCATGAAAAGCAGAACCTCACTGAATCACAGCACCCGGCCGACAGCTTGGCAAGTCTGCCATTCTTACTTAGTCATAGCTCCTAACAGCACCTGACAGGGCATGGCCTCACCAATCGAGCATAAGTGGAACAAGGCATATGCTGCAGTGCTACCGGGAGTCCAAGCCCACTCTCTTTACCTTGGCAATGAACTGAACTGTCATAAGAATCCTCTCCAACCATGGCTTTCAAGAGAATTGGTGGCCACTGCCCAGAACAGCGAGACATCAGCAGGAGGGTCTTCCCTTTCGCCAGTAAGTGAAAACCCAGTACAGGACAACAAAGCACAGACAATGTCAGAGCAAGAGCAGGAGAAGCTTTCCAGAGAAGGCCAGCACCAAGCCTTCCAAAGGAAGCTTCAGCACTGTGGGCTGTGCATCAGTCCAGGCCCTCATCAGATTTTTAAAATTACAGTGTAACATAAACACAGTGAAGTGCATGAAAACTTGAATCTTAAGCATACAGCTCAGTGAGTGTTTACATCCATAAACACCCATGTAATCACACCAGAGATACCAAACTTTGCAGCACCTCCCAAGGCTCCCTCAGGATCCTTCTCAATCAAGACATCCCCCTCCTGCAAGTTTCTTTTATTGCAGGGCTATTCCATTACATCACTGGATCACAATTTATTTTTCCTTGTATGTATGGAATATTTCCTCCAGTTTGGGGCTACTATGAATAAAACTACTGTGGATTTCCTTAAACATATTTTTTGTTTGTTTTTAAATAACAGTCTTACTGAGCTGGAATGTGCATAGCCTGTTACAGCATACAACTCCATCATTTTTAGTATATTTACAGAGTGGTGCAACTACCACTTCTATCTAATCCTGTAACACTGTTGTTGTGGGTATATGGTCTTCATTTCTCTTGTACTACACCAGGGGTGGGGATGCTGGCTCATAACATAGACATTATTCAACTTTAGTGTTTTCTAAATTCGAAATGTTATTTCACATCCTCACCGACACTGCATTTTATCAGTCTGACTTGTCTGTTGCCATCCTGGTGGGCGTGTGTCTCCACTTCAGTCCCAATTCCCATTCTCCTACAACTAACCCAGTACAGATGGAAAGTTGCAATTGCACCATTGCAGATTCATCCAACAATCTTTGGGGGTGGTAATTCTTTTTATTTCTTTTAAATAAACACCTACAAAAGAGTTTCAAGATAGTAGATACAATGACAAATTAGGTTCCCTGAATTACTTGAAAAATTGAAAAAAGCATTTTAGAATCTATGATGCCACATGAATGTGACTTTGTATTTCTCTAGAGACTACACGAGAGAAAAAGGAAAGGCAGAAGCAAAAATGTTTTCTATCCACAAAGATCAACAGCTCTCAAACTATAACAGGATGCAAAGTACAAACAGCATTTAAAAATTTCTCCTTTCAGGAGCCTCCCTGCTGGTGCAGGGGTTAAAAACAGCGCTATCAAGCTACCACCAGCCACTGCAGCATGAGTTCAATCCCAGCAGGCCAGGGAGCCACTCACATGGCACAGCAGACCTCTCCTGCCTCGCCCCTTGCTCACCTCTGCAGTGTATTTCAGTGGACCTGCCTGCTCTGCTTCCCACTCTCTCTGGTGAATCCTCCCCCCCCCACCCAGTTCTTGTATGCATAAATAAATATTTTTAAAATTCTCCATTCGCAAAGGAAAAGCTCATTATTTTCAAGTAACAATACAATACTAAACATTTGCTGCTCAATACACATTATTTCATGCATTGCAACATTTTTGTGAAATTATACAATTAGTCCCACTTTACAGATGAGAAAACTGCTACACAAGCTAAGTAATCTTTCCAAGGTTACCAAAGAGTGGGCTTCCTACCCAGATCTTTCTGTTTCCAAAATACTGAGTTATTAGTCACTACTCTCCACTGTCTTGTCTTTTTAGCCTAGAATAGGTAGGTCACCCTATAAATCTCTGCTGAATAAATTTGCTAAATATAACTTCCCACAGAGCAACCTGAAGAAAATTTCCAAGGAAAAGCAAGCCCTCCTAGACGTATATACTGAAATCAGGTCTTGTATTACATAATTTTCAAGTGAACAGTCAACAGTTTTGAGTGTAACTTGAGGATAATAAGAACAACCATGACTAACGTCACAGAAGATGCATCCCGACTTGATCAGATCCGGTGGCTCTCACAGCAGTGGATGCGTGGGCTGTGAAGAATCTCTACTGTCACTGGCTGTGGACTCAGAGCTGGACCGGGGTGCTGTGGGGGTACAGGGAGAGACACAGCCTCTCTGTTCTTAGGCGTGAACTCCTTTTCTGATTTCTTGTGAGCTCCAGGAGGATGAACTTACAAAGTGTATTCCAATGGAAGGTAAAGTTGAATCATTGACAAAACCTCCCTACCAAACTGTTGCGGATCCAAATCAACGGCCTGATGAAACGGCAGCAAACGTTGGCTAATTTGGAATGGAAATGCCAACACTTCTTACAGTAGAATTCTCAGGTGAAAATATAAAGTCTGAAAATATGAGACCACTGTTACTCTCATTTGAAGAAAAACTTTTCGTGGGTGAAAATCCTCCTTTGGGGAAATGAGTAACAAAAGGTTACTTCTGGGTCAATCAAACTGAGCATTTCCACTTCCAAGTAGATAAATCTATTTCACTATGAAAAAAATTAAAAAAAAATTTTTTTTTGAGGGCAATATTTATGGGGAGCCAGGCATTCTGCTGGCTGTGGACTCCCTGAGTATCCCAGGCTAACACCCCAGTAGGGATCCGGGAAGTACTGCTACCTGATTCTTATTTTTATTTCCTAATAAGCCTGATTCCTACCATTACTTTCTTCTCTTGACATGGAGGTGAGGGAAAGTGGTGGGCATTTTATTTATGAAAAATAAGTAACTTGACTGACCTTACCTACCATATGTCATAATCACATACCTGGAAAACTGTGCAGAAAACAGATAAATAGGGATATATGGCCTGGGGTGTTGCAGGAAAGAAACCAGAGAGGATTCTTCTTGAAGACAGATGTGACTGAGAGCCTGCCCTGTGCACCCCCCACCGCACCAACAGAAGTCACAGAACAAGGAAACAGATGGGGCAATGCAGCCAGAGAGATCTAGTTCCCCAAATCTCCTCACAACACCCCCTGTAAGTGCACAGAAACAGTCAAATAAAAATTACTAACATCCTAAAGTGTTTACATACACATACACACACACACACGCAACAGGCAATCCATTGTTGGCCTAAATCTTCTTGCTACACATTTGACTAACAGACGACTATTTTGACTAACAGACGACTATTTTGGAGTCATGTAAACAAGTACAACCTGCTTATACTTACAGCTCGCCGTAAGGTCCATGCAGTCTACTTATATGCAAAAAAAAAACATCAAAAATTTTAATGACTCAGCCAGTTCCCAGTGCCAAGTTAGAGT